>NC_138050.1:90766422-90846422 GCF_964194185.1 Rhinolophus hipposideros
CTTCTACCATCTTTAATATTATGTGTTTGTGGTTTATTAGGCATAGTAGTAAAAATAAATTATCTGATTTTTTTCTTTCAGGGAATATTGATAGTAAAAAATATTTTCCCTTTGTATACAGAGTTCGTATGTTGGTTTATTTAAAATAGTTTTAACAATGAATACATTATTCTCATGTTAGAAGCTATGCATGTTCATTTCTGGCCAAACATGTTTTCCAACCACTTTCACTCAAAATATTCCTTTAATCTGGAATATTTTTTCCATTAGACATATGTTTTTAACAATAATTGCTTTTATCCAGTGGCAAACTTTACAGTAAGAGTCATTTGACCTACTAGAACGTTTAGCAAAATAATATCTTCTTCCCCTGAGAGAATGTCTATAATTTTTACACAGCACTTCTGCACTAATTATATTTTTATTCACATACTTTATTTCAGTGACTAACATATGAGTTCCTTCAAGGCAACACCATGTTGATGTTTGCGTCACCTACATGATATAGCAGAACAAAATAGAATTATGTAAGAAAAGAACTTTTTATTTGCATTAAAATTCTTACTACTTATTATGTGTCATTAAGGATATTATTTGATCTTGCTGAATTTCACCTGTCTTATTAATAAATTGATGACATTAATACCTGTCTCAAAGCATGTTGGGGATGATTAAATACAGTGATATTCATGTCACATAAAAGTCACTCTTTAAATATTTATTCCTTCCCTGTAGAAGATGCTCTTTACATATTTTTGAAAAAACAGATAATAAAATTGTATAAATGTATTACATACTACTGGTTCTTGAGATGGTAGGCGGGTTGTTATAGGGACAGATGTTAGAAATTTCTAGGTTCACCAAAAATTTGGAAGAGCAAGATTATTTTTACTGTAAATTGGAGATTACAGTATAAGGATGCAGTCAGTTATCTTTCATCTCTGAAATTAAGTTGAAAATAAGGATTGATGAATTTATTGACTGTTATTAAAAATGTAAATGAAATTAGGATAATTTCAAAATAAATTATAATTTGAAAAATGTGTTTGCAATTCAATTTTTAAAAAGATCAACCCTTTCCCAGAATCAATGGAATTTGTCAATCAAATTGTATTCCACTCTCCTATTAAGTGTGTTGATATTTAATCCATGCGCATCTATTATGATAATTTCCTGGGGACCTTAATTTTAAGCAGACAGAAAAAAAGTCCCAGTTCATTATTTCTCACAGAATGTCTCAAAAATCATGCCCATTATGTCTATAACTTTCTTCCACCTTTTTAGGATCATTTCCTTCCCACATTGTTTCATTGATTTTGAGAATCACCCATATTATTTCTTAGTATTTAACTTTGTAAATTAAATTAACCTCATTCCACATCTGTTCCTTGCCATCAAAGAACACTAATTAAGTAATAATATAAAGTTAAGATTAATTATCAACTTTAAAAAGAAATGGACAATTTGTATTCTTCCTATTTTTACCAGATATTCCCTAGCCTGTTAAAAAATAGGCTAAATGCTTCCACTTGAAGAACTAGCTTTCTGATAAACTGTGTTACCCACCTATAGTACAACGTAGTTTTTATTTCTGTTTATATTAAAAGTTGTATTTAAAATATAGTTTTAAATGTGCTACCTTAACGTATATACCTCACATTCATTCTTTAACTAAGTAGGTTTTGTAAGAATTCTAAACCAAATGCCCCAAAATTATTAGATTTAAAATTTAACTTCAACTGATCTATCCTCTTTATCTCATGTGGCATTTTATGCATACATGTGGCATTTTATTTTCATTAAATATCATTTCTCCATTGAACCCTCTAACATGGATTCCCTTTAACTTTTGATCATTCTTTGCATTTTTTTTCTGCTTTCATATATTGTTCTAACTCCCTTAATATTGAATTCCATTATGGCTTCAGTCTACCCTCGTTTCATCTGTCATCCTTATAATCTCTCCCTTTAGTCAGTTTAACAAATTAAATTTTTAAATTTCACATATCAATTACTCTTCTTATTTCTTTCCTCCTTCCACCCTTCATTCCTTCCTTGTCTCATATCTCTCAGAATGTTTGAATTTCTCTTGGACATCAAAAATATATCCTCAACATATTGAATGAAATTCATTTCTATTAGAAAATATTTTAGACATCTGTTCGATCTGGAATTTATTATATTATCTTCTAAAAAATTTGTCCTACTCTGGAATTCAGTGTATTGAGATATACTGAACATATTTAAAAAATATCTGATGATAGAAGGAAATTGAGAGGCATCAAATAAAACAGAGTTTTGAAATTGAAAGGACTCTGGCTTTGGGTAAAATAGGAATCAACATTTATTGTTAAGAATAGACTAGGAGCAAATTGAACAGTTAAGCAGTTATTGCAATAATGAAAGTACAAGATATTAGTAAATTGGATTTAGATAGTACCAGTAGAAATATGCAGAAGTGGTAATAGTCTGAACATACCTTTATGATTATACAAAATGATGTCTTAATGGACATTTTATTGAGTGTGTTTTCAGGTTTGGTATGTGAGAAGCTGAGGGGGGGCGGGGAAAGAGAGAAGGAGATCAATACTTACTTACATGTGTTGTCTATAGAAAAGTTTTGTTTATGTCCAATATATTCTATCAGGACTATAAATTCTTAAATATGAACTTGGCTTCTTTTTATCATACTTCTCATTGCAATCTCCTATATTTATTTGTTTGTTTGACTAGCATTATCTAATAGACTAAGTCTCTGGTATCTTTTCGAAGGTATCAGAAACATTCAAAAATGAATTATTAGTCAAATATCTGATTGTATGAATAAATAACTATCTGAATTAATAAACTAATAAAATAATACTAACAAGTTGATATCAAGTAAAATTAGGGTTTATTAAAAATTAATTTAAAAATGACAACCTAAAAATACCTGAATGTCTAATGGTATGTTGGATTTTGGGAAAGGATAGAATGAGATAGGAATGGATAAGTCATTATACTCTTCTATACTCACACCACAGGGACATAAGATACAACAACGAGGTAAATACCATGGGATTGCAACCATAAAAGTAAAAAAATAATAATAATAACCTATTTGAAAATTTCATAATCAAAAGTGGTTGCAGATAATGCAATTGGATTTTATACAAAAAATGATTGTGGTTTCCCATCACAAGAATAAAATCTATTATTTGGTAATGCTTTGGAACAACAGAATAAAAACAAGGAAAATTGACTACATGTGATGATTACAGTGGAGGCTTACATAGGTTCAATTTCCTGCTTTGCCACTTTACAGTTATGTGACCAAAGACACGATTTAAAATTTTTGTGCACCAACTTCTCTATACTTAATATGGGTATGCTAATAACACACCCTGTAGATTTACTTTTAGAATTAAATAAGTGTTTAGGAAATTCCATGTCAAATGTTAAACTCTGGAGAAAAAAAATATATATTTTTTCTGTATGTCTATTCTGTATGTGTTTATATATGTGAATATATATGTATATATATGTATATATACATACATATATAAACACACACAGAATAGACATACATATATACACACATACATACATAGGGTGCCAAAAATGTATACACATTTTTTTAATAGGGTAATATTTTGTTTTTCCAGGACCCATCAGCTCCAAGTCAAGTCGTTGTCCTTCAATCTAGTTGCAGGAAGTGCAGCCCACCTGTGGAATCGAACTGGTAATTGTTAAGAATTGTTAAGAGCTAATCGGCTGCCCTGTATACACATTTTAAGAAAGGAAAATCTATTAAAATTGTAATACTCAATATATACTGATAACAAAAGATGAATACAAGTCATGTGTATACATTTTTTTGGCACCCCCAGTATATGTGTGTGTGTGTGTGTGTGTGTGTGTGTGTGTGTGTGTGTGTGTGTGTATATATATATATATATATATATAAATCTCACAACATTGACTCAAACACTAGTATTGAACCACAGGGACTTCAAGAAGCTTTTTCTTGTTGTTCTATTGACAAATTAACTAGAGTATGACAAATAGGCCATCCTGAGGAAAATAATTTTGTATTTTACAAAATTGTAATGTGATTCTGAATATGCAAAAATTAAATGATGGTTTTGAAAATGTAAGTAAGGAGGTAAGTTGATGGGCCATAGTTGTAGTATAGCCTTATAAAAATTTTTCTTGAGACCATGACACATAGTGCTACCACACTTCTTGACATACAGTAAGCTGCTGTATAGACAATTTGGGTTATAATGTGGTGCCATGTTTAACTTGACCACAGAAGAATAAAGTTCTTGAACTATTAGAGCTGAAATTTCCTTTAACATATTATTTCACCTTTGGCTCTTAAACCTTTCACACAAAATTTCTGCTCTTTTGAAGTTTAAGAGCTATATTTTGACATTTAAAAAGCAGAACTCCTGAGGGAGTCACTGGTAAAAGCCATTAGAGAATTTGCTGATATAAAACTTGCATGATATCATAAATCATTTATAGATTGTCTTTGGAAAACGTGTATGTGTGTGTGTGTGAGCGAGAGAGAGAGAGAGAGAGAGAGAGAGAGAGAGAGAGAGAGAGAGAGAGAGAATGGTAAATTTCACTACATGAGCCTTCAATACTATACTTTTTGACATTTAATAAAACAGGATCAAAAAGTTATATCCTCAGAGGCCTTGTTATGCCATCATATGAACGAGCTGAATATACATGTAATAGGTTCTTATAAGCAAATACATATATTTGATTTTGGAAAACTGATTTCACTATTTATTTTTCTCCTGGAGACACAAACAATTTACTGTGTTTCCCCGAAAATAAGACTGGGTCTTATATTAAGTTTTGGTCCAAAAGACGCATTAGGGCTTATGTTCAGGGGATGTCATCCTGAAAAATCATGTTAGGGCTTCTTTTCCAGTTAGGTCTTATTTTCAGGGAAACAGTAGTTTCTGAGTTGTAAAAGCCATAACAAACACACCTAAAATTAGTCCTATATGTATCATAGGTATAAAAGATTCAGATCAAGTTTATGTCCACATGTATATTTCTATATTATTTTGATCATCTGGATGTTCATAAATAAAGCAAAGGGAAGAGATTACACAGTTTGCAGTACCAGTTGTTTCCAATAAGTATAGATAAATGTATAGTATTTTTAGCAGTTGAGTTCTCCAGGAAGGTAATTTTATAACAACTTTAAAAAGTGAAAATTAGATTTTCAGTTTTGGAAGAAGTTGACTTAGACTCACTTTTCCCTGCTCCTCCCCTTTAACTATGCCTAAATAACCTAGGAATAGTTCAGCAAATACAGTTATAAAAGGGTTCGGAAGGTGGGAAGAAGAAGGCTACGAGGAACAGCACAGCAGTGTTTCTGGGATTTCTTTTGTGTTTCATAAATCCTGAGCTGGGTGCCAGAGAAAGGCTTATTGCCAATAGTTGCCAATAATTGCAGATAAAAAACAACAACAACACAACAGGGAAAACTTGCTCTCTGGCCAAAGGACTGGGGAAAGGACAACCCAGCAAAGACATAGCAAGGAGATCCATACCCACTCCACCCCCACCATGAGCCTTATCTTCTGAAGCAGCAATGGCAGGGTGGTTGTGGCAAAATAGCCCTGACCCACACTCCACAGCAGCCTGCCTAACCCATGTTTTTTGGTTTGTTTGTTCATTTGTTTCTTTTTTTGAAAGCTTATGAGACTTTATTTGAACAAAACTTTTTAGGAAGACAATTGCCAGAAAGCAAAATCTCTAAAGATTGAGAAAATGCTCCCTGCCTGAACCATGTTGGCGGCAGCATCAGTAGAGCTCTGTGGCTGACTCATCCTGTCTAGCACTGAATGACCTTTTGGCCCAATGTGCAACAGCAACAATGCCAGTGGAATCTGACAGATGACTCACCCCCGTCCCACACTCACCTGCAGTGAGCATCCACTGAGCTGGCAACCAGAGTCAGAAAGCCTACTTGCCTGGGCCTTTCCTAGCGGCAGAGGTCAACCAGAACCAGTTTCTGAACACTTCATCTACTGGCAGAAAATGGCTCAGGTACATGTTTCCTATACCTTTTACCCAATGGCACTGGACAGTCCAGGCAGCACCTACAGAAATCCAACAGAAAACCCTATCAGTGCCAGAGAATAAAGGTAACCAGAGTAACATTGCATAGGCTCTGAAAGTGAAATTTTCACTAAAACTACAGCTCATAAAAGCAGGCAAGGCCTACATACTAAACCTACATAGAGTGACTGCCTGATGCAACAGATTTATATTGGCTTAAAAATACCTTAACATAATACCAAAAATGTCAAAGAAATAATAGGAAAACAATCACACCAAGTATCAGGGCAACGACAATTTGCATGAAGAATAATAAACTGACACCAACACCAAAATGAATCAGATGTTGGAATTATCTGACAAGGCTTTTAGGCAGCCACATAAAAACTCTTCAACAGTTAAATATAAATATTTTTGAAATAAAAAAAAAATTATAAAGCTCATTAAAGAAACAGAAATTATGGACAAGAACCAAATGGAAATTACAGAACCAATAAATCCAATCACTGAAATAAACCTGTTAGATGAGCTCAGTAATAAAGTAGACATACCAGAGAATGGAATCATTGAACTAGAGGACAGATCAATAGAGTTTATTCAATCTGAGCAACAGAGAAAATAAACATTAAAGACATATGGGACAATAACAACAGATATAATATCCATTTTTTTGGAATCCCACAAGGAGGAAAAAGTAGGGGACTGAAACAGTATTTGAAGAAAAAATGGCTGAAACTACCAAATTAGTCAAAAATAAATAAATAAATAAATAAATAAATAAATAAATAAATAAATAAATAAATATACCTACAGATTTAAAAAGGTGTGCAAAGCTAAAACAGAAAAACCAAAAACAAAAACTACACCTAGACACATAATAATTATACTTGTGGAAACTAAAATCAAAGATTTTACTTTTCCATAAATCTTAAGAATTATTTTTTTCATAAATTAAGAGCCAAAGAGAAATGACTCATTACATATAGAAGAATGCATATTCAAATGATAGTAAATCTTATCAGAACCCATTGAGGCTAGAAGCTCTACAATATTTTTCTACATACTGATTGTTAAGAAGTCTCAACAGAAAATCCTCTATCTGGTGACTGTACTTTAGAAAAGAAGGAGAAACAAAGACATTCTCAAACAAAACAAAACAGAAAACTATGAAATTTTGCTACCATCACATTTCCCCTTGGTGAATTGCTAAAAGGAACTTTACACACAGGAAAAAAAAAATGGTAGAAGAAGAAGAGTAGGATCTTCAGAAAGGAAATAAGAACAACAGAATGGGTAAAAATGTGAGTAAACATACACTATCCTTCATCTCATGAGATCTTAAACCATAATTTAATAGTTGAAGCAAAAATTATAAAACCATCTGATGTGGTGCTCAATGTACATAGACACAATATTTAAGTTAACTGCACATTAAAAAAAATCAAGTGCTATATGGATGTAAGTTGAGGTAAGTTTAGCACATCATTTAAATAAAGTGTCAATATATCAGTATCAATAGGCAAAAAATATATAAATTGTAAAAAGTAATACAAGCACTAAGAAATCTATACAATGTCATATACTGAAAGCATAAATATTTCAAATAGGAATTCTAGCAAAACTAAGATAACAAAGATACAAAAAAAAAAAAAAATGAGGCAAGGCACAAATAAGCAATACCAGGAACTGAATGGGTGACAATCACACTTGCAGCATTTAAAAGACAAATAAAGAAATACTGGAAAGAGCATTTTGTCATCAAATCAATAACTGAGAAATTGGAGTAATTCCTTAAAACCCATAAACTACCAAACTCAGGATGGAATACGTTACCTGAACAATACTGTAGCCATTTCTTGGAGAAGGCCATGGAGAGGATGTGACCCCTGGTTGACCACTAGCTGGACCCAGGAGGCTCCCTACCTCCTCCTCTGTCCCTGGAATGTATTTTCCAATTGCCTTTCCCTCAATGAGGTCTAGCTAATGGTTCACCAGTGGTACACAGCCTTGAGATAGTAATGTGTTGTTGAGACTAAATGTAAGATATACACGGCAGTTAAGGCCTCTATATAAACTTTTAAGATTCTGGCGCACAGGTGTGTCAATGTACTCATCTTGCAGCCGCACAAGTCAAGTCTCCTATGCAAGTTCCCTTGCTTGTTAGACCCACTCCCTACAAATTTGGAGTGATCTGCCTCTTTCTTCTGTCTCACCTACCCTTCCTGCAGGGGGGCAAATTTCAGATTTCATACAGGAAATTCCCGAGGTTGGGAAACAACACCATTGAAAAAACTAAATTTCTAATTGAAAAGTTCCTGAAAGAAAAATTTAAATTCTGAAAAATATTTAAGGAAGAATTAATGTTGATATATATAAATATATATATACATACATATATATATGTATGTATGTATATATATTTATAATATCTTTAATAATATAGAAGAGAAGGAAATATTTCCCAACGGATTTTATGAGGTCAGTATTATGTTAACAACAAAACCAGACAAAGAGAATACAAAAAGGAAAAAGAAATGCTAATAGATTTTTATATATATTTTATGAACTTAGATGCAAAAATCTTAGATGCAAAAATATTATCAAATAGAATTCAACAATGCACCCCAGGTATGTATGGCTAGTTCAATGTTAAGGAATCAACCAATGTTTCTAGTTTTTCAATATGCTTTCAATAAAAATCATATGACTATGAAAATTCATGTAGAAAAATATCCTTTAAAATATTCCAATTTGTTTGCTGAAAATTATAAAATGACAATGAAAGAAATCAGATACCTAAGTGACTGGGAGGAAATACTGTGTTCATAGATTGGAAGATTCAACAGAATACAGCTGGCAGTTAACCCAAACTGATCAATAATTTAATGCAATTTCTATTAAAATCCAGCAAAGGTTTTTATAGACAGACATATTTATTCTAAAATATGTATGGGAAAGCACAAGCTCTGGAATAAGTAAATTAATCTTGAAAAAGAAAAAGCATGAAGCAGTATCTTCCCAATGTTAGGCCCTACTATATAACTAAAGTAATCAAAACAGTGTCGTGTAGTAGATCAATAAAATAGAACAGTGATATGAGAAATAGACCAATACAAATATACTGATTGATTTTTGACAAAGGTACAAAATAAATTTAATGGAAGAAGGATAGATATCCTTTTTAACAAGTCAATTAATAAATTGTGGTGCACTGATTTTGGGTGGTGAACACACAATGGGATTTATAGATGATGTAATACAGAATTGTACACCTGAAATCTATGTAATTTTACTAACAAATGTCGCCCCAATAAATTAAATAAATAAATAAGTAAATAAATAAATAAATAAATAATAAATTGTGGTACAGTCCTAAAATTGAATAGTACAACAATAAGTACTGCTACACACAACATAATGAATCTTACAGATACAATGATTGTCAAAAACATCCATACACAAGAGAGTAATATATTGTGTATTTTCATTTACATGATATTCAAAATTGGAAATACTATTGTAAAGTGATAAATATTAAAATAGTAATTCTTTGTGACAGATCTTAACTTAGAGGTGATATAAGAACTCCTTCTAAGAGCCTGCTGGAATTGTCTCATATATTTAACTTAGTAATGATTACACACGTGTTCATATGTGTAAAATGAATTGATCAGTATTGTTAATATTTTCACCTTCTTATTTACAAATTATATCTCAACATTTAAAAGAAAACAACAACAAGAAAAAAACACACAGGAAATATCCTGTTGTTTCCATATCTTGACAAGATATATTTCCATATCTTGGCTTATTTACAGTAGCTAAGATATAGAAGCAATGAGGTAACAAGTTGTCCATGGATAGATGAATGGAGAAAGATGTGATAGATATATGTATGTTATCACCAATAAAAAAATACAAAATCTTGCTAGTAACAACAACATGGAGGGTATTATGCTCACTGAAATAAGTCAGAAAAAGAAAGACAAATACAGAATGATTTCATTTATTTGTGGGCTCTAAAAACACAAAACAAATGAATAAACAAAACAGAAACAGACCCAAAGATATAGAGAACAAACTAATGGAAACCAGAGGGGAGGGAGGGTGGAAGACAGGTTAAAAAACACACAAAAAACAGGAAATGTAAAATCTTTTAAAAACATAAATCAGAAATATGTAAGTCAGATGATTACGTTAAATGTGGGTGGCTATGATCAACATTTTAGTTAATAACCTACATATTTTCCACTTAGATGATTTAGTTCAAGTAGATTTAAAAGCTGAGTTTCTTTAACTTTTAATAGCATTCCAAATATAGTAAATCATTGAAGTTAAAATAATTTTTAGGAACGCATTATACATTTTTTGTTATTCTGTAATTCCATATAACTATACATGTGGGATTTGCTCAAATGGAGTCCAAAGAAATGGATAATTGTAGACAGTTGTGGGTAATTCAGTATTCACCAAATCAATATTGTGGTAACTCACAGTCTTATAGTTTGATACGGATTTTAACGTACCCAGAATTATCTGCATTATCTATGTTGTCATTTGCTTTCAGTATAAGCTTGTCCTCTATATATTGACTCCTATTTTCAAGGTATTTGATTAACACACAAAACTATTGACTACTAATGTAACATACTGACCTGCATTTATTATAGAATGATACACCGCCAGATTTGTTTTCTTGAAGCATTTATTTTTAAAATAAGTAACTGGCAATTAAAGATTTCCTTTAATCCTTAAAGAAAACACAACTAAAAAAGTAAAATAAATTTGCTTCCCTAATAAAAAAAAAAATATATATATATATATATATATATATATATATATATATGTGCTTTCCTACTTAAAAAAAAAGTAGTTATTGGTCATTTACAAAATTAAAAAATTCTCAAATTTTCTTCCTGACATAGTTATATTTCTAGCCACATAAAATGAAAGATAGATAGATAAAACTAATTATATTTAAAGACAAAAATATTCTATCACTTTTTGTATATAAATATAAGACTCTGAAATAACATTAACTTCTTTATTAAATAAAAATATTTTGTCACATATTTTAAATATCACAATGTGAAGCCTTAAAACACTGTATTCTATCACAATCTTTTCTAAAATAATACTTTTTTGTGTTTGTTGGTACTTTGTTCCATCGATGGCATATACCTCAGTTACAGAGGAACAGTTTTACTTCAAGAGATATGGCTCTTAAAGCAGCAAATCACATTTTTATTTGCAGCATCTTATGGTACCAGCTCCCAACGACTATGTGTGATTATCTCCCTTATATTTGTTTTCCATGTTTGTCATTTTAATTTTTGTTTTTTCATCCACATTATCTGTAATACATTAAATACACTTGTAAAATATGTTGTTTATGTAATCCTCTTAATCTCATCATCTAACTGTATAAATTTCATAATAAATATTTACATTAATAGAATCCTGCACATAAGCATTAGCTGTAAATTTTTCAACATGTTTATGGTATATTAGAAGGCTTAATGCTTTGTACATTACTAGTGTATTTGGTTTTTTTTTACTGATACACTGGATTTCTGTAGTAATTTCATTTCTATATGAAGTTATATAAGTAACAAGAATTTGGAAAGAATTATGCTTATCTTAAAAATGCAAAATCACATCACTCATGAGTTAGTATATAACTAATAATAAGTAAAACTGTATTTGCTCACTCTGAAGAGAATAAAATAAAAAATACATCTGTGAAGTTTGGTGTGTACATATCATCACTATTAGAAGGCAAGTAACCCATCAACATTAAAACTCACTGGATTGTGCACTAAGGTAGTGAGAAAAGTTATATAATACATATTCTTGATGATTGCAAATTCATATAAACAAGAAAAAATAAGAATATCTGACTGAAGAAGCAATGATCTATTTAAAATTTCTCAAAATAGTGACTATCAGAAAGAATACTGTAATAAAGATTTTAAGAAAAATGATATCCATGATGATATTTTCTATCATATTATGAAGTATTTTAAATGTTTTTACATCTATGTCTAACTTCATGCACAATGTAATTATCCCTTACCAAACCCATTTTCTTAAAAATGTTTAAATTAAATCAGTTATTGGTTATTTACCTCAATTTGAAGACTTTTTAAGTTCTGGATTAATGAGATTCCATATCTAGGGCAATATTACAAAATATTTGAAATTTCAGGCTATTTTGAAATATTATTTTTAATAGAAAAGTAACATTTAATTCTGTACAATATTGTATAAATGTTTAAATGAATAAAAGTTTAAACTCTAGGATGGTTATAGGTTGTTAGATATAGGTTCATTTTCTCTTCCATTCCTCCAATTTCACACAGAAAATGTGAAGTCCTCATGATTGCCTGAAGTACTTATGATCAAATCTTATTTGATCTGTACAATAGTTACCTCTCTGATTTATCTCTTGCTACTCTCTTACTCTACCTAAGCTATAGCAGGTTTCTCACTGTTTCTGAAACAGGTCATGTATTCACGTCTTAGAGTCTCAGACTGCCTGTACTTTCTTTGTAAATCATTCCTCCCTTGATATATTTAAGACCAAATCCCTCACTACTTTTATGCCTTTACTCTAACGTCACTTCGTCATCAGGTGCACCTTCACCCCACGACTCACACACACATAATACTGACTCTCTTTAGTCTGCATTTTTTCATACCACATTTCTCCTTGTGTCATATGATAAATATTTTTGCTGAATTATTTTTCTAATTGTTTATTATCCCCCCAAGCACAAGAATGATGTTTCACATGAATCACAATCTCTATTTTGTTCTGTGATTGATTCCATGTATTTAGATCATGGTAGGCTCTCAGTAAATACTTGTTGTCCATTGAAAATGAATGGACATAAATATGTGCATAAATAATAAACAGGCGATTTTCCCTTTTGAATACATAAATGCTTTTGTTAAATACCTACATTAAAAGATCAATCAAAATTGAAAAACAGCTCACATGTATATGCTAGTCTCATACTCTTAACCCGGTACATAATAGTTTGTGTATTTATGCTGGGTAATTCAATATACGTCTGTATTTTAGCAAGACATGCTCTACTAAATGATACTACTTTCACTCTGTGCAGTATTTAAAACTTTAAAGAGTTCATTTAATTAATAGTGCCCGAGTATAATATCCACACACACTGTATACAACTTACAAGATTTTCAAAAAAGCCAAAATTATCTGAGTCAAGATTTTGCCTTAAGTATCTAGTTATGCTTTTTAGTTTTTTTCTTTTTTCATTTTATTTTTCACTCATGACACTTTTCAGATCATCCTGAAAGCACGAGTAATCTTGTCCAAACTGAGGATTTTCTTCAGATAAAGAGAAACATAGTATTAGAAAAGTCAAAATTGAAATAGCATACAGATAGTGTGTCCAAGAGTTACAACAGTAAGATTGATCTATCTCCCTTGCCTGTCCTTCTCTTCCTTTTCTTTCCCTTCCCCTCTCTTCCTTTCCTTTCCTTTCCCATCCCTTCCTTTCTCTTCCCATCATCCATTTGTATCTATCATCTATTTAATATATCATCTATCTATTCCATCTGTATAGATATAAATTCCATCAATTTATAAGATATGCATACACATAGAACATGCACTACAACAAGTACAATAGTGAAAACAGAAAGAGATGCATATGACTCAAAATATATACACATACAGTTAGGTGATGGTTAGGTAATTTTTTGGTAAACAGATAAACAAAAAATCAGTTCAATTCTTTTGACATAGTTGAAATAGAAAGCTCTAAGAGAGTAAAAACACTCAAATCATTTGATTCTATCAAGGTTAAAATTGAAAAATTGATTGAGTGCTTGTATTAAAATGACCTATGCTTGATTTTGCTCTCTTGGAGATAGAGCCCTTGATAAATAAAGTAGTTTAAGACATCAATAGTGCTGAGAAGCAGGGCAAAGCATTCTGTGAACATTCAAACATCAGTACAAAATTGAGTTATGCCAGTAAATGTCAAGTTTGGTCAGACAGCTGTTGGTTTCAGCCCAATGTAAAGTCTTTTAGTCAGTCTTGAAGCCTAACTGCACACATTCAGGTCACAATGAATGATTGCACTGTCACCAAGTGAAAACTAGCTGCGATTCATTGCAATCATACTGGGCAAGACATTCCATAGGTTTTTTTGCACAATGTGATTTCAATGGAAATTTTATAAAAACCCTACACAGATAGAAAAATCCAATCTGCCCTAAGTGAAAGTTGGAAATGCAGCCCCCCATGAATTCTCAGTCATCTTATTTGATTTAACAAGATTTTCTCCCTCAGGAAATTGTTCCCAGACAACCTGCACCAGAATAACTTGGGTGCACATTTAAAATGCACATTAATGGACCCTACCATGATCTTGTTGAATGCAAATCTGCAGAAGTCTGGTTATCTGCATATAAACAAATATTGCAGGTAATATGTGCACATTGTATTTAGGGGTCATTGAACTAAACTTTGAAATCAGTTGTGTCTCCAGACAATAGTTTAGTGATTACCAGAGGGTAAGGGCGAAGGGGGGTGGTAGATGAGGGTAAAGGGGATCAAATATATGGTAATGGAAGGAGGAGAACTGACTCTGGGTGGTGAACACACAATGGGATTTATAGACGATGTAATACAGAATTGTACACCTGAAATCTATGTAATTTCACTAACAATTGTCACCCCAATAAACTTTAATTTAAAAAAAAAGAAGAAAAAAAAGAAAAAAGAAATAAGTTGTGTCTCAAGTGAGTAAATAGAAAGGATTCAGTCCTTAAGAAGTGAGCCATGTTGGATAAATCCTTGTTTTAAAAAACTAATTTTTCCCTGAAGGTGATCTCTTGGTCACAAGAAGTAGAACTCAAAACAGAATACAACAGTGTTGTTGTATTGAGGATTCAAAAAAAAACTTACTCACTGAACTAAACTATGAAAGCTCTTGAGAAGAATTACTGAGACTTTTTTCTTCCTCTGTATATTTAATATCTAGTTACTTTGTGGCAAATACTTATTTTTTTAAAGAAATTTATTGTTTCCTCCTTTATTATGAACTTTTGACTTCTATGAAGTGTTTTTCATAAAAAAGAAAATACCAAAATTGTGCCAACTGAATGAAGTCAATTGTTTTTGTTTTTGTTTTTGTTTTTTTATTTCCTGATTTTTTTGTTGGAGGCAGTCTCTTGGTAAACAGAAAACAATAGTGTTGTTGGGTTGAAGAATCAAAGGTAAAACTTCAGTGAGGTCAAAACAGCTGGAAGTTGAAGGTAACTTCAACTCCCTTCTTCAGAGAAAGAAGGGAGACACAAAAGGAGGTGCTCTAAAAGTCTGTGTATATGCATGCTTTTCAAAACTTGGCCATTGAAAAGAAAAACAAAATTAATAAGCTTTTAATCAGACTGATCAATAAAAACAGAAAGAGGACCCTATTTAATAAAATGAGAAATGAGAGAAGTGAAACCCCAGAAATACAAAGGATTATAACAAAGTACATACTCTAAACTTTTATATGCCAACAAATTGGACAATCTGGAAGAAAAGAATAATGCCTAGAAATATACAATCTTCCAAGACTAAATCAAGAAGACACAGAAAATCTGAAGTAACCAATTACTACCAACAAAATCAAATCAGTAATCAAAAAACTCCCAACAAACAAAAATTGTGGACCAGATGGCTTCACAGGTGAATTTTACCAAACATTCAAAGGAGAATTAACACCCACTCTCCTAAAACTATTCTAAAAAATTCAAGAGGAGGGAAGGCTCCCAACCTCATTCTATGAGTCTAGCACTACCCTGATGCCAAAACTAGAAAAAAACAATGCAACAGAAAAGAAAATTATAGGCCAATATCCCTGATGAACATAGATGCAAAAATCCTTAACAAAATATTAGCATACCACATTCAGCAATACATTTAAAAAGATCATACATCACAACTGAGTGGAATTATTTGTGATGCACATTTGGTTCAATATTTGCAAATCAATTCATGCTACACACCACATAAACAAAATGAAAGAAAAAAAATCATATGATAATATCATTAGATGCAGAAAAAAGCTTTGGCAAAATCCGGCATCTATAATGTTTATGATAAAAACTCTCAGCAAAGTGAGAATAGAGGGAACATGCCTCAACATAATCAAGGACATATTTGACAAATCCACAGCTAACATTATACTCAATGGGGCAATGCTAAAAAGTTCTCACTCAAATTAGAAAGGAAAAAGTAAAAACTTTCACTATACAGATGACATGATACTATATGTAGAGAACCCTAAAGATTCCACCACAAAATTATTAAAACTGATATTAATTCAATCAAGTACCAAGATACAAAATTAATACTTAGAAATTAGTTTTGTTTTAATATACTGATAATGAACTATCAGAAAGAGAAATTAAGAAAACAATCCCATTTACAACTGCCTCAAAAAATAAATAACTAGGAGTAAATTTAACCAAGGAGGTAAAAGAGCAGTACTCAGAAAACTGTAAGACACTGAAGAAAGAAATTAAAGAAGATACAAATAAATGGAAGCATATACCGTGTTCATATATAGGAAGAATTAACATTATTAAAATGTCCATACTACCAAGCAATCTATAGATTCAATGCAATCCTTATCAAACATGAATAGCATTTTTCACAGAACTAAAACAATCCTCAAATACATATGGAAACATAAAAGACCCAGAATAGTGACAGCAATCTCAAAAAAGAAAAACAAAGGTGAAAGTATCATGCTACCTAGCATCAAACTATACTATAAGTCTATAGTAATCAAAACAGCAGGGTGCTGGCATAAAAACAGACATCTAGAACAGTGGATCAGAATAGAGAGCCCAGAAACAAGCCCACACTTACATGGTCAATTAATCTACGACAAAGGAGGCAAGAATATACAATGGGATAAAGACAGTTTGTTCGATAGGGTTGGGAAAACTGGACAGATACATGCAAAAAAAATGAAATAAATAAAACTGGATCACCCTCTTACTCCATATACAAGATTAAACTCAAAATGGATTAAAGACTTAAATATAATACCTGAAACCATAAAACTTCTTGAAAAAAAAACACACACGAAAAAAACACAGACTACTGTAAACTGTCTGACATTGTTCTTAGTAATATTTTTCTATCTCTTCAACCAAGGAAAACAAAAGAAAAAATAAACAAATATGACTACATCAAAATTAAAAGTATTTGCACATCAAAGGAAAAAACAAGACTCCATAGTTCAAGATAGTTACACGTAATTTTACAGTCAGCTGGAGTAAAATTCACCAATCTTCACATGATAATATAATCTAGAGACCTAGAGACTCTACAACATAGAAATCACAATATCAAGAGTACATTAAAAAGTTACCAGACATGTGCAGAACCTAGAAAATGTGACCTATAATCAAGAAAAGTGGCAGTTACTAGAAATAAACATCCACAACTAATGGAATTAGCAAAACAAGGACTTAGAATTACTGATATCCCCCAATCATACATCTGATAAGGGATTAATATCCAAAATTTATAAAGAACTCATCACACACACACACACACACACACACAATTAAAAAATGGGCTAAGGATCAAAATAGACATTTCTCCAAAGAAGACATACAGATGGCCAAAACACATATGAAAATATGTTCAATGTCCCTATTCATGAGAGAAAATGCAAATTAAAACACAATATGACCTCACACCTGTCAGAATGGCTATCATCAACAAATAAAAAAACGAGTGTTGGCAAGGATATGGAAAAAAGGGCACACTTGTGCATTATTGTTGGGATTCAATACCAGTGCAGCCACTATGGAAAACAGTATGGACTTTCCTCAAAAAAATTAAATAATACATGAGTGTTCCCTTTTTTCCATATCCTTGAAAAATTAGAAAAACAAAAACAAAAATCTTGACCTTTTCCAAAAACAAATATACATTTAGGAACTACTGAACTGTATTATATTAGGCTAAGAATTTAAGATACAAAGTAGGCAGCATTGCCTGGAGGCTGAAAGAGATGAACAAAAATGTTAACAGTTTCATTGTGTTGGAAGGTGGGGCTAGGAAAATACTATTGGCTTTTCATTTAAACCCTGGATTTGCCACTTATAGGCCCATGGTAAAAAAAAAAATCATCTTAGTACGAGGAAAAAACACATAACCAACTCTGGAATAAAGCCTAAAACCCAGACTCCACATTTCAAGACAGTAACCCATAATTTTACAGTCTGCTGGAGTAAAATTCAACAATCTTCAAATAATACAATCTAGAGAACTATAGACTCTACAACATAGAAATCACAATATCAAGAGTATATTAAAAAGTTACCAGACATGTGCAGAACCTAGAAAATGTGACTTATAATTAAAAAAAGTTGCAGTTACTAGAAATAAACATCCAGAACTAATTGTTGGAATTAGCAAAACAAGGACTTTAGAATTACTGACAATTGTTTTAAAGAGTCAGCAGGTAAAAATGCATGTAATGGGTATAAAGATGTATACTTTCAGAACAGAGGTGAAAACTCTACTAACTAATAAAACTCTATAATTTGAAAATTTTATCTGAAATTAAAATACCATCAAATGGGATTAACAGTTAATTGGATTCCTTTTTCCCCTCATACACTGTTGGTGGGAATGCAGATTGGTGCAGCCACTATGGAAGGCAGTGGGAGGTTCCTCAAAAAATTATTAATAGAATTACCATATGACTTAGCCACCCTTCTCCTAGGTATCTACCAAAAAAATCTGAAAACATTTATCCGTAAACATATATGTGCACCAATGTTCATTGCAGCTTTATTTATGATGACCAAGACATGGAAACAACCAAAGTGTCCTTAGATAGATGAATGGATAAAGAAGTTGTGGTATATATACACAATGGAATACTATTCTGCCATAAGAAAAGATAAAATAGTACCATTTGTGACAACATGGATGGATCTTGAAATTATTATGCTGAGCAAAATAAGTCAGACAGAAAAAGTCGAGAACCATATGATTTCATTGATATATAAAACTAAAACAACAAAAGAACAAGACAAACAAATAAAGAAACAAGAATTCATAGACATAGACAATAGTTTAGTGGTTACCAGAGGGTAAGGGGGAAGGGGAATGATAGATGAGGGTCAAGGGGATCAAGTATATGGTGACGGAAGGAGAAGTGACTCTGGGTGGTTAGCACATAATGTGATATATAGATGATGTATTACAGAATTATACACCTGAAACCTATTTAACTTTACTAACAATTGTCACCCCAATAAAATAAAACAAAACAGTTAATTGGACATCGCAAGGTAAGGCATTAATGAACTTGAACACAAATGAATAAAAATTATACAAAGTGAAGCACAGAAAGAAAAATATTTGTAAAACAATGAGCAGAGCCTTCAAAGACAGGACAGTGTTAAATGTATGGCATACATGACTTCTCTAATAGAAAGAACAGAGAGTGGGACAGGAAAAATTATTTTAAGAAACTTGGATGCAAACTTTCCTAACTTGATCGAAAATATCATTTATTGCTATTTAGACATTGACTTTGTCAGTTATTGAAAGCCATTCTAAAATATGTTAAGCAAATACTGTCACAAGTGAATATTTTATATCCCAAAATCATATCTAGACTGGTGACCTGGACTGAACAGCTGAGCACATCTTTACTTGATACCTTGACTTTTCTTACTCTGGCTGACATTATATTGTGTATAATTCTGAGTATGGTCCATGTTTGTATTTGACTATATATGTGTGACAGATTCATAAATGTTAAAAATAAGAGAAAAAATACGGAAACAGGTTTACTATATCTTATGATATTCTAATATGTGTTACAGAAAGATGTGAGAAATTATATTTGATAATTGTAGTTATTTTCTACTCTAAATGCCTATATTTGAATATGTATTTTGTGTAATATATTCCACACACATGAAACCCTTACAGTATTTAGAATTTCTCCATCTCCTGACTTGGTGAGTAATAGACCAGCACTCATGGAGTTAACACTTCCATCCTTAAAAAGTGCTGAATTAGTTGTTTAACTACATCTGAACTGTAAGAGCCTGGGTTTATGTAGATTTTAATGGATATATCAGTATACAAGTTCTGACAACTAGGTTCATGAAATTGTTGCAGTGATGTTGCTAACCTTTTTTATATCAGAGGAATTATTCATTATGAATTTGTACCAACTGGACATTTAACCATGTTTACTATTTGGAAGTGCTGAAAAGGCTGCGTGAAAAAGTTAGACTACCTGAACTTTTCACCAACAATTCGTGGCTCTTGCATCACCATAATGCATCACAGGGCACTGTCTGTGAGGAAGTTTTTAGCCAGTAAACAAATAACTATATTGGAACACCCCCCCTACTCACCTGATCTGGCCCCTAATGACTTCTTTCTTTACCCAAAGATAAAGGAAATATTGAAAGGAAGACAATTTGGATGACATTCAAGTCATCAAGGGTAATATGATGGCAGCTCTGATGGCCATTACAGAAAAAGAGTTCCAAAATTACTTTCAAGAGTGAACTGGGCACTGGCATCACTGCATAGCTTCTATAGTACTTTGAAGGTGACCATAACGACATTCATCAATTAGGTATGTAGTACTTTCTCTAGGATGAGTTCGCAAACTTAATTGTCAGAACTCATAGTCATTTTAACACTTTAGTTCTTCTATGTATATTTCACTTAAATTTTTTATCAGCAGTATTGCCTTGTTTTGTACACCTGAAACTAATAAATAAATAAATTAATTAAAAAAAATTTTATCAGCTAAATGTATGTTGAATTTTTGAAATAGCTTTAAGAAATACCCTTTTTTTTTGAAAAGTGGTAAATTGTTTCATATTACCTACTGTTTTAATCACTACAGGAGACAAAAATACCCTCCTAAATTAAACAGTACAATTTTGGTTCAAACTAACCACTGTATATGCACTACTAGATTATTTAAAGATGAGAAATCTGTAGAGCCAAAAATCAGAGAATCTGTGAGGAAGAAAATCTGTGGAATAACCAATTACACCTCTTGTTTTTCCAGAGAGTTTTTGCCCAATATGAAAATGGGAGCTTCTACTTTGAGACTTCTAGAGGGTTAGGGGAAGGTGAGAAAGTTTAGGATCTGCCTCGGCAGTGAAATTTCATAGAAACATCCTATAAATACTAGGATCAAAAAAGCTACACTTAGGAATCAAATTCAATACACAGAAAGAGACACAAAGAAACTTGCTTCTCTCCAATTTGGTGGAGAAAGAATAAAATCATTCTTGAAAATTCCTATCACCAAGGGATCATATATTTTTATAGTCCAAATCCATGCCGTATGGTCCACAAAGTATCAGAAAGACTCAAACAAAGAATTTAATTTTATTTAATGTACTTTTATACTGGTCATGCCCAAGGTAAATGTCTGAATCAAAAGTAAATATTCTCATGCGGACAGCAACTTTAATCAGAGATCTCAAAGGGATATAAAGTTTGATGAAACGTGTCAAAAATCGCTAATACAGAAAGAATATACCATTTTGTGTATAAGTAAGGGCCACCAAAAGGAACACAAAAAATAACCATAAGAATTATCAGATTACTTTTAAAATAAATATATTTATATATTTAAAGAAATAATATTGAGAAACAAAAATATGAGTACTGCATGGAAAATGATGTTAAAAAATGAAGTAGGCATGGGGAAAATCAAATGTAACACCAACCAATTCTAAGTATTTCCTTGAACCAAAAATAAGAAAAGTAATTCCATAACATAGTACAAGGTTTAAAAAGAATTGTGAAAAAATATATCATAAATATACAGATAAATTCAAATAAACATTGACTGGAAACACTATAAATACTTATAATTCCTAAGGAAAAAATGAAAAAAATTGAAATACTGCTCTACAACAGGGATGTATTAAAAGTTCCACGATTAAGATTTTTTAAAAATTAAAAGTTCTTGGTATTTTTCAGAAAAGGGTAAATTTACTGGTTAACTTATTATCTGAGTTAATCTCAATATGCATTTAAAAGAAACTGTAGATATGTACGAAAACAAAATATGTTCGTATACATAAAAGTATGGGGAAAAATGGAGAAAGCAAAATAATTAAAAACATAACTATTCAAAAATAAATTAAAAAATAATTGTAAGTTTAGAAAAATGGAAGCCAACATGTGAATAAATATTAACATATCATTATATTAATCTGGATCTAGTCAAGAGATAAAAAAATACAGTAGGTAAATAGGGGCAGATGAGTATAAAGAATCATTAATTGCAGCATCAAGTTGCATTGTTAAAACATAAAATGAATATATATATTCATAACTATGACAAATGAGTAACATGAGAAAAAGAAACTCTCTACCCTATGGTACCCTAGGGCTGAGGGAAAGTATCCGGGGAAGGATAAGCTCAGAAGTAGTCCAGCCCTCCCTGGAGAAGTTTCACTGCATAATAGGATTTTGATGGTTAAGCTAGCCAGAGTTGGGCTGCAGTGGTGGACAAACTATAGGCAACCCTCTTGAGTGCAGGCCATGGGGGAGCTTGCTCACAGAGTCTGAACCCATAGCTGTTTGCAGGCTGCAGGAGGCTCTACTTTCAACACTCAGTAGGATGAGGAAAGCTTTGGGAAGATGCCAGACTGTAAAATTGCAGAGGGATGGCATTTAGCTTCTGTCTGGGGCAATCTCCAGACCACTGAGCCCTATCCATTCACCACAAAATGGGGGGAGGCTCTTCCTTCTGTAATGTTTCTAAGTGCCTTCTTCTCAGAAAGCTTCATATCATGCTCATTTAAAATGTTAACTGTTTAAAAGGATCCCACTGTTTATCCTATAGCTTATATTGAAGAGCACATTTGAAGCTGAGAAGTAAATTGATAACAGGCACCATCCACCCATTTGACTACCCAGCTTCCGTATGTACCCTTCTACACACATTTGAAATTCCTTACAACAGCAAAACCACTGTATATTACCTAAAAGGATATGTTTATATTTCTTAAAAAAAAGAAGTAATGTTCGCTCTTCCCTAAGTGAGATGCAGAGCCCCGACAGTCATTTGACTGTATTGATTACTTCTCAAATTCAGTCAGAGTTTCACTGAATATCCTGTTACCTAAAAACTAAATTCTCAAGTTAACCTCTAGGGATTTTTGTATAAAATTTAACAAAGTGGAGGGGTCGGGGGGAAATGGGAGGAAAAATGAAGAGCATGATTCTATTTTACAAACAAACACAAGTTGCAACAACCATAGAGAAAATACGCACAGCTACCATTGCTGTTGTTACATAATTGGTTATCAGGTAAGAGTGTATATTGACCGCTTCCTTGATATTCTAGATTCTTTACTGGTGGAGTAACCAAACATTCATTCCTGAAGAGTCTGAATCTTCAGTCACATTGCTTTTTATTGGTTGCCATAGTTTTTCCGGTTTGTTTAACATCGAGCGTGCAAGGCATCCAGATTATTCCCTGAGTTCACAGTCCTCCTTGATACTATTGTGCAGCAGCTCTTCATTTCACCTTGGTAATCAGGATCAATCACTCCAAGATGTAAACTTTTTTTTCTTTTTCTTCTTTTGTTTGCAAAATAGACAGATGGAAATCTCATCTTTTAATTCAGTGGAACCATTGTGTGTCCCTTCTAGACACACTTCCCCCTTGGAAGAATCAGATTTCTAAGCAAGCAAAGTTCAGTTTCTGGAACAAAAGCAAAAATTCTCCAAGAGATTATTAGGTGTTCTAGTGAGAAGAGCCATTTACACTCCTACACCTTGATACCGAGATCTGTCTGTTCTGACTATGGGAAAAACAGTGCCATATGTAGGAAAGATGCTAAAGAAAATTTGCCTTCCTTGGTTGATGTGAGCTTTTGTCTATTAGCTTTTATCTGTTCCTGCATGTGCGGTGATTTCTGTACAGTGATCACGAGTTGAGTAAATTCCCCCTTTGGTCTCATTCTCCGAGCAGGGCAGATATGAGACGATGTTGCTTTCTGGGTCTCATTTTCCAGAGTAGGGGAGACATGGGATGAGGCTGCTTTTCTGTCTCCCTTTGGTCTCATTCTCCTGAGCAAGGGAGACATGAGATGAGGTTTTCTGTTTGGTCTCATTCTCACGAGTAGGGGAGATATGAAATGATGTTTGTTGTTCTGCCCATGTTGTGAGGTGATGGTTAGCTTATGGTTAAAGAAATTCTTGGTCAGGGGTTGAGAGAATTCCCTCTTTGTTCTGTCTGTTTCACACACATCAGCAGATGAAGTGAAAAAGTAGCTAAGTTATATTAAGACGACGTGACAGACACGTTGCCGGGCTTTGGAATACCTTAGGCTGATGGTCTCAAGCAAGAACAGTAGATATTGCTTATCCGGATGAATTGTCCCTTTGCCAGATGGGCAACATTCATCTCAGTAACTGCCAGATCCTCCCAGAACCGGCAATTCCTGTAGAGGGAGAACCTTGATTGGCTCTAAGGTACATCTGAGAAAATATTTAAGACAGACCTCAGTTGGCAGTGTAAATAATTATTATTTCATCATTTGGTCATTTGTCATTGGTGACTTCTCATCATTTTACCATTTTGAAGACTTCCAGCAACATGCAGCTTACGACACCAGGGGATGTCCTGACTTCCAGCTGTGAACCTGGTGAGGGCTGGCTGGTTCCCGGCCATTCCAGTATTGTTCTCTATACTAGTTAGCCTTCTTGAGAACTTGTTAGCATCTAGAAAACTTGTATACAGCTTGCAGCTTACAATATCAGAAGACATCCTAACTTCCAACAATAACAACAACGACAACAACAGCAACATTCTTCAGATTGTTAACACCTTGAAAACTTGTATGCAGCTTGCAGCTTATAGCCTCAGAAGACGCCTTGACTTCTAAGAACAACAAACAAAAGGACAATAAACACAACAACATCAGCAATCTGGGGAACTAAGAAGCAGCAGTGTGGGTGACACCTGAATTTTTCTCAGCTACAGACCTGACAAGGTTTTGATTTTTGACTTTTCCAGTGCTGTTTTCCCCCAGTTTGGTGAGCTTTTGACATCTACTGTATTAGTTACTATCCTATAGAGCTTATTACTGCTTTTGGATACTCTTTACTGATGTTATTTGTGTATTTAGCCAAGAGATTTTTGATCAATAGTAAACATATGTTGGAATCTCTTAAACTTATGTGTATGTGTACTCCTTTGACATGACATTGTTATCAACGTACATAGTTTAGTTTTAACCACCTTTACTTTCTAACATTAACATATTCTGTTAATTGCCTTTGTCTTTTGCTATTGCATATTTCTAAATAAACTGATTAGATATTAAATTAATTAATTAGCCCCATTCTAGTGTGTGTCGCCCCTTCTTCTTTTCCTTCACTGGTCATTACAGCGTACTACAGCCTCTGATTGAAAGCATACACTACATCCGTAAAACAAAACCTCAAAGTTTCAGGAAGCCCTTTCTCTCCCCCGTCGTCTCTGTGTGTGTGTGTGTGTGTGTGTGTGTGTGTGTGTGTGTGTGTATGTAATATTGTTTTAATGTTTATAAAATATTATGTATCTCTCTATATATATATGTGTAATATTCTTTTAATTTTTATAAAATTTATTGGGGTGACATTGGATAGTAAAATTATATAGGTTTAATTCTATAATACATTATCTATATATCACATTGTGGGTTCACCACACAGAGTCATTTCTCCTTCAATCACCATATATATTTGACCCCATTTATCCTCTTCTACCATCTCCCCTGCCCCTTACCCTTTGGTAACCACTAAACTGCTGCCTGTGTCTGAGTTTTTGTTTGTTTGTCTTGTTGTTTTCAGTGTTATATCCCATATATGAGTGAAATCATATGGTTCTTAACTTTTTCTGTCTGTCTTATTTGGCTTAGCATGATAATTTCAAGATCCATCCATGGTGTCACAAATGGCAGTATTTCATTTTTTCCTACAGCTGAGTAATATTTCATTGTATATAAGAATTACATCTTCTTTATCCAATCAGGTATCAAAGGACACTTTGGTTGTTTCCATGTCTTTGTCACCATGAATAAAGCTGCAGTGACAATAGGGGTACATAAATCTTTACGGATAAATGTTTTCAGACTTCTGAGGTATCAGACTTCAGACTTCTGAAGTTTCAGACTTCTTCCCCAGAAGAGGAATTGCTGGGTCGTATGGTACTTCTATTCTTAAATTTTTTGAGGAACCCTCATACTGCCTTCCATAATGACTGCACCAATCTGCATTCCCACCAGCAGTGTATAAGTGTTCCTTTTTCTCCACAACCTCTCGAACACTTATTGTTATTTGTTTTGTGATTGATAATAGCCATTCTAGCAAATATGAGGTGGTATCTCATTGTGGTTTTGATTTGCATTTCCCTAATAGCTAGTGTACTTGAACATTTTGTTTTTCATATATTTGTTGGTATTTGTCTTCCTGAGAAGTGTCTGTTCCGGTATTCTGCCCATTTTTTAATTAGATTGTTTTTTATTGTTGAGTCATATGAGTTCTTTATATATTTTGGATATAAGACCCTTATTAGAGGTGTTGTTTGCAAATATCTTCTACCACTTGGTTGGTTGCCTCTTTGTATTATTGATGGTTTCTTTTGCTGTACAGAACCCTTTTTGTTTTAGTTTGATATAATCACATTCATTTATTTTGGCTTTTACTTCCTTTGCCTTGAGGTCAAATTCATAAAATCCTTTTGAGCCCAAAATCCATAAGTTTGGTGCCTATGCTTTCTTCTATGCAATTTATTGTTTCAGGTCTTAAATTTAGGACTTTAATCCATTTTGTGTTAATTTTGGTACATGGTGACAGCAGTCTAGTTTCGTTTTTTTGCGTGTTGCTTTCCCATTTCACCAGCACCATTTATTGAAGAGGCTTTGTTTTCTCCATTTTATGTTTTCGGTTCCTTTGTTGAAAATTATCTTCCCGTAGATATGTGAGTTTATTTCTGGGTCCTCAATTTTGTCCCATGGCTGTGTGTCTATTTTTCTGTCAATACCATACTATTTTGATCATTGTTGCTTTGTAGTACAAATTGAAGTCTTGTTCTTTTTTTCTCAGGATTGCTTTGGCTATTTGGGGTCTTTTGTGATGCCATGGAAATCTGATGATTTTTTGTTCCATTTATTGAAAAAATTCCATTGGAAGTTTGATGGGGATTGCATTAAATCTGTATATTGTTTCAGATAATATGGCCATTTTATCTATGTTGATTATTCCAATCCATGAACATGGAATATCTTTCCATTTCTTTGTGTCTTCTTTAATTTCTTTGAATAACGTCTTACAGTTTTCAGTGTAGAGATACTGCTTCTTAACTGGTGTAATTGTATCTTTAACAGTAATGTAGTAGTTTGTAAGACGGTTGAGTTCATGGGCATGAGACCACTGCTGTATTTATTTTGCAGTGAAATTTATTTTTCGTGATCTAATACAATGTTGTGTGAAGTGCCATGACAGTGGATCATTTTGTTTTCCTGTTTTTCTTCAAATTTTATAGGGATATAATTGATATACAGAATTGTATAAGTTTAAGGTGTACACCATAATGGCTTGAAAAAACATCATTGCAAAATAAGTGCCGTGATAAATTAACATTTTTTACCTCATATAGTTAAACACAATGAAAAAAATGAGAACTTGTCACGAGAACTTCTAGGATCTACTCTTTGGGCAAATTTCAACTGTACCATGCAGCATTGTTAATTATAGCCAGCATCTTGTACATTATATCCCCGGTATTTATTTATCTTGTAACTGGAAGTTTGTACCTTTTGACCATCTTCTGGATCAGGCATTTTGTGAGGAAACAAATCATGGTCCAAGCAGAAGCATATGGGTAAGACATAGAAATTCATATCCAGAATGTGTGTCTCTTTTACTACCTCTTTCATGATGGAAAGCTCTAATATAATCACAGAGAATGATAACATATCTAGGCCTCAATATTGGTCTCTGTTTTTGGCTAATAGGCATCTGTCAGTAGTGGTAGTGAGATCAGCTTTGTTAAAAGGCATTCCATATAGTAATGTTCTGCCCATTGGGAAAAATGTCCCTCACCACTGTCCTTCAGAGTTACCCATGAATGAGGCTCCAGTGCTGCAACTGTTCACTTTCCAATCTCACCTGCGTATGTGCAAACTGATCTGTAAAGCATGATCAGTTTTGTTCTTCCTCAATTAGTTGCTCATAAGGCACAGCCCAGGATTCCATAGCTTGGATTCTGATAGACAAGACCATGAAACCTAAGAGGTGTTGAAGGAATCTAGGCCACTTTTTGATACAACTTACTTATACCTTCTGTATCTGCCTGAGAGTGGTCGCTTATGTACCATTTCCATTTGTAGTAGAATACTGATGAGCACACCATACCTATGGCTAGTTAGAACAAATAATCCTCAGTTAATGACGGAAATCTCAGGCCATAGGTTGACATGGTGGCTTATGGTTAAGTGTTCAGTTTCTACCAAGGCTCAGGAGCAAAGCAGACACATTTTCTCAAAAGGAGAATAATTTTGTGCAGAAGAAAGCATAGATCAGCTCCAAAATCTTAGAGATCTGTATTGTGATTCTCCTACTGGTGTTTGTAAAATATTTCCTAGAACATACTTATTTGCCACAGGCATCTTAAGTGACATTGGTTCTGTTTGGTCATAAGAATTGAGAGTTAGAGCAGTTTATTCTATAGCCTGAAATAGTTGTAGCACTTTTTCTTGCTC
Source organism: Rhinolophus hipposideros (assembly GCF_964194185.1). NCBI lineage: Eukaryota > Metazoa > Chordata > Mammalia > Chiroptera > Rhinolophidae > Rhinolophus > Rhinolophus hipposideros. The sequence goes on from NC_138050.1 coordinate 90,795,310, forward strand.
TAGATTCTACTCATGCAGGTAGCCTTATGGATTACTCTGCAGAAGGACTAAAGTAGCACATTCAAGTGCTTATATATATATTCCTCTAAAACCCAAAAAAGTTCTAACAGGTGCTGAGCCTCTTTTTGTGGTAAGTGGTGTGAAGTGCAGAGACTTGTTTTTCACCCTAGGGAAAACATTTCAACATGCTTCATATCACTAAATCTGCAGAAAATTCATGGAGGTGGTGATGAAGAAAACTTTTGTGGAGTTATTTTCCAGTATTTTATTCACATATACTTTACTGCGTACTTGTTATGTTCTGTTCATTAGGACCTATCTGCCATCCATTTAATGGACCCATGGATGATTTGTGAAATGTCAAGACAATCAAGATCTCAGTTGAAAATATTAAAGGAAAGAGCAAGAGAATTGATGTAGTCCTGAGGCAACACTGTGAAAATGTTCTGTTGGTCCTGGCAGGTGAAAGCAAATAGCTTCTGGTGGTTCTTACAAATTGGTGTAGAGAAAAAAGCATTAGGCAGGTCAATAGCTGCATACCAAGTACCAGGAGCTCTGATAATTTTCTCCACCGAAAGTATTATATCTAGGGCAGTACTTGTAATTGGAGTCATCACCTCATTACTTCACAATAGTCCGCAGTCATTCTTTAAGTTCCAACTGCCTTCTGCACAGGCCAAACTGGTAAATTAAATGGGAACGTGATCATTAAAACCATTCCTATTTTTTTCAGTTATTTGATGGTGGCGTTAATCTCTGAAATTTCTCCTGAGGTGCAGTATTACTTTAGTTTATTATCTAGCAAGAATGGGAAAGTGATTGGTGTTTCCATTTAGCCTAATGGCCTCACCCCACAGGTCAGTGTGAAGACTCTGCCAGTTTCAAGTATATTTATTCCAATTATACATTCAGGAACTGAGGAAGAAATCAGAAGTAGATTCATGGACCTACCAAGCTCCCTGTGACTCAGACTTAATTCCGTCTATCACATGATCATCATAAAGTCCCTCCAATCATGGGTCACAAGGGTGCTTTGTGTCACCAAAAATTACCATTAATTTGGAGCCAGTGTCCAGTTATCCCTACAAGGTCCAGGTATGCCTTTTTCCCCATTGTATACCCACATTATTAAACGGTCAAGGGTCCCCCTGGAAGAAGGTTTGTATGAAAATTTACAGTGTGTTCTTGTGGCAACAATGCAGGGTCCTTCCTCAAGGGGACCCGGCATCCCTTTCAATCAAGGGGCCTTACGTCTGTTAACTACATTAGATCTGAAACTATTTTTTTTTCTATGACTTCATTCAAGTTTCTGGATACCAGACTTTGAGGTTTTCCTATTCCATAGCCAAAAATACACTAATAGGCTGCCTATGTATTTCATTTCCAGAGATATCATGATAAATCAGCCACTACCAAAGATTTTTGAAGATCAAAACATTCTGGTTACTATTATATCCATTTTTTACTTCTTGGCTAAGTTACAAATTGTGTGTTTGATAATTAAGTGCTGCCACTTGGTGTCTGCTATTCTGGGATCGTATCATCCCCTAAAATTAGATTGCCATCTCAATGGCAGTATCCAATTAGACTACAATCTCAATGGCAGTATCCAGTACAGTCATACCTGGCCTACAAAAAAGAGCACCACAGACCTTTTCTGTGATGCAAGTATTCCATTCACTAAGGTATTTCTCTATGTCTCAATTATGGTTGTGTTTTATGGGTCTTCTTATGGAACATAAGATGGGGGGGGCAGTCTGCACATCACACTAGATCAATTCAGTCCAACTTTTCTAACTCCCTAAATTTTGGATCCTAATCTCTTGCATTCCTGATGATGTCAGGTAAAGTATGGCATTGAACTTCATTAAATATAGGCCACATACATAGAAACGTTTTAGTCAACCAAGCGAGTAAATTGTTAGAGTCACCTTCAGCTGTATGACCTAATACATAAATTGTAATCTCTGAGAAGTCTACATATGTCAATAAATTTGTTCTATCTAGTGTGATATTTCACCTTCCTGGTCTAGTATCCTTAAAGTCTATCACCACATATGTTCCTCAGGTTTTTGGATATATATATATCACAAAGGATTTTTTAAAAAATTCTTTTGTAAGTTATTTCTTTCTCCTAGTGTATATCTGACCCTTGAAACATGCTAATATTTGACCTTATATTCTATATTAATGATATTGTTATGTCATGTTATGTTATGTTGACGATGGGAGGAAGTTGTAGCGGGTCCTGAGGAAAATAAGCCTTCATTTTCATGGCACATTTTCTCATTGAGAGTATCATATGATTTCAATCTGAGGAAGGATAATTGTTTTGGACACTGAAGGGTAAGTTACTTTTACTGGTAAATAAGCCTGATAATTGACTAGGGAGGTCAATATTGTCAGTTTTATCTGGATCTGGACAGAGACAGATGTCTCTATTTCATATTTTATGATACGATACCTTATTTTGCAAATAATGACCTAACTTTCACATAAAAATCTCAGGGAGATTGTGAATTCAATTATCATTATAATTCAGCATGCACACAATTGAATATTATTTTTATTTTCAGCAATATCAGACCCCCAGATACAAAAATAAGAGACTCTTTTAAGGCTATTATGGAAGCTGTCTGATTCAGACTATGAGTTGAGGTGAAGGTTAAAAGACCTCATCATTTTCTTTCTGTAAGCACTGAAGTTCACTCAAACAACAAAAGCCACACTATGGTCTTTAGAGTTAAAATTACTGCCATAATGTTAAGTGCAGTAGCCACTTGAGCTCCAAATGCTACTGCTTCAATTGACACTTTATCAAAGTCAACCACAGGTGATGACAGCCTCATTACGATTCCTCTGCACACTATGGTTTAGTAGCATCCTTTTTCTAATTGGCAAGGGGCTCAGCATACACTCAAGAAAATAGCAAAACCAAACCAACCCGCAAATCCCATCTTTAGGGTTCATCACATGGGACTACTCCTCATACCAATTCTTGAATCGTCTGAATCCAATCAGGACATAGAAAACAAACACTAAGTTAAACAGGGCAAAATTTAAGATAAAATAATAATAATAATAACAACAACAACAACAACAACAACTATGGTAAAAGAGATAACTATAAAACCCAACAAAACTATGTTATCGTAGGGCTGGAGGAGAGAACCAAGGAAGGACAAACTGGAAAGAGTTCATCTCTCATTGGAGAAGTTGGGGTTTGGCCAGTGGAGAGCAGATAATTTTACTGATTGAGCCAGGCCACAGCTGGGCTGAAGCTGCTGGGCAAATGATAGGCAACCTTCTCCAGTTTAAGCCACATAGGGGCTTCCCAGGGGAGTGTGGACAGCCAGATTTATTAATTAATTAATTTATTTTTTCCGCATGTCAGGAGGGCAAAGGGAAGCTAACTGCTAGGTTGATGCTGGGCTGCCAGGTTACAAAGAGACCACTTTGTTCTGTGTCTTTGGTTGGGTCAGGCTTCACTGGATATTCTCACACCCACACCACTGACTCCTATCCCGCACCAGAGAATGGAGAAAGACTCTTACTTTTATAATATCCCTAAAGAGTCCTCTAAGGGATGAACCCCACTTGTTTAGGACTTTTGCATCTGTATTCATCATCACCTCATCCCAGTTAGAATGGCTATCGTCAACAGGACAAATAGTAACAAGTGTTGGAGAGGCTGTGGAGAAAAAGGAACCCTCATACACTGTTGGTGGGAATGCAGACTGGTGCAGCCGCTATGGAAAGCAGTGTGGAGGTTCCTCAAAAAATTACGAATAGAATCACCATATGAACCAGCAATCCCTCTCCTGGGTATCTACCCCAAAAATCTGAAAACATTTCTCCATAAAGACAAGTATGCTTCAATGTTCATTGCAGCTTTATTTACGGTGGCCAAGACATGAAACAACTAAAATGTCCTTTGAATGGATAAAGAAGTTATATATGCACAATGGAATACTATTTGGCGGTAAGAAAAGATGAAATAGGACCATTTGTGACAACATGGATGGATCTTGAAATTATAATGCTAAGCGAAATAAGTCAGACAGAAAAAGAAGAGAAACATATGATTTCACTGATATGTGGTATATAAACCGAAAACAACAAAAGAACAAGACAAACAACTGAAAGAACAAAAACTCATAGACACAGACAATAGTTTGGTGGTTACCAGAGGGTAAGGGGGGAGGGGTTTTCAGAAGAGGGATAAAAGGGGTCTAGTATATGATGATGGAAAGAGAACTGAGTCTGGGTGGTGAACACACAATGTGAGATATAGATAATGTATTACAGAATTGTACACCTGAAACTTATGTAACCTCACTAACAGCTGTCGCCCCAATAAACTTTAATTTAAAGAAAAAAAAAGAGTCCTGTATGGAGAAAGTTTAACATTTTACTCACTTGAAATGGAAAATGTTTAAATAAATTTTGTTGTTTATTACAGGGCATATATTGAAGGGTATAACCGGAGTTGTGAGGTAATCAATTACTAACACACATAAAAATAGAATTTATGGCAAAGGCTTATGAGAGTTAAAAAGATTATCATTATCAATTTGATTTTTGTCAGCATGATATATCAATTTTTATATTCATCAAACCAAAGATTCAAACTCATAAAGGTCATAGAACAATAATACTACAAGAAGCAATTGAAAAATATACCATTTAAGCAACTTACTTCAATAATATCTCTCAGAAGTTAGTAACTTAAAGAGACACAATTTTTAAGCATTAATACCTAATTATTTTAATCTAAGACACATACAACCAAAATCTGAGAATACATTCTTTTTAAAGGAAGATGGGTATTTTGCAAATTTTGCTATTCTTCTTTGTGAATTCTCAGATCTATTGAGTGACTTTTCCTAGGGTTTTCTATTTACAATGTCAAGCTAATCTTTTTGAGATGCTGATAACAGTATTTTGATTTTCAAAACACTGGATAAGCTTCTTTGATATTCAAAATAATACATTTCACATATAGAGATTTATGAAAGTCCATATATCAGCTCAGCAGGCAGGCTACAAAACATGAGTGATAGTCTCCATAACAGAAAGCCTATAAGTAGCTATACAGTGGTCTTTCCCTCTCTGTCCCTACCTCTTTCATATCTTTTGGAATTACAATTATCTGTGACTGACCTTACATCTGATTAGAGTCTCTGGCAATGAAATTCTCTTGGAATTCTCTGGACTTTTGTTTTCTGAACTACAAGTTATTTTTTTTGTTGTTGTTTTGTATTTTTCCAGCCTCAAGGGGATTTTTATTTTTGAAGAAAAACTAACGTCTTGTTTTAGGACTCTAGTGAACATGAATTACTTGAACAGACATCATTATCTTATAATAGGTTCTCTTTGGACAAAAATCTCACAAGGTGGGATAAGCGCTAGAAATCTCTCTTGAAACAATATATCCAAACAGAAGTTTAGCAGGGCATCTTACATCTCAACTAGCTACAAGAGCAGAATCATTTGTTGAATACAGAAATGTCCCTCCCTGATGCTCTATATTGGAGATGTCAGTTTCTTTTTTTCTGTGGAGATTCTAATCATAAATATTTTAGGCTTTGGAAGTCATATGATGTCTGTTGCAACAACTCAACTTTACCATTATAACATGAAAGCAGTTATAGAATGTTCATAAATGTAATGGCATGGCTATTTTGCAATACAACATTCTAAAAAAAATACATGCAGTGGGCTGTGTTAGGTCCTTGGATGACGGTTTGCTAAACCCTTGCTTATATAATTTACCATCATAAAGAGACCTGGTTTACTGATGGGACTACATGTCAGAGAAAAAGACCGTTCCACTGGAAATTTGACATTATGACAGGAAATTACGGATTGCCACAGCTCTAGACAACAGATGAACTGGCTAGACTCAGGCAATATGTTTGCCATAGAATATACTATTACATTAGGATTAACTGAATTATATCTTTACAAAGACTAATGGACTATAGCTAAAAATCTTGATGTACTGTCAGATCATCACCCTAGCCAAGACTAGACTAAGCCAAACATAGAAGGACAAAACTACATGATGCCAATTATATGAGGACTCTAAAATAGTCACTCGTAGAAGCAGAGAGTAGAGTGGTTGGTGCCAGGAACTGGGGTAGGAGAAATGGGAAGGTATGAATTAAATAGTACTGTTTTAGTTATTCAAGATGAGTAAGTTCTAGAAATCTACTGTATAGTATAGTGCCTATAATTATATGATTTCACTGACATGTGATATATAAACCAAAACAACAAAAGAACAAGACAAACAAATGAGAAAGAAAAACTCATAGACACAGACAATAGTTTAGTGGTTACCAGAGGGTAAGGGGGGTGGGGGTAGGAGATGAGGGTAAGGGGGATCAAATATATGATCATGGAAGGAGAACTGACTCGGGGTGGTGAACACACAATGGGATTTATAGATGATGTAATACAGAATTGTACACCTGAAATCTATGTAAATTTACTAACAATTGTCACCCCAATAAATTTAATAAAAAAAAGAAAAACAGATTATGGGAATTTGTTTTATAATAAATTGCTAAATGCAAAAAAAAATACTGTATTGCATATTTTAAAATTTGCTAAGATAGTAGGTATTACATTAAGCATTCTTAGCACACACACACAAAAAAAACATGATAGAAGGAAACTTTTGGAGATGATGGATAAGTCTAAGGCATAAGTTGTGGTGTTTGTTTCATGAATGCATATTTATCTTCAAATTCATCAAGTTGCATATATTAAATATGTATAGCTTTTTGTATGTCAAACATGCCTTAATAATGTGGTTTAAAAAATAATAACTGGGAGAGATCAAAAAACATGGCGGCGTGAGGTGAGCCTCTGTAACGCTCCCCTGGAATTTACAACGAATCAGACAACAATAACTCCACAAAGGACTCCTTGCACAGCAGACAGGAAAGACAAAGAGGCCGACTACTGAATTCACCTCCAGGTGGGTGAATCGCGCGAGCGGGTGAGGAGGGAGAGGAGAAGTGCGGAGACGGAGCCGCACGGGCGCCCGACACAGACCTGGCTCAGTGCTCCGAGCTTGCTGGTCCCGGAACTACCGCAGCTGCGGGAGAGGGAAGGACTCGGACTGCTAGGGCTCCGCTTACGGCCCACAGGGCTGGGGGGGCAACATATAGCACGGCTGAACCCAACGCTCGCTCGCGGCAGACCTCGGAGCAAAGACTGAGGGAAGAGGGCTGAAATCGGTGGTTTAAGCCCTCACAGCCAAGCTGAGAACAGAAGCCTTAGGCACGGAGACTAGCCGCCCCCTCCCTACCCTCCCAGAGCTCGCCCCGCCCCCACCTGCCCAGTGCCAGAAGCGATAAAGTAGCAGTGTCGGATCAAAGGACAGAATATTTGCTGCTCTGAGAACTATGGACCACAGACACAGATTCGCAGCTCAACTAGTTCCGGCAAAGGGGAGGGAGCTGTGGAAGCAGGACTGGCTGTGGTGGTGGTCGCCGCCATTGCTCTGGGCCACCTCTCACAACTCACCCCGCCCCTGGCCCCACCTATCTGGGCGGATCCCTGCAGGAGTAAACAGAACTGCTGAAACATACGGGCTCTGAATCGGGTGCAGAAAGACCTTTGGAACTCCAAAAGCTCTTCGCATACCTATCAACCTGTTGCAGAAGACACTCCTGTAGATGTCTAGGAAGAGAAATAGTAAATCAGTGATTGCCATGAATAACCAAGGCAACAAGATAGCTCAGAAAGAAAATGAAAATTCTCCAGAAAAGGAACTTAGAGATATGGACCTTTGTGATTTAAATGACAGAGAATTCAAGATCGCAATTCTGAAAAAACTGAACGAGATGCAAGAAAACACAGAAAGGCAGTTTAATGAACTCAGAAACACAATCAAAGAACACCATGAGCATTTTACAAAAGAGATTGAAATCTTGAAAAAGAACCAAATAGAATTTCTGGAGATTAAGAACTCAATAGAAGAAATTAACAATAAAATATCCAGCTTAGGTAGTAGAGTTGACCAGATAGAGGAAAGAATCAGTGACATCGAAGATAGGAACCTGGAATTTACACAGAGGGAAGAAGAAAGAGACTTGAGACTTAAAAGAAATGAAAGAACTCTACAAGAACTTTCTGACTCCATCAGAAAGAGCAATATAAGAATAATGGGTATACCAGAAGGAGAAGAAAGAGGGAAGGGAACAGAGAATATATTCAAACAAATCGTCGATGAGAACTTCCCAAACTTGTGGACAGAACTGGATCCTCGAATCCAAGAAGCAAATAGAACACCTAATTACCTCAATCCCAACAGGCCTTCACCAAGGCACATTGTATTGAAGCTGTCTAAAATCAATGACAAAGAAAGAATCCTCAAGGCAGCCAGGGAAAAGAAGACGGTAACTTACAAAGGAAAGCCCATTAGATTATCATCAGATTTTTCAGCAGAAACTCTACAAGCTAGGAGGGAATGGAACCAAATATTCAAACTATTGAAAGAGAGAAATCATGAGCCAAGAATAATATATCCAGCAAAGATCTCCTTTAGATATGAAGGAGGAATAAAGACCTTTCCAGACATCCAGAAGCTGAGGGAATTTTCTAATACACGACCTGCACTACAAGAAATACTAAAGGAGGCTATTAGACCACCATCAACGGGGACAACTTGTGGCAACCGAAAATAAAAAGGGGGAGCGTAAAGGCCTGAACTGGAATATGGGAATAGAGAAAGTAAGCGTACTGAAGAAACTGGAATACTCTAAATATCAAACTTTCTTTTACATAAACTCAAGGGTAACCACTCAAAAAACATCCAAATCTGAAATATATACTGTAATAAAAGAAGAAACAGAGGGAATCATCATAGAATACCACCACACAGAAATAACAGACAACAACAAAAAGACAAAGACACAATGGAGACACAGCCTTACCAGAAAACTAAAGACCGAATGACAGGAAATCCTCACATATCAATAATCACCCTAAATGTAAATGGACTGAACTCACCAATAAAGAGACACAGAGTAGCAGATTGGATCAAAAAACTAAACCCAACCATATGCTGCCTACAAGAGACACATCTCAGCTACAAGGACAAGCATAGACTCAAAGTGAAAGGGTGGAAATTGACACTCCAAGCAAATGGTACCCAGAGAAAATCAGGTGTAGCCATAATGATTTCCGATGAAACAGACTTCAGGGTGAAAAAGATAACAAGAGACAAAGATGGACATTTCATAATGGTAAAGGGGACTATACAACAAGAAGACATAACAGTCATCAATATTTATGCCCCCAATCAGGGAGCACCGAAATATACCAAGAAACTACTAACAGAACTAAAGGGAGAAATTGACCAAAACACAATTATACTAGGGGACTTAAATACATCATTGACAGCTATGGATAGATCATCCAAACAGAAGATAAATAACGAAATCGCAGCCCTAAATGACACATTAGATGAATTGGACATAATTGACATATATAGAGCACTTCATCCTAAAACATCAAACTATACATTCTTTTCTAGTGTACATGGAACATTCTCAAGGATAGACCATATATTGGGACACAAAATCAGCCTCAGCAAATTTAAGAAGATTGAAATCATACCAAGCATATTCTCTGATCACAAAGCTTTGAAATTGGATATCAACTGCAAAAAGAAAGCAAGAAAAAAAGAAAGAGGGAAATTTATATCATTACAGGCCTATCTCAAGAAACAAGAAAAATCCCAAATAAATAACCTCATGTTACACCTTAAAAAACTAGAAAAAGAAGAACAAGCAAAACCCAAGGTCAGCAGAAGAAAGGAAATAACAAAAATCAGAGCAGAACTAAATGAAATAAAGAACAAAAAGACAATAGAAACAATTAATGTGACAAAAAGCTGGTTCTTTGAAAAGATTAACAAAATCGACAAACCCTTGGCTAGACTCACTAAGATAAAAAGAGAGAAGACACTAATTAACAAAATCAGAAATGAAAAAGGGGAAGTTATCACGGACACCACAGAAATACAAAGGATTATCCAAGGATACTATGAAGGACTATATGCCACCAAATTTAATAACTTAGAAGAAATGGACAAGTTCTTAGAAACATATAGCCCTCCAAGGCTGAATCATGAAGAACTGGAAAATCTTAACAGGCCGATCACCAGTAAGGAAATTGAATCAGTCATCAAAAACCTTCCCAAAATCAAAAGTCCTGGACCAGATGGCTTCACCAGTGAATTCTACCAAACCTTCAAAGAGGATCTAATACCAATCCTGCTCAAACTCTTCCAAAAAATTGAAGAAGAGTCAGTACTCCCTAACTCATTTTATGAGGCCAACATTACCCTGATACCAAAACCTGGTAAGGACAACACAAAAAAAGAAAACTACAGACCTATATCTCTGATGAATACAGATGCTAAAATCCTAAACAAAATTCTAGCAAATCGAATACAACAATGCATTAAAAAGATTATTCATCACGACCAAGTGGGGTTCATCCCCGGGGCACAAGGATGGTTCAACATTCGCAAATCCATCAATGTGATACATCACATAAACAAAATAAAGGACAAAAATCATATGATTCTATCAATTGATGCAGAAAAAGCATTTGATAAGATACAACATCCATTTATGATTAAAACACTTACTAAAATTGGTATAGAAGGAAAATACCTCAACATAATAAAGGCCATATACGACAAGCCCTCAGCTAATCTCATAATTAATGGTGAAAAGCTGAAGCCCTTTGCTCTACGTTCAGGAACACGACAAGGTTGTCCCCTATCACCTCTGCTTTTCAACATAGTGTTGGAAGTCCTCGCCAGAGCTATCAGGCAAGAGAAAGAAATAAAAGGCATCCAAATTGGGAATGAAGAAGTTAAATTGTCACTCTTTGCAGATGACATGATGCTATATATAGAAAACCCTAAAGACTCCACCAAAAAGCTATTAGAAACAATCAATGAATACAGTAAAGTTGCTGGCTACAAAATCAAGGTACAAAAGTCCATTGCTTTCCTATATACCAACAATGAAATCTCAGAAAAAGAGATATAAAAAACAATTCCTTTTGCAATTTCAGCAAAAAGAATAAAATACCTAGGAATAAACTTAACCAAGGATGTGAAGGATTTATATGTTGAAAACTATAAGACATTTTTGAAAGAAATTGAAGAAGACACAAAGAAATGGAAAGACATTCCGTGCTCATGGATTGAAAGAATCAACATAGTTAAAATGGCCATATTACCCAAAGCAATATACAGATTTAATGCAATCCCCATCAAAATCCCAATGACATTTTTTAAAGAAATAGAACAAAAAATCATCAGATTTGTTTGGAACCACAAAAGACCCCGAATAGCCAAAGCAATATTAAAAAAAAAGAACAATACTGGAGGTATCACACTCCCTGATTTTTCCTTGTACTACAGGGCTACAATAATCAAAACAGCTTGGTATTGGCAGAAAAACAGACACATAGACCAATGGAATAGAATTGAAAACCCAGAAATAAAACCACATAAATATGGACAGATAATTTTTGACAAAGAAGCTAAAAACATACAATGGAGGAAAGACAGCCTCTTCAATAAATGGTGCTGGCAGAATTGGATAGCTACGTGCAAAAGAATGAAACTGGACTGCTATCTGTCACCATGTACCAAAATTAATTCAAAATGGATCAAAGACTTAAGCATAAGACCTGACACAATAAACTGCATTGAAGAAAACATAGGTACTAAACTTATGGACCTTGGGTTCAAAGAGCATTTTATGAATTTGACTCCAAAGGCAATGGAAGTAAAAACTAAAATAAACAAATGGGATTATATGAAACTGAAAAGCTTCTGCACAGCAAAAGAAACTATTGACAAAATAATGAGGCAACCAACTGAATGGGAGAAGATTTTCGCAAACAGTTCCTCTGATAAGGGGCTAATATCCAAAATATACAAGGAACTCATGAAACTCAACAACAAAAAAACAAACAACCCAATTGAAAAATGGACAGAGGACCTGAAGAGACATTTCTCCAAAGAGGACATACAAATGGCAAATAGACATATGAAAAAATGCTCAACATCGCTAATCATCAGAGAAATGCAAATGAAAACCACAATGAGATATCACCTCACCCCAGTCAGAATGGCTTTCATCAACAAAACAAATAGTAACAAGTGTTGGAGAGGCTGTGGAGAAAAAGGAACTCTCATACACTGTTGGTGGGAATGCAGACTGGTGCAGCCGCTATGGAAGGCAGTGTGGAGGTTCCTCAAGAAATTACGAATAGAATTACCATATGACCCAGCAATCACTCTCCTGGGTATCTACCCCAAAAATATAAAGGCATTTCTCTATAGAGACATGTGTACGCCAATGTTCATTGCAGCTTTGTTTATGGTGGCCAAGACATGGAAACAACCAAAATGTCCTTCGATAGATGAATGGATAAAGAAGTTGTGGTACATATACACAATGGAATACTATTGGGCGTTAAGGAAAGATGATATAGGAGCATTTGTGACAACATGGATGGATCTCGAGAGAATAATGCTAAGTGAAATAAGTCAGACAGAAAAAGCAGAGAACCCTATGATTTCACTGATATGTGGTATATAAACCAAAAAGAACAAGACAAACAAATGAGAAACAAAAACTCATAGACACAGACAATAATTTAGTGGTTACCAGAGGGTAAGGGGGTGGGGGGTGGGTGATGAGGGTAAAGGGGATCAAATATATGGTGATGGAAGGAGAACTGACTCTGGGTGGTGAACACACAATGGGATTGATAGACGATGTAATACAGAATTGTACACCTGAAACCTATGTAAATTTACTAACAACTGTCACCCCAATAAAATTAATTAAAAAAACAACAACAACAACAACAACAACAAAGAAAAGATACTGAATCTCCCTACCTAAAAAAAAAAAAATAAAAAAATAATAATAATAATAACTGGGGAAAAAAAAGACTGGGTTACTATAGGTACACTAATATAAGACACACACTTGTGCAAGTGAATAGAAGTTATTTCCATCTATAATCTGCATAAAATGTTAGTACATGAAAATGCTCCTATATTAAAAAGAAAAAAAATCTGGAACGATAAAACTGACCAAGAGCAGGGAGTTGGCTGGGTACTCTTACCCATCATGGCAATGAACTATTATGAAGAATGTGGAATTCTAAAAGGAATTCATTTGACAAATGAGGACTAATACTAAATGATTTCTAGGTTTACTATAATTAAAGAGTAATTAAGACAGTGGTGTAATGGTAAAATGATTGACATTTAGATGATTGAAACAAGATAAAGTGCCCTAAAGTAGAACTGATTTTTGACAAAAGGACCAAAGCAATATAAAGTGGGAAGGAAAATCTTTTAAATAGTGCTGGAAAAACTGGATGACTCTATAAGACAAAAGGGGAAATACAGATATTTATCACACATCATAAACAAAATTAAATCAAAGTGCATCATAGACCCAAATATTATATCTAAACACATAAAACTTACAGAAGAAATCATTAAAAAAATTATGAAACTTAATGTAAAAAATATTTTCAGATCTGATTATAATTATTTCCTCGTAAAAATTAAAAATGCTTATTATTTGAGTCATACTAATACAAAAGAAAAAGTTAATAGGAGATATATTAGCAATATACACAACTAATCATGGACTACAATGTATAATACATAATGAATTTTTACAAACCAATATTAAGAATACAAGTAACATAGTCAAGAATTGCTAAACATTTTGAGAAAACAACATGTAACCCAAAGCAAAATATCAACATCACTAGGTCATCAGGGAAACGCAAATTAAAATAACCATGAGATAGTACCTTCATTAGAAAGGTTAAAATTAAATAGACTGACTTAATATTACTGAGGGTAGGTGAGGGCGTGAAACAATTATAACTCTCATAGAGTGCTAATGGGAGTATGAATGGTAAAACTATAGAACTGGTTGTCAGCTATGCTATTTCACTCTTTGATAGTCATAAGGGAAATGAAAGCAAGTATATACATGAAGATTTGTACTCAAATATTTATAGGAGATTTATTCCCCAAAGCCATAATCTGAAAATGAACCAAATATATATCAACAGGTAGATGGAAAAACAATATATGGTATTTCCATATAACAGAATGCTACTTAACAAGACATAGAAATAAACTATTAATACAAATAATAACATGAATGACCCTCGTGTTCATCATGGTTAATGAAAAAAGCCAAGCATGATATATTACATATGCAATTATTCAATTTATCTCATGAAATGCAAACTGATCTCTAGTTTAGTGGTTGCCTAGAAATAAAGGCAAAAGGACAGATGGACTGACTGCAAGGGATGTGAGGAATATTTTGAGACGACTAAAATGTTTTGGATTTTAATGGTGGTGAGGATTTCCTCAGTGTGTGTAACATCAAAACTTACTAAATTGTACAACTTTAGAGGATGTAGTTTATTGGTGTAAATTATTTCTCAACAAAATTAATAAGAAAAAGTATAGAGAACCCTTATAACTTGTTCATGTTATTCAACTGACATTGAATATTTAGATGTTTTAAAACCTTTCCTATTATATATGCATGTAATATTTTGATAAGATATATTGTTATATGACACTAAGGAGTATTATCATTTGTTTTGGGCTATGTGTGTGCTTCTCCATTTAATCTTCTACTATGAAAATTTATAGAGCTTCTTCCAACATAGCATATGAATTTGTTCCCTTTATTTTTATAATCGAGAGATACAAAGGGAAGAGAGTGACATTGTATGAGTGGGGTATTATATTATATAGGATAGACTGGGAAGCCTCTCTGAAAAGACTTCATTAAAATGCAAAACCAGAAAAATCCACATATTTTGGGGAGAAAAATTGCAAGAAAGCACAATAAATGCAAAGGGTCTGAGACAAAATGAATCTAGCATTTTCTGAGTTCAGCAAGAAAGTCAGTATATCTGAAGAAGAGTGTGTGAAATGGATAGCTTTATCAGAAAAGAAAAAAAAAGAATTTTATTTTGCAAAAGCTTTGATGGTGCTGAGGAAGGAATGATGCATAATTGCATGGGCTTAGATGAAGAGAGTGTGCACGATAAAAAGAGTAATTGAGGACAGTGTAAATGACACTGATACATTTAGAGAAAGTGTTGAAGAGTGGTCAAATTTGAAATATTTTAAAGTTAAAGTTAGCAGGACTTGCTGATATTTGGAGGTGGGCTATAAAGGAAAGAGAAAAATCAAGAATAATTCCTAGATTTAGACTGGAATAAATGGGTGAGATTTTGTGCTGTTTATTGAGCTGAGAATGCACAGGTTAGGGAAGGGATTGGAGACAGAAATAAGAGCTTTATTTTGAACATATTGAGATACCTTGTAGACATCTAAGCAGTGATGGTATGTGCAGCATGGTATAAATGGGCAAACCTGTATATTCAGGAGTCATCCAATGGTGCACGTTCATAAATCCATGGAAATGGACGAGATGAACAAGTAGAAAGGCAACAAACAAAACAGATTATTAGGGATTTCTTTCAGTTAGCATTTTGGAAGATAAGCAACAAACAAGGGAAACTTAGAAACAGAGAAAACAAGAACAATGCTATCTATGCTAGAAACCAGCCGTTTTATGATGAAGTTTCTTAATATATGTTATGATTTTTTGATAATTAAGATTTCTACATTAAGCAAATATTAAATTTTTTTAGTACAGTCATAAAGAGAATAAACATTTCGTAATATTCATAATAGTAATAAATATTAAGTATAACATCAGTGTTAAGAATCTAAAGGGAGAAATTACACATACAAATTGTATACAACATTATAATTTTCTAAAAGTCTTTTAATATCCATTGTATTATTAGATTTCTCAACAAACATAGGCTAAAGCAATTAATATCTTCATTGTACCCTTGAGAAATTTAATGTTCATAAAGATAAAGTGCCTTGTCTAAAAAAGAAAAATAAATCTATAGAGTTCTTCCTTAGAAAATAGATTCACTGAATCCCTTATGAAATTTAAAATAATATTTTAAGTCATACAATTTTTAAATGCTGTTTCTTTAAGACAAGAATACCACACACACACACATACACACACCCACAAATAATAAATAACCTTTTCATATCTGTAAAACAAAGGCAAATGTAAAAATTTTAACAGTTGTTCATTAAATTTGGACATCATTCAGCATTTTCCAAAACATGTCCTTAAAAAAAAAATAACCTTAACACTTTAGAATAGTTTTGGATTTACAGAAAAATTACAAAGATAGTACAGAAAGTTGTCATTTTTCCTATGCCCAGGTTTCACTATTATTAACATTTTACAATAGTATGATATAGTTCTATCATACTATTGCTTTTCTGTTCATCTTCTGTCTTCTCAAATAGAATGTACTGAAACTTAGGAAAAGTGTTTGTCTATTTTTTTCAGTACTTTGAGCCAATATTGACACACTATGATACATGAAGTCTATGCTTTATTTAGATTTCCTTAGTTTTTATCTATGTCCATGTTCTGTTTCAGAATCTTATCCAGGATATCACCTTCCATTTGATTGTCATGTCTCCTTAGGCTTCTCTTGTCTGTGATAGTTCATCATACTTTTCTTGTTTTTGATGACCTTGACAGAGTTGAGGAGTACTAACAATGTCCTTAGGATTTTTGTTATATATTGTTCTGGTCATTAGACTGGGGTTGTGCATTTATGGGAGGAAGACTATGGGATAAGGTAACATTTTCAGGATATCGTATCAAGTGTGTATCCTATCAACATGTCTTATCACTGTGATGTTGACATTGATCATCTACCTGAGGTAAGGTTTGCCAGGCTTCTACATTATGAAGTTACTCTTTATTCCTAGTTTTTTTATGCCCTACTTTTTGACAGAAAGGCACTATATTTAATTCATACATGAAGAATAAGGAGTTATGTTCTACATCCTTGAGGGCATATTATGAACATAAATTACTAGGGATTATTCTGTAGGGGACAATTTCCTCTTATCCTCCATTTACGAGTATGTATATATGTAGATAGATATCTATTTATTTATATCAGCAGGGGCTCACGGATATTTATTTTATACTTGTGTTATAATCCAACACTACTTTATTTTGTTTCTCAAATTGTTCCAGCTTTGAATAGAGGGTGCTCTTTCAGTTGTATCCTCTATCACTTTGACATACTTCATTGTGAGAGGCTGTGTGTGAGTGGGGGATGGGGGATGTTTGTTGAGTTGTCCTTTCTTAATTTTTGGCATTTAAGACACTACAGGAACATCTTGTATATTTCCTGCACCAGCTCTAGAATCAGCTATTTCTACAGGGAGCTCAGGTTCCATTTATGGAATAATTACTATTTGAATCATTCCAGCATCTTTCCCTTGCTTATGTGTAAATGTCCACCCCAACAGTGAGAACTCTATCTCTGACAATCCACAATCAATTTATGCCACCATTTTATTCTCATTTCACATTTAGACATTTTATTTAAGACACGAAACAAACATACAAACAAATCTAATGGCATAGGTCTTGGAAACTATAATTCTCTGATAAATAGCATAGCATGAAAGGGTAGAATCATTTTAAGCACGAGATGAATGAACCAGTTTATGATATTAAGTTGGTAGGCTATAGTTTCACAAATAAGAATGTATATTCATATATCAGTATTTAGTCTCTATTGGCATCTGTAAGGTTTTATTATACACTATTTTAAATATCAAACATTTATTTTTATACATAATGGACTATAGTTTTTTAAGTTTTTTAGTATGGGTATGTTTTTTATTATATAGAAAGTATTTGCAAGTATTAATAACAACCAAATATAATAACTGCAAATCAAGTCCATTATCTTGAAAATCAGATTTTGAATTCACAAATATATAGGTCACAATGATAAATATTCTCTATGTAACATGCTCAAAATCATATTTCATTCTGTCAGTCATTCAAAATTTCTACAGGAATTTGAAGATATATGGATACATTTTCCCATTTGTTCATGTGTTACTTTGGAATAGTGCTAGTTTTAAAATACATATAAGTGACTGAACATGTTCAAAATTGATATATATTTATATATGCTACTTGATATAATTACTTGCTTCTAATCAAATAATAAAAATAATTGACAAAATGGTTTGACATGAGAACAGATGGACAAATCAACTAACCAGATAACACATGCTTGCTTTCTCTTAGTTTGAAAAATTGTTTAGTATTTGACAGATCTGATGATTATAAAAAAACGCAGCATACAAAATTCTAAGTAATACCTTTAGAAAGTATCTCCCACACATCCTCTCATGAATAGTTTTTTTTTTATCTTGTCATTTGCTTATTTTATACTAGTTTCTATATCTTTTAACTTTTATTGTCACATTTATTTGTTTGTTTGTTTGTTTATTTATTTTTGGCATCTAACTCTTTTTATCTATCACTGCTATAAAAATTTAGCTTGCATTGATGTTTATCGATACAATATGATTTATGTCACAGTTCAGGTAAAAAATCCCTGTTAATTTTATTTATGTTTACTTTCTGAAAAAAATAATTAATGTGTAGAAATAAAAAAACACACCATTTCTTATGTTGTGGAAATCACATTACAAAATTTGAGTAAAACTTGTATGCAGACAATGGAATTAGGGTTCTGTCTGAGTCTGTCTAGGTTGCTATACCAAATTATTAAAGACTGGGTTGCTTAAATAACAGATATTTATTTCTCACAGTTCTGGAAGCTAGAAGTCTGAGATCAGAACTCAGCACGGTCAAGTTTTGGTGAGGGCCTTCTTGCAATTTGCAGATGGTTAACTTTTCCTGTATCCTCGCATGGTAGAAAAAACAGCTAGATCTGTAGCCTTTTCTTGTAAGGGTACTAATCCCATTTGTAAGATCACATCTTCAGGACCTAATTCCATCTCAAAGGCTCTATCTCTAAATACCATCACATTAGGGAGATTTCAAAATATGAATTTTTGGGGGGCGGGACACAGATATTCACTCCATAACAGGTTGCATCACAATTCAACTGGAACAAAGAGATTTATGGGTAGTAGAAACAAATCATTCGAGAAAATAAATTGTTAGCCCCATTAAGGTTAGAATTAAGGATGTTACAATAATGTTCAGAAGAGAACACAGTATACACACATGTGTATATGTTCCCTATTTAAAAATTAAATGTACTTAATAGCTACTACAGAGCTTTTATGACGCCCAATTATTTTAATTTTCTTAAAAGAAAATATTAGCTGACACAATTTTTTTAATACGATTGATAATATTGGAGAGATGTATTTATAGACATTAATGCTTTAAAAAAAATCATTATATTTCTTTCCAAAATCATTATTTTACTTTGCTCAAACACTTTGCAAAATTTTCTTCACAGTTTTTTTTCAATTAAAGGAGTAATTATTAGAAAGAAACCTAGAAAAAAATAAAGCATGTCCATTGTTTTAATGTCTAAAATTATCAAAAAAATTTAAACTGTCAACTGCTTAAATGTTTGAAATTACAACCTGGTAAAAATTATGGTTTGGGGACAAATGTTTACCAATATCAGCAATAAGGAAGAAAAAGCAATGTTTATAAGAAACAACTCAGAAAGATTTTAAATTGACATTCATCCTGGAGTAAATTCTAACCTAAATTGCAATCCATTCAGAAGGCAGAAAGGAAAAAAATAAAATATAATTTAAGAGAGTTTAATACGGGATTTTTAGCTAGTTACTAAATGTATTTCAAAAACAAAAGAACACTGAGTTATAGAGATAACATCTGAGGAAAGTTGCTTACCCCTCTTAGGACTGGGGGCACAAAGTGACTATATTTGAAATTATTAAAAGTGATTGAAGGAAGACCCTGCAGAGTTGTGACTCATACATCTGAGTTGGGGGTGCTTCTCATCTGGTGTTTTTGCCTTTGAACTCAAAGGAGGAGCCATGAGAATTCAGTAGTCTCAGAGGAGCCCTGGCCAGTGGGACTACTTTTTCTGAGAGGGCAAAATTAGCAGCTTCTCTAAGTGGTAGAAAAAAACTGAAAACTAAATTCAAGTCGTGTTACAAAAACATATTGCTACTGTCAGAAGGAAGAATTGCTAGGATAATGTTCATAGGATCAGGAACCAAGAAGCTAAACAGGAATAAGAAATGCACAGAAGCAAGTCCTCCAGCTTTCCAAATCTTGTTAACCAAAAAAGAAATTTAAGTGAAAGATAAATAAAAAGCATTTATTTGAGGTTAGAGATTCCAGCTGGGAGACAGACTCAGGTAGCAACAAGCGTGCTTATGAGAGGACAAAGAAAGGCTGGGTTTATAAAGTCCGGGGCTGCCTCTGTGCCCTTAATCCAATCCTCATTACGTACATGAAGGATTCTTGCTAAGTTAGTAGGGACTGGTTGAGCAGAACATGCAAAGGATGCTTGTTGGCAAAATGAGTTGGCTCCTTCTAAAGTAAAGAATGCAGATGGTCTGGTTGTCATGGTGAGGGGGATGTGAAAGTTCATGCACAGATGAAAAGCTCAAAAGTTCATGGAGAAACATGAGGGATGAACACATGTCAGACAAACTTCTTACACGACCACCCGGATTCATTTTTGTTCCCCTGCATAAGTGACTCCACTTTGGCAATTGCCAGTCACTAATGATTGAGTTTTAAAAGGAGAATGCTATCTCAGTAGACATTGGACTTCAGTGTCTCAGCACCAGGGTCACAAACTAGTGTTAAAAAGGGTGGGTTTGATGAATGAAGAGCAGCATGAGAACTGGCCAAGTTCTAAGTAACCAATGGGTTAGTTAGGAACATTGCCAGTTACTAAGCACCTGTGCTCACAATTCTACATATAGTATATATTAACTATTTACTACAACAAAAACAACATTTTGCATTCACTAACACGTGAACTATCCTTTATATTAATGGTGGACACATGTTTTGTTTAAAGGGCCAAGTAGTTAATATTTTAGTCTTTGCAGGTCATATATTTCTACTGCCTATTCCTCTTTTGCTCTTGCTATTTATTAGTTTGTTTATCACAACCTTTTAAGATGTATGAAAACATCCTTAGGTTGCATGTGTTACAAAAAATCTTGAAGGGTAGATTTGGCCCATGGGCTATTTTTCTTAATCCCTGCTTTATACAAAGATGCTCTCACCCTCCCACCAAACTGAGAAGATAAAAAGTCCCAACAGTCAATACCTTCCATTTATGGAAGAAGTTGCCATAAATTCCCTGATCCATTCTGGGCTATATTATTTATTGCTTATTTTGGTTGCAGCCCCATCTGAACGCTTTCTTACTAAAGACTAAAGTATAAAGTTAACCTCCAACAAAATGTCATGAAATAATAAGGGAAATGGGGAAAGAGAAAACTTAGTTAAGAGCTAAAAAAATCTATTTAATTATACACATGCTAAGAAATAAAGAATATTGCACAACTACTCTGTTCCATAGTTTTGTAAGTGATTACAGGGTTGTAGTTGATATTTATAACTTTCTATTTCCACTGCACAGCCCATGCTTTCTTTGGCCTCAGCCAGGTCCTCAGGTAATTTTGGTTCATTTGCTTCACAACCCAAATGTGCATTCCTAAAAGGTAAGCATTCTACGTGTTCATGATTTTTTGTTGTTGTTGTTGCTATAATATTCCATTATCTTTTTTTCTTGGATATAAAAGTACTAAGGAATGCCACATAATGTTGTCTGGGTTCCAGACTTAGTTCTTTCTGTCACTGCTGTATGGCAGTAAACTAATATCCACTTGGTAATCTGAATCAGTCATCCAAAACATTAAAACAAAAACCAAACTTTGACTTTTGGTTCAGGGCCACAAAGAACACATAATGACTGGGTGACAATCTTACCTCCAATTAAGTGGAAATATAGTTGGGTCCATGGGTGGAAGCATTCTCCATTGGGAACTGAGAACTTCAAATCAGCACTACTCAAGTTGGCAGGAATAGGAAGCAAAACTACTCTTAGTCGATTTTTAGTTGTAATAGTAAGAGAAGCCACTTTCACTTTTGCTCTGGTACCATGGACTATGGCTAAAGAAGACGCAGCATTGAATACTGGTTTTCTTATTCAGGGCATACCCTGAATCCTTTAAGACAGAACTTTATGCATTCACATTGTGGTCCCAAGTTAACACCATCACTGAATTTTTAGTGGACCGTTCCTTCATTCTATTACAACTGCTAGTTTTCAGGGATGGGGCATGCAGTAAGACAGTGAGTACCACAGACAAGATCCCATTAGTGTACCATTTGATTTGGAATGAGTTTCTTAATCTGAAGTAATATTGTACAGAATGCCACAGCAAAGAATAAGACATGTCAAATCCCATGCATAGTCGTTTTGGCAGAAGCATTACAAGAAGAGGTCAACTCATCTCCAGAATATATGATTATTCAATGAGAAAAGAAATCTCTCTTCCGTCATGAAGGAAGGAGTCTTAACACAATAAATATGCTATGTGGTTGCTTGCTAATGACCCTGGAGAATGGTTTCATTTGAGAGGATCAGCATCGCTCTTTACTACGGACAGATTTGGCACTCATCAGAAATAAAGGCTTGGTGAAGGAGAGTACAAGGTAACACAGTGCATGCCTCTAGTCTTTCCACTATGATCCACTCAGTAAACTTTGAAACCTGATATTTGATAGGACATGTCACTTTGTCCAGCTGATCTTAAGAGACTTGTCTTCCATGGATGCCAGAAGCATCCACGTGAGACTCGAATGTCTTCATACTCTTTGTGGGACAGGTGTACCGCATAGATCTTTGTAAGCTTTCTGTCATCAATCTCCCTACATAACACTTGCCAAATTCTTGACAACTGAGGTAAACCATTAGACACTTCCTTTTAATCTTTTCTGGGCATCCTTGATTTAGATAAAAAGAAGAACAAAATGCACTGAAAAAATTCAACACACTAGAGGGTTTGCCTTCATTTACGCCCTGTAGGATCATTCCTGAATGAAGCCATAATGTTGCAGTTGTCCACTTCCAGTTTAAACCTATGTATAATGTAGAACGATCTGTAAGACAGTCTAAAAATTTTTCCTTTCTGTTTTTATCTGCACTGTTCTGGATATAATTAACTTCTCCCAATGTCATAGTGTGGCCTGAGGTAACACAATGCGTGTAGATGCCAAGGGAGTCTAAGGAACTTTCTCTTGCAATTTATTGCATGTTGAAGACCTTCCAGAAAACTGTTTATATGTCATTTATGTCTCATGATACTTGTTTTGTTTTGCTGCACATGTCCCACCTTATGGCTTGGTGAGTCAAATATCATCCAATTCACGATGGACAGCTCAGGTTTCATGATCAAATAATAAGACATTTTTAATTGTTCATCTTTACTATGATCCCATAGCAAGCTAAAAGTTGTCTCCCAAAAAAGAGAATAGTTATTTGTGCAAGATGGCATGAGTTTTCTCTAAAACCACAGATAGTTGCACTGTAATTATCTTATTATAGTTGGCCAGAGACTCAATTTGCCACAGATAGTTCAGGTGTCACTGGAGCAGAATACCCAAGAGGAATAGCAGCTAAGCCTGTAGACTTGACTTGTGAGTACTCAATTCTGCTATCAGCTATAGACAATACATAAATGAATACATGTGGCTGTGTTCTGATTAAACATTGTTTTAATAAATACAGA
Source organism: Rhinolophus hipposideros (assembly GCF_964194185.1). Taxonomy (NCBI): domain Eukaryota; kingdom Metazoa; phylum Chordata; class Mammalia; order Chiroptera; family Rhinolophidae; genus Rhinolophus; species Rhinolophus hipposideros. Next base: position 90,819,059 of record NC_138050.1, read on the forward strand.
TGACTAACCACATTTGGTCTATTAGGCTATAGTTTTCTGAAATCTCTCTTAACTCCTCTAGTAATTAGTCATGAATTGGACTTTCGTAATGCAGAACAGTTCTAAAGTCTAAATTACATATTTAACAAACTTGACTTTGAAAAATAATATATGAGCATTAAAAGCAAAATAAGTATTCAATATACAGTTACATATTGTTTGGTGATAGACTAAGTTATCAAAGAAATAATATTAAGTATCCACTAAATAGGTATCATTTTTGATAATTTTGGTTTTTCCAGGCAGGAGATTTTTAATAAAACGTACAATTATCCATTACATTTTCCATGGTTTCCTCTACCAAACCACTGAAAGTAGTTTCAGAAAACTTTTTTCAAGATCACATCACTGAATAATGGTTAAGAGTGTGAGATTTGAAAGCTCTAAGGTGTGGATTCCTATTGCTCATCTGTCTCAACTGGTTATATGACTTTACACAAGTTATTTAAACGTTCTCAACTTTACTTTTGTCCCAGATACATTGAGATATAATTGACATACAACATTGTGTAAGGTGCACTACATGTTGATCTGCAAAATGATCACTACCATGGCATTAGCAATACCTCCGTCCCATCACACAATTGCCATTTCTTTTTGTGGTAAGAACATTTAGGATCTACAGTCTTAGCAAATTTTAAGTATATAATATAGTGCTATTAACTATATTCATTATGTTTTATATTGGATCCTCAGAACTTAACTTCTAACTAGAAGTTTTTACCCTTTGACCAATGTCTGCCCACTTTCCCCACCCCCCAGGATTTGGTAACCATCATTCTATTCTCTGTTTCTATGAGTCAGCTTTTTAAGATTCCACATCTAAATGATATCATACAGCATTTGTTTTTTGCTGTGTGACTCATTTCACTTAGCATAATTCCTTTAATATCCATCCATATTGTAGCAAACAGCAGGGTATCCTTCTTTCTCATAGCAAAATAAGATTCCTGTGTGTGTGTGTGTGTGTGACATTTCCTTTATCCATTCATCCACTGACAGACACTTGGTTCCATATTTTGGTTATTGAGAATAATACTGCAGGTAAACATGTGAGTGCAGGTATCTCTAACTTTTTAAACAGGATTATAGCAAAACCTTCACTATGGACTGCAAAAGAATTCAGTGAAATACACCATGGGTGATGCACACATGTGAGGCATGTGATGCAGTGTGAATGCCCATGGTAAATACATGGTAACTAATGAGTAATAAACAGTGTCAAAGGAAACTTGAAAGAAGATTTTTTAAGGAGTAAATTTCTGCTTTAGTTTTTATACTGAGATTTTTTTTTTTTGAAAAAGTATTTGGGGGCTATAAATGTGTTTTGTTTTGTTTTCCCCCCATCTTTTCTTCTCTCAATTCTTAGTAGTTTTAAAGATTGTACATCTACTTTATAGTTCATATTCAAATACCTGTAATTTGAGAAAGATAGACCTATATACAGATTGCACATAAATTTTATATCTTTCTCTCAGTCATAAAACCCCTTTAAACTTATATCAAGTAAGCCCTATTTCCAGTTTTTTTAATTGAATTCAATAATTATATGGTTTTGATAAACTATTCTCATTAAAAAATAATGCATCACAAAACTAACACGTTAATACATGCAGCTTCTCCAGGCTTATGAAAATATTACACATACATACACATACACACACATACATATATATGTTTGTAGACACTATCTATATGTATGTGTGTGCACAAAAAAAGTAAGTTCCTACAAAATACTCTTTGTAGTTTACATGTACTGACTGATTTGTGTTAATCCCTTCCATATCCTGTAATATCAAGAAGATGTGGTATATATACACAATGGAATACTATTCTGACATAAGAAAAGATGAAATACTGCCATTTGCAAAAACATGGATGGATCTTGAGATTATTATGCTAAGCAAAATAAGTCAGGCAGAAAAAGTTGAGAACCATATGACTGTACTCATATGCGGGCTATAAAACTGAAAGCAACAAAGGAATGAGACAAACAAAGAAAAACTCAGACACAGACAACAACTTAGTGGTTACCAGAGGGTAAGGGGGGAGGGGAAATGGTAGAAGGTAAAGGAGGTCAAATATATGGTGATGAAAGGAGAAGTGACTCTGGGTGGTGGAACACAATGTGATATATAGATGATGTATTACAGAATTATACACTTGAAACCTATGTCATTTTACTAACCAATGTCACCCCAATATATTCAATTAAAAAAAAAAGGTTTGTGTTAATTCCATTTCCTATTTTTATTTCCTTTGACTTTGGTTGTTATTATGCTGTAGTAAAGCAAACTTTGTTTTTCTTTTCCTTTAAATAAGATTATCTGAATCGGATATGGTAGAAAAATCATTTCTACAACTTTATTACTATATTTTTATTTTCTTTGTATTTTTTTGTCACTGGCAAATCCACTGATAAATCTGTTACTATGTTTCTCTTTGGTCAATATCATATATACCAGTATCACCTTGTATATTATACATCTGTTATTCACTTTTTTTTCATTTTGGAAAACAAAGTTTTATGCTGATTAGAAATCTTATGTTGCAGGTATCACAAACCAAACCCTGGCTGGGAACACACTGTAAATTCAGACATCTCTGGTTATGCTTGAGAATTGTAAGGTCATCCAAAGCAATGATTGTGAGAAGCTTTTGTGGGAAAGGACAACATCTTCCTTCCCCTTCACCCAGAAATAATAAGCTTCTGAAGATGAACGTCTAAGCCCTTAAAACTGGAGATAGGGCAGAACTTACTCTGAGATAAAAAGTTAAATCTAACAAATTTAGCCTGATACTAAAAACTGAGGATAGGAAAAGGATAATTTTGCTTAAAATTTTGTGTTCACTGCTGAGATTTAGCCCTAGCTTATACTAAGTTGTTGTGAGGAGTTTTAAGGAGTTAATTACAATAAAAGTATATACATATGAAACTTGATTGCTAAAATCTCCATGTCAAAAAATATTGCAAAATTGGAAACTATTAGATTATTTAGTAAGAGTTCAAATCCAATTGGGAGAGAGCTTTTTGATTTCCAAATTTAATAAAAGGGAAAACGAACTGAGGAATAGTTATATAGATGGCTGCATCTGTGAGCTGTTTTTTAAAAAATGCTAACCCAATGTTAGTGGAGTATAACAATAAACAAATATTATTACTCATGTTTCCATGTTGGGTAGAGCTTGTATGATTGGTGTCAGGCTTGTCTAAGCAAATCTGCTTCAGGTTTTGCTGAGTGGAAAGGCTTGGCTTTTCACTTTGGGTCTGTGGGTGGGCTGAGGTGGCTCTATTTCACATATTCTCTCTTGAAGGACCAGAAAACTAGCTGTCATGTTATTCTCATAGCAACAGCAGAGGCACAAGTAGACAATTAGAAATATATAAAGCCTCACGGAGAATAGGTTTGGAAAGCTCATTGCCATTTCTGTCTACATGCTATTAGCCAGAACAAGTCACATGGGGAGAGGTCAAGGGTATGGATTCGGGAGGTATGAATAATTGGGCCAATAATTTAGTTAATAACATGTCAAAATTGATAGAAAACATCAATGAAATGATGTCTTTAGGAAGACTTAAAGTAAGGTTTGTATCTAATATCACCTGAGATAAAACTGGACCTTTGAACCTACAGAGATTTCAGCCATTGAGAAAACATTTAAAATGAAAAGTATCTAGTTTTTTATTAATTTCAAAGGTAAAAACAGTAACATTGAACTGGAGAAAACAGGCAGACACCATTTTAATTAACAAAGTGACCAGAACTAGCACCATCTGTAATAAGATATATCAACATCAAGTGTTCCCATATAAGATAACACACAGAAGAATACATCAATTTTGTGGTCTTACCAAAAATCCATAACCACTATCTAATCATGAAAAAAGCATCAGAAACATTAAAATTGAGAGACAGTATATGAAATAACTGACCAGTACTCTTCCAAAATGTTAGTCATGGGAGACAAGGAAAGATTGAAGAATTGTCACTGATCAGAAGACTGATGAGACGAGACAACTAAATGCAATGTCAGAACCTGAAGCAGAAAAAGGACTTTAGTGGAAAAACTGGTATACTTTGAATAAGGTCTGTAGTTTAATTTAAAATTATGTGCCAATGTTAATCTCTTGGTTTTGGTCATTGTACTCCGGTTATGTGAGTTGCTAACATTAGAGAGCATAAGGGCGAGAGCATACAGACACTTTGTACTGCTTTTGCAATTATTCTCTAGGTCTAAAACTATTTCAGAATATAAAGTAAAAAAAAAAATACAGTGATAAAATAGTAATGCTGATTATCTTTTCAGTTTAAAAAATACCTTTTGACTTTTGTTTGAGGAGGAAATATAAAGTAGGATAAAGACATAAGTAATGGATAGATTTAAAAAACAAAACATAAAATGATGTTTCTTTGAACACCAAAACTTGTGCTTTGCAACATACTTGCTTTTACATTATGTCAGGGATAAATTTAAATTCAAACTATTTATTTAAGGCTCTCCTTTCTTAAAAATAGGAGTCTTTTATTTTAATACTTGAGGTGGTTCTTTGACATATTACACTTTGTACATATTTTTGTTATTTAAAAACAATTATATATAAACATACGTATATATACATATACATATGTATATTATATATGTATAATATATACATATGTATATATACATATATATAAATATAATATACATATGCACATCAATATAATATACATATGTACATATGTATATACATATATATATACATATACATATACATACATATTTATATATATACGTTTACCTGATTTTACTTGTGCTATTGAAATTTTATATAACCTATGAAGTGTAGATTGTCGGCCCAATTTCCATATAAGAAAATTAAAACAAGAGACTAGGTAACATCACTGGCATCAAATAACTAAGTAACGTACATAGGGATTCACCTCAGTCCAGTGTCATGTGTTGTTTCCATTCCAATCCAGTTACCTCATTTTCTTTAATAAATTCACCCTCTCATGAAAGTCAGGAAGGAGTTCTTAAGTTCGTCTCAGTATCTGCCACAATATCCAGCATGAATAAAATGTCTACAGAATGTGTCTGTACCCTGAACTCTGAATTTTTTAAATATTTTTTTATCTAACTCAATGGTTTCAAATTCCAAATTATTATCTCCCGACTCTATTTTTTTCCTGAACTTTTCACACACACACACACACACACACACACACACACACACACACACACAAACTCAGTAGCAAAAGTGCACCATCAGTTAGAAGTATATTCAGAATCTCACTAGCTGTGCCCTTCCCCTCAAATCCAAACCATTCAAAGGCTTCCTTACTGATATATCTCTATCAACCTTGTTCTCTTAACAGATTATTCTCAAATCATCCAGAGTGATCTACTTAACCTGTGAATTAGATGACACCATTTCTATATCTTCACATTTCAAAATAAAATCCAAACTTCTCCAATGGCCTACAAGGCAGTACATGACCCTGCCCACACTATCTGTTTGACCTTTCCCTTTCTCAGCACTACTAAAATATTAATGGCTTTTTTGCTCCTTAAAAATTTAAAATATGTTCTTGTAAGGGTCTTTCTCCTTGTATACCTGCTACATGTCTACTGCATGCTACCTAACTTCATTCATGTTTTTGCTCAAATGTCACCTTATGAGAGAGGTCTGTCTGGATGAACCTCTATAAATAACCTCTCTTTAACCATTATTTAACATCACATAATATACTGTTAGTGTATTTTTAGACATTCTTTATCTCTCCACAATAGCCTGTAATCTACATTTTAGCTGAGGCCTTGTGGTTTTCCTAACCGCTGTAACCCCAGATCTTAGGTAGTACCTGCTGTAGCTGGCATAGCTGGTACTCAACAAATACTCACTGAATGACATATGTATGGGCTTAATACAATACTATTTAAGAACTGAATTCATCTTTAAATACATCACTCTTACGTTACAAAAGATAATCTATGATGAGATTTTCCTGCAGATTTTTCGTAACTATACCCAGTGTCAAAACCCACAGCCCTACTTCTACTATAGATCATATATTGCCATTTCTGCTACTGAAACTCTATTTTACCTTCTTTTGACATGTGTTCTGTTTAAATAGTTTAACTGCCTTTCATAACATATACATTATAATTTTTCATTTCAGAAAATTATCTCTATGTATCCATATATATGTGCACCTTTTTTCTTTCTTTGCTTCTGTCTTTTTTCTTTTCTTTCATTTTCTCTTTCTTTCTTTCATTTTCTTTCTTTCATTTTCTTTCATTCTTTCTTTCTTTTCTTTTCTTTCTTTCTTTCTTTCTTTCTTTCTTTCTTTCTTTCTTTCTTTCTTTCTTTCTTTCTTTCTTTCTTTCTTTCTCTTTCTCTCTCTCTCTCTCTCTCTCTCTCTCTCTCTCTCTCTCTCTCTCTCTCTCTTTCTTTCTTTCGTTCTCTCTCTCTCCCTCCCTCCCTCCCTCCCTCCGTCCCTCCCTCCCTTCCTTCCTTCTTTTTTATCTATCATCTCTCTATCTATATAGCTAATCTATCTGCCTATCTGTCTATCCATCTTCCCCTCCCAAATTTACCATTCCCAGTATAATTCATTTACAACACACATGCCATTTGCTGATGGTTTGCATGCTCATAGTTCTTTACTAAATTAGGTTAATTCTTTGCTATATCATCTTGACTTTTTTTTTAATTGCAACAACTTAACAATGGAAAAAAAACACTGTAATAAATGTATATTTATTTTACATACTACTTCCAGAAGAGCAACTGCTATACAGCTGGCAGCTTCAAAACATCTGCTATTGAAAGAATGCAGCATATTTTTAAATCTTAATTTGCTTGTACCCAGAGGACAGTTGAAATTAGTCCAATAATAACAATTAAAACATGATAATTGATCTTTAGTGCTTCAGGGCTCATAACAACACTTGTTATAATGTTGGGTTTAGAACTTACTGTATAAAATAATAGGAAGATAAACAGTGAGATGCAGGGAACAAAGTCAATTTGTGAGGTAAATGAAAGTCCTTGAGAAATAAGAAATCAATAATAAGATCCAAAAATGCTTACACTGATGATAACACCATTAATTTCTGGTTCATAGAAGAAAATGTTTAAACATTTTTAGAGATCTCCAAACAATAGTCAAGTTACTTACAAAGACTGGTGAACACCACGAGTATAAGGAACATTTCACATCAATTATATTTGATTTTGAGACCAACATGCTATGATGACAACCAGTAGAACAATAGGACATAAAAGCTTATATTGTTTATATTTGAGTTTCAGTTCTTGGCTCCATTGTTAGTTTTTGTAAAACACATTATTTGTAAAAATGGCATAAAAATGATTTACCAACATATATTTCTTGAGCATCTATAACATGATAATCCAAGAAATGGGGGGAAAGCCCCTCACTAGAAAAGTGACTAGATATGTTCTACTAGTAAGAATGATATGTGTTATACTATTAGAATTATCAGTTCATCCCAGAACTACCATGTCATGTTAAGTTTTCCTCCAAAACTTGGTTTTGAAATACATATATTTGATTTTAAGAAAAAGAGGTACATAGACATCAATTTTTGGGAGGGGGGAAAGTAGCCAGAATTCAATGACATTTTTGCACAGAAGAATTTCTTTCTGATTTTATCTGTAGTTTGCCTTGCTTAAAGTGTGTTCCTTCTGTCACAGTTGACTTTCCTTCTTTCCTTCTTTCTTGTATTCATTCTATGCTTTTCCCTTCATTTCTTGCTTCCTTCTTCCCTCTCCTTCCTTCCTTCCTTCCTTCCTTCCTTCCTTCCTTCCTTCCTTCCTTCCTTCCTTCCTTCCTTCCTTCCTTCCTTCTTCCTGCCACTCTCTCTCCCTTTCTCCCTCTTTCTTTTTATCCCTCCCTTATTTCCTTCCCCCACCTCTCAATAAGCATGTCCATGTGTAAGAACTTTGTTTCTCCATGGTATTCCATATGTACATAGATAAAAGGAATAAAAAATTAGTAATTCTTAAAATCAAGGTATAATAATCATAGAGTAATTACAAATTTCTGTATAATTTTGTTGGGCATATAAAGTAGATATCTGCAATGCATTTTTTTCCTAAGTGAACCCATGAACAATGGATTGATGTTGGCACTTTATGTAATTGACTTAAAGTCCTATTCCATTGAAGAAGCAAAATCATTTAAAAATCCCTTATTACCATATAGATTTTTCTACTGAGATGTGTATTTCATTTTAATTGAGGAAAACTGATTTAGCTAAAATAATATGTCCATGAGATACAGACATTTATAATGTGAAAAAATTATATGAGTTTATTAATTTTAAAAGGAAATAGCACATAATCCTATAACAAAGTTTCTCTTTTGAGTACAGTGGATGTGAAGTCACATTGCTGATCATTTATATTGTTTTCTTGTTTATTCAACACCTTAGGGAAATTTATAAATGAGAAACTTGAAGAAATTAAGTTTTCATAATGTGAACGTCCAATTAATTGATGTTTGACAAGTATTTGTATACTTTATTAAATGTGACTGTAGGAAATACATCAACAAAGACATCTGTTGATGATTTATGGGAGATATTTTCAGTACTTTTTTAAGAAAAGTCTCTCCTCTGAAAATTACTCATTCAATTTAAGCTGTCACTGATCCTTTTGAAGAAATGGAGTGATATGTCATATGATAACAAGGACCTGAAGACTAATGTTTGTTAGAAACCCAAAAATTAATTGCTACAGGGAATTAAACAATGTAAAATAAAGACATCTGAGAATCACTTCTATTCATATTGATATGTTTCTTTTCAGTTCCATACATTTTTTTGTCCTGGATTGTACTGGAAACGATGAAAGCTCCTAGGAGTCAAAAGGTTCAGAACATCCCCAATGTGAAAAGATGTATATATGCATAAAAAAGATTTCTAAGGAAGAGATAGTTTTGAAGAGAAGTAGACCATAGATTTTTGAGGTAAGACAAAAATGTAAAATAGGGATAGAGGAGAAAATATTTCAATTTTAGCAAATCCAATTATAGCCTTGGATGGGAGCAATTAATAATAATATTAAAAATCTTTCACACGATTATGACACTAAGTTTGTGAAAAATGTGGGTTAAGGGTAAACTCAGAGAAGGGGCAGAAGGCCTTTTAAGCCAGGTAGGTCATTTTTATTAGATTCTGAAATTAATGGAAATTAGTAAAAGAAACAGAAGAATAATATGAACAAACTGGCATTTACAAAGATAAATCTTGCAGCAAAGTATAAGAATGTGTCATGTGGGGGAATAATACACACAGTGAGACCAGGCAATAAGCTGTCATGCTAAATTCAGCAAGAAATGTACAGTTACTTAATGTAAGAAGAAAATACAACAGATATTAGAGATATATTTAGAAAGAAGAATAATTTCATATTTGGTTTCAATGAGACAAAGAAGATTCCAAAAATTTTCCATAGTCATGGGTTAGGGCATTGAGAAGAATGAAAGTATGAAACATTGAGGTGAACACAGGAAAAGCAGACATGCAGCAAGTAAATGAAAATTAAATTTTCAACAGATTTCATTTGTGATATCTGTGATACATTCAAATAAACAGTATTATATCCTGGTTTTTAGCTTTAAGAGTCTGTGCTGGGGATAATAGTTTAAAATTACACCATCCTAACATATTTTTATGACAAATTCAATATCTTTAATATATAAATTACTCATACAAATGGAAAATAGAAGCATTGAAGGTCAGTTAGGCAAAACAACAAAAACTATACAGAAAAATCATACGGAAGTAAAATAAATAATAGCCAATAAATAACAATATGGGCAAATGTTTATACAACACTTCTTATATGCCAGCCCCTTTTATACAGTTTAATTGAAGAATACCTGATATATAAAGAACTGTATACATTTAATGGGTTTGGACTTCTACAAACACCTACGATACCAACACCGAAATCAAGATAACACTGTTTCCACGAAAATAAGACATAGCCGGACAATCAGCTCTAATGCATCTTTTGGAGCGAAAATTAATATAAGACCCAGAATTATATTGTATTGTATTATATTATATTATATTATATTATATTATACTATACTATATTATACCGGATCTTATATTACAGTAAAATGAGACCAGGTCTTATTTTAATTTTTGTTCCAAAAGACCCATTAGAGCTGATTGTCCAGCCATGTCTTATTTTCGTGGAAACACGGTATGAGGTGTGATCAAACAATACGGTGAATGTTTAAATAAAACTTTACTACAGTAAAAAACACATTACCATTAATCTTCCTCAAAATACCCCCCTCACTTTGAACACACTTATCCCATCATTCTTGCCACTTTCTGAAGCAAGATCTGGAAGTCCTCTCTCGTGTCATAGGTTGTGCTATCACGGCTACCTCGATGTACTGAATTGATCAAAATGTGTACCTTTCATGGTCATTTTGACTTTGGGGAAGAACCAGAAGTCACACGGTGACAGAGTCGGTGAATAAGGTGGATGAGGACAGACAGTAATGTTTTTATTTGACAGAAATTGCCATACTAGAAGTGATGTGTGACATGGAGCCTTTCACTTCTGGTATATGGCAATTTCTGCCAAAAACATTAGAGTGTGCCCTCATCCACCTTATTCACCAGATATGGCACTGTGTGACTTCTACTCTTTCCCAAAGTCATAATGATTCAGGACATCGAGGCAGCCACGACACTGCAACTACAGACCCTCACGAAAGAGGACTTCCAGAACTGCTTTAGAAAGTGGGAAGGATGGGTAAGTGTGTTTGAAGCGAGGGGGAGTTTTTGGAGAGGAATTAATGTCAATGTGTCTTTTACTGTTTTATACATATAAAACAGTTATATATATATATATATATATATATATATATATATATATATATATATATATAATTTTTTAAATGTAAACATTTACTGTACATTTTTATCACACCTGATAGACATAACCAAACCTTTCAATATTTCCTTATATCCCTTTGTTTTTGCTTTTAATCTTCTTTGTTTTGTTTTGTTTTTGCTATTTTTGTACATCTTAACATGAGATCTACCCACCAATATTCTGAAGTGCACAATACCATATTGTTCACTATTGGCACTATGTTGTACAGCATATCTCTAGAATTTACTCATTTAGTATAACTGAAACTTGATAGCCAGTGAAAAACTGTCCATTTCCTCATCCCCATCCAACAGCAACCACTATTATATTCTCTGCTTCTATGAGTTTGGCTATTTTAGATACCTCATAAAAGTGGAATATCATGCATTCCATCAGTGACTGGCTTATTTCACTTTGTCTGATGTCCTCTAGGTAGCTCTTTTATTAATAAATAGGTTGCCTGGGGACCGGATACAGAGTGAATAGAAACGGGAACCTTAGAGAAAACCATGGGGAAATGACAATATGTAACTGATGGGAGAGGACAGGGATCACATAAGAAAAAGAGAATGAATATGCAAGAAAAAGGAAAGACACAGAATCTGAGAGGAGATGACTTTAAGAATACATTAGTCTACATTACATACTATATAACATTCCATCCAGTTACGGACACAAAATGTAAAATTGACAGAAGCGTTACAGAATCCCTCGGTGACCTTATTCGGAATAGCTTTACTGGAGAAGTACAGGAAGAAGCTGAAAAATAGTAAATTCCATGTAGAGGAAGTTGAGTTCTCATAGAGTGACTATATAATTTACACCTCTGAGAGTAAAAACCAGCACTGAATTATTATTACATGAATAAATTATTAGATGAGGACTACAAGGATAAACCCAAACTTTCTCAAGCAAACTAGGATTTATGTCCTTCCTAAGAACAAATTATCTAAGTAATGTATAGTGTTAAAAAAAATCTATGTCTTCACTACAAATTTTCTGCAGTACTGAAGCTCACACATATTTAGCAGTTAATCACATTCTTCCGATCACTTAATATGTAGCAACTCATCTTACCCTCATGATATCCTAAGCACTGGTGTTACTGCTATGACATTCTTAAAGAGAAAATTAAGACACAGTGAAGCGAAGTAAATTGCCTAAAATCACACAACTATAAAGAAAAGAGTGAGGACTTGAACTACCAACTCTAGTTATTAAGAGTATATTCTTAACAACTACACTGTGTTGAGTGTTAGGGTACAGTTTATTTCTCTAATACCGTACGCTAACATTATGTGTGTGTGTGTGTGTGCGTGTGTGTGTGTGTGTGTGTGTGATTTGCTTTTTCTTAGGCATCAGATAATATTAACCATGCAGAGCCAGTATCAAATAGGAAATGTGAATGGCCAATGAATGAAAAAGATGTGGTGGAAATAATGAGAGTGAAGGTAAGAAAGCTGCTTAAACATGCACCTATCTTATGCACTTTAATTAAATATTTCTCAAAAACATAAATAAATGTACACCCATTAAATTGTCCTATAGGAACAGTTCATCTATGCCAAAGAATAACAGTATCAATTGTATGAATGAGATTATTTTGATATGCAAAGTAAAGAATAAGCCCTTAGAAAGACCTACTAAGTCAAATTGTTTGATTTAGGTTTTGACAGTAAGTGGGGGCATCCATTATTGTTCCTATACTTACTGTCTTGAATTTCCTTGGGGTCAATAAGAGATAACAAATAAGCGAACTGTTGAAATGCTGGCCAATAAATCACTGGGGGTAGCATTGTGTATGTAGTCAATTGTGTTTAGGCAGTAGATACAACCTTCTGAGACAATTAATTAGACTGAGTAATACAAAAAAAGAGTGAAGAATAAAAATGCATCCATAGTTGTGAAATATAATTTTACTTGAAAGAGTAGCTTCTCCAAAGTAAAGGGCAAACATTATAAATTGCACATGAATGAAAGAAAATTATATAGCAGATGCTAATATAACATCAATATACTTTAACCATATTCATTAAAATAAACAGGAATGTAATTGGGAAAGTGAAAACCCAATTAACACGCTTAACCTGCTTATTTAGATTATAAATTGCTAGCATACCTTGCATACAATTCCAATATCATGGAACTATTTGGTGAATTCAAATGAATTTAAGACAAATTAAAAGTAAAATATGCAGTTCTGAAGATAAAAATAAAGCAATATTAAAGTAGACTAAATTCCAAGGTTAACATTCAGTGTTAGAAAAAGCATATTTACAACTTCCCAAAGATAATATTTTAATTCCTATTTAAAAAGCATTTGTTATACATTAAAAATAGAACATGTTTGCACACTATGAGCTTACAGGCTTGAGAGTACACCCTGTGCTGTCTCTAATATACTTCTTTTGCAAAACAAAAGCACTGTAGTTATACTGAAAGCACTGCAAGCTTCCTGCAAGCATGAATTGTACAAGGAGGTGGTGAGATGGAGAGCAGAAGGGTCCCTCTCCTTTTTAAAGACAAGTGAGTATCACTTTATTCTGAAAGAAACCGAGAAACAAGTTTAGTGATAATTGAAAACATACCCTGAGGGTGTGCGGGGAGGTAGATATTTATAGTTTGCAAATATATTAACAGGGATTGCCATTTCTATTTACATTCAATATTCAGCCCATTTCAGATTTGGGCATGATTCCCACTGCACCTCCTGGAACCCATGGTCAAGAGCAATATGAAAACTGAAAGAAAACTGGCAACTTATTATATTCTGAAATCATTTAATATTTCCTAAAGATAAATGATATGCACTTAACATGATATAGAAAGCTGAGCAATACACACAATAAAACAAAAATTATGACTTGGGAGACATTAGAAAATTATTAGCTCATCTCTTCCTGGTATTATTGGTTATTCAACATTACTCATATATTTGTTCAAAATATATGACACCTTGAATTTCCTCCTGCTTACCAATCTTGCAAGTGCATTTTTATTTAAAATTGCAACTGAATTTTTACCAAAATTATATGCCACAAGAGCATGTAATTTATATAGAGGAAAGCAATTTATATATTTTTTTTCCTATAACTTTTTGTCAGCATCATATAATTTCAACAAAGTATCATCTAATAGAAAACCATTCTAAAAGTAACTTCAGATAAAATACAAACTTTAAGGACTTTTTCCCCAAACTGAAACAATTTTAAGGAAACTGTATTGATTCTCAAAAACACGATTACATTATTGTTAATGATAATTGCATGTTCAATCAAAAGTAAAAGTTACTTAAATGCATTTCATTTATTTAGCAACATTAAATATTCTTTGCTCTCAGCAGCTTCCATAAGCTTATGACTCTATAAATGGAATCAATACCAAGAAAAACTTTATGGTTTTTTGTTTGTTTGTTTGTTTGTTTAACTCAAGCAAGTAAATACTAAAAGTAGTTAATATTGTGGTAATTAATATTTTTAAAATTGTCCCAAGTGATTCCTATGGATTAACATTATTTACTGCCAGTATGTCAACAGAATAAACAATAGTTTCCTGTTACCATCTAATTTATAAAATGACATTTCTCCTAAAATAAAAGTGGGACTCCTTGGTTTATGAAGGGTGAATTGAGTATAGGCCTCTCTGCATTGAAAATGTTCACAAAAAACATGATGGTTCTTATGGAATATGTTATTTTTATATTCAGACAGCAGTAAAAAAATCTCTTATTATTCACTTTTCTATAATACTATACTTGATCAACCTATTAAATAAGACAAACATGAATGTAAATATTCCTATTGCACTCAAGGCTCTGCTCAACTCCTGTTATCTTCTCCTTTATTTTCTTTTGTAGATAAATTATATAGCTATAAATCCACAGAAAGAAACAAATCTAGCAAATATTTCAGAAAATAACACGGCATACAGTACAACCTCTCTCTTTGTAACATAAACCATTTGCTACATATATTCTTCTCTGTACATAACAGTCAAATGCAGTATTTAAACCAAAGGCTTTATCTAAGACTCCTCCAATATTTTAATGATTTCTGACTACATTATCACCTAGGGTCGCACTACGAAGTATTGACAAGGCAAAGTAGCAGAAACTGTCTATACTCAGAAGATATTAATGTGGTTTAGAAAGAAAAATAAGCTAAAATAATCATAAATATAAATTTATAATGATAGATGATTACTGAAATATCTTGCCATTACAATTTTTACTTCATTAGTCACCTAAAGCTTTACTATTGAATCAGTAAACCTTATATATTTACAGGAAAAAAGAGGAGGAAGAGAAGCAGGAGCAAAATGGAGGAGCTGACATAGTCACCTTCATTGCTGTTATTGTTGATGCCCCAGAAAATAATTGAAAATGGAGTTTTTATAGGACTAACACTATTTTTACTTTTGAAGATTAAAAACACCAACTTGAATGTTTAACCATTGAATGAAACAAAATTTCAAAATTTAAACAATAAGAACAAAGAGGATAAAATTAAATATCATCAAGCTATTGACAGATACTCTGATTTAATTTTGTGCTATTTGAACACTGATGATGAATTCTAATACAATTGGGTTGACACATCATATTCAAAGTGATGAAAAGCAAGACTATACAACCAATATTACTCTACCCAGAAAAGCTATCATTTAGAATCGAAGAACAGATAAAGAGCTTTCCAGACCAAAAAAAAAAAAAAAAAAGCTAAAGGAGTTCATAACCACCATACCAGTATTAAAAGGAATCTTAGAAGGACTTCTTTAATATGAAAAAACAAAACAAAAGGTAAAAAAAAACATGAATAATAAAATGACAATAACTATGTATTTATCAACAATTACTTTTTAATGTACATGGATTAAATGTTCCAATCAAAAGAAAGGATGGCTGAATGGATAAGGAAACAAGATCCTTACATATGCTGCCTACAAGAGACTCATTTCAGATCAAAAGACGCACAAAGACTAAAAGTAAAGAAATGAAAAAAGGTATTTCATGGGGGGGGGGAAAGGTTGTCATATGGGCTCTTGTCATATTAGGGACACCACTTCAGGGATGTGTAAATGCCTGACCACTGTGCTGTACACCTGTGGCTGAAGCTAAATAACAATGAATGTCAACTATAATCTAATCTATATATATATATGTATATATATATACACACACATATATATGTGTATATATATATATGTGTATATATATGCATATATATGTAAATATAAATATATAAATATATATATATATATATATATATATATATATATTAGTCACAGGATGTGGAGTACAGCATAGGGAATAGTCACTGGAATTGTAACAGTTATATGATATGTAAGAGGGGTAGTAGATTGGGGGAGGTGGTTATCACTTTGTGATGGGTGTAAATGTCTAACTATTGCATTATTTTGTACAACTGAAACTAATAATAAAATAAAAAGCTGGAGTAACAATAGTTATACCAGACAGAATTGACTTTAAAACAAAGGCTATAACAAGAGACAATGAAGGACCCAGTAATCCCACTTCTGGGTATTTATCCAAAGAAACCCAAACACTACTTCGAGCTGACATGTGTATCCATATGTTCATTGCAGCTTTGTTTACAATGGCCAAGATGTGGAGGCAGACTGGGTGTCCATCAATGTAAGAGTGGATATAGAGGAGGTGGTACATATATGCAATGGAACATTGCTCGGCCATGGATAGGAATAGGTTCTTGCCATCGGCAGTGGCATGGATGGACCTAGAGGGTATTGTGCTGAGTGGAGTATGTCAGTCAGAGAAATGCAGATGCAATGTGATATCCCTTATATGTGGAATCTAAAGAACAAAATAAATGAACAAACAATACAGAAACAAATGCATACATACAGAAAACATTTTGATGGTTGCCAGATGGGAGGGGTGTTGGGGAGTGGATAAAAAAAGGTACAGAGATTAAGAGGTACAAATTGGTTGTTACAAAATAGTCATGGGGATGTAAAGCACAGGGAATATAGTCAATAATATGGTAATAACTATGTATAGTGCCTGGTGGGTACCAGACTAGTCAGAGAATAACTTCTTAAATTGTATACGTGTGCAACCACTAAGCTGTATACCTGAAATATAGATTAATATTGAATGTCAACTATAATCGAACATTTAAAAAGTGGGGAAAAGTGAAGAGGAATAAGATGTTCAAATTTCCAGGTATAAAACAAACAAGTCATGGGGAAATAATGTACAGGACAGCATAAGCAATATAGTCAATAATATCGTGATAGCATAGTACAGTGTCAGAAGGTTGCTGTACTTATGGGGATCACTTCTTTAGGTATACAAATGTTGAATAACTATGGTGTATGCCTGAAACTAAAATACCATTGTATGAGTATGTTAGCTGTATTTTAATAAAAATCTTCAAAAAATAAACTGCCAAAATATGTAACATATATGATGGTGAGTAAATGATTAGCTCATTAATGCAATTAGCATGTATTAAAAATGATTTATTTGAAACCACTTTAGAGACAAGAGGTCAAGCTGCCAGTGTTACCTTCAAATATTTTTTTGTTCAAGTAGAGAATCAGGAAATGCCAACCTCAATGATAGCTTTAAATAATAATCTACAAATCACAGACACAAGACATCAGTACTAAAACTTTACAAAGTGAAATAGTCTATAATTGAATTTCAAAAAGTTTCTATGTCAGAGTGATAATATCTTGTTTTATTATATAAGTGACAGTGAAAGCAAATGAAAATAGTAAATATTACCTAATCTTTATGGTGGATTTCATGTTTCATGTAAATCGATACAAGAAGGTGCTGCCCATTGCAAGGGCAATGTGCTTTAAGACCACTGGATGGCAAGATAATAAAAATTTTGTTAACCTAGCATTATTCAAGATAAAAAGAAGGCTATACACGTAACAGATAAAAATGTTGAATAACTAGAAATGTGTGTTCTCTGGAATACCAGAAATACAGGAGCCTAGTTCTACTTAGATTATCTAAATGCTGGCCAACTAATTGTTAAATATTTGAGTTTTTCCAGATTCCATGCTCGGCAGGCATTATTTTGCTTCAGATAGGGCCCAAGTAAATTATAAAAGGCCTTGAGAGCATAGGGTAAGATCTGCTGTATTATTAATCCTTCATTCATGAAAACAGAGGGTCTGTGTGTGTGTGTGTGTGTGTGTGTGTGTGTGTGTGTGTGTGTGTGTGAAGAAGCACTTATTCCCTGGGGAGTAGAAGATTAGCAGGCATTATACCTAAGCAGCAATTTCAGACTATGGTAAAAGAAATGCTTTTGTGAATGTCAGTACTTTCATAGATGTTTCTAATACATGAAGGAACTCCCTGAAGGTCAGATCATAAATCATACCCTGGAATAGATATTTAACCTTTAAGAGATTTCCTAGGAAACTGGTAATGAAAACTATGATTTAAAAATATATATATATATTTAAACATGATAATATAATTAGAAATGTAAAATATCTCTAATTTTAGAAAGTATGACCCTTTAAGTTCTTAGCGGAAGTCTGACTACGTTCAGTAATACATCAAGAGCTTTTATCACATGCCATGTAGACAATGATACACTACCGTTCTCATCAATATTTACTTATCTTCTGTCCACTAGGACAATGGTTCCCTATAGAAAATCTGGAATTGATTTCTCGTGATTTAATATATAGATTCAGAAATTTGAAGTGGGTGGTAAATTCAGCCCTTGCCTTGATTACACACATTAAGTCATGTTTATTGAGCTATGAGTATATTTCACATTCCATAACATGTGTCCATTATAAAATACAGTTCTATTCATTTCAACAAATGCATACAGTTATGTAATGGCCACCACAATCAAGATATGAAACTTTTCTAACATAGCAAGTAGTTTCCTTGAACACCTCTGCAGTCAAACCATTCCCCTCATCCCTGGCCCCAGGCAAACATTGATCTGATAGCTATTTCTACACTTTTGTTTTGGGTAGATTCCTATGTAAATGGCAGCCTACTGTACATAACCTTTGAACTTGACTTCTTTCACTCAGCACACAGCTTCTGAGATTTATTTATGCCTGTCTTGGCAGCTTTTTATCGCTACCTATTACTTTATTATACAAATATACCTCCTTTTCACTATCCAATCACCAGTTGAAAGATATTTGGGTTGTTTCCATTTTCTGCTGATTATCAAAAATCTGTGTGAAGTCTATGTACATTTTTTACTTGAAGGTCAGCTTTATTTCTTTTGGGTAAGCATCTATAATTTGGATTAGTGGGTCATGTAGTAAGTATATATCCAGTGTTAAAGAAACTGCCAAACTATTTCCAAAGTATTGTATGACAGTTTCAGCTGCTCACTACCACTTCACTTTGCTAGGCTTTATTTATTTTATTTTATTTTATTTTATTTTATTTTATTTATTTTAATTTAATTTTGTCATTCTAATGGATGCATAGTGGTATCTCATAGTACCTTTAATTTTAATCACTTACTGATTACCAATATAATCATTAGTCATTTTATCTTTAAAGCTGAGTAGGAATGTTCTTAGTTGATACCCCCAGCAAAACCAGAATAATATTTTAAAAAACAGAGTAAATTAGGTTACGGGTTGTCCATTAACTATTTATGTCACAAACACTAATAATACCCTGTTACTATTTTACATCTCAGTTCCAAAGTTAGATATACTTAAAAGTATATACAAAACCAAATATTTCTTTGAAGTTCTCAGCTATCCCCCTGGTCTAACCCACCATGATCTCTTGACTGGATTATTAAAATCACATTCTAACAGTGTTCTTCACTCCACATCCTACATTTCCATAGCTTAAATGACCTTTTGAATCTTAAATCAGGGGATGGTTACTGTTTAAACCCTTCAATAGTATCCCACATCACTCAGCGAAAAAGTAAAATCTTTAAAATGGTACAAAAGTCCACAGCTGAACACAATTTCTAAAACTTCAGTATTCAAGAGAAGTTATTGTGTAGACTGGAAAAGGGAACCCTTAAACAAGAAAACTCAATTGGAAATTAAACAGAGCAATAGAAACATAAGAGAATAAGAATCTATTTTAGAAAGACAGCTGCTAGATTCAAAGGTAAGGAGATATATCGTGAAACAAGTATTGGTGAGAGATTCTATGTAAAATATAGGGGAAATTAAAATAAATTCTAATTATTGATGCAGTTATTTTGTAAGCAATTGTTTTCCACCTACTCTGCCTCTAGCACTGCAGTGGGCTCTGAAGCTAAAATGATAGATAAACCAAAGTGTCTTCTCTATATTATTAGCTTGTGGTCCATGAGAGTCATACAAATGGAGGGAATTAAATAGACAGTGATACATGCTGAAATATTGGATTACAGCTGCATGTCTAACACAGCACAAGGACTCAAGAAATGCTCAGCAGAGTAGATAATATCCAACCTGAAACTGGAGTGACATTAAGTCTGATAAAATGGAGCAAGATTAAAGGCTCTCTAGGAATTCATAGCAACATGTACAACTGCGTGAAAACAATGCAAAGCCTGAGACTCAGGATAAATTGAAGGAATGCAGTGTCATTAATAGAATTAGGGGAATTACCTAGAAAACAGTATGTAGTCATTTTGCAGTTGTAAAGATGTCCAGAGAAGTTACTCCTCTAAAGAAATTTTACATAGGGAAAAAATAAATGGGGGACAGAACAATGATGCAAAAAGAAATTGAAAACAGAGAAATTTAAAAAATAAATCATGACTATACAAATGTTTTATATATGTGTGTGTATATATATACCAACATACATAAATATGTTAATGGAAAATAGGTAATTTTTTTTAAAATTCATTGATAATGCATATTTATCAATGAGCATCTGGCTTTTATTTAAATTGTAGTTTCAAATAAACACAATTGAAAAAACAACTATATTTTTAATTGATTTGAATCAATTCAAAGCACAATTGTGATGGCTTTGCAGTATTTTTGCTGAAGGTAATATGATTAGATTAAAAAAATCTTAAACCTATCATGACCAAAGAGCGAACAACATCTCAGATTAGACATTGAGATTCAAAATTCATTTATTATACATGTGTAAAGCCATGACACAGAAAGCCATGATGAAATATAACAGATTATAAATGAAACTTTGTTTCAACAATTATATCTGTAGTGATAGATATCAAATATATTATTTAAATTGCTAAACATCTCTCTAAATTTGCTTTCATTTTATACAGATAAACTGATTATTATTTTTTCCTATTTGCAATTTCAAGCACCTATTTTTCTAATGGAGTACACTGAAAATCTCATGGATTGTCTGTCTCTCCACACTCTAGTATGACAATGCTGGAACATCATGTTCTAGCCTCCAAATTCATAGGAATCATTAATAAATTGGGTACATTTTCTCACATCATTTGAATGAAAATTGTCACTTCTGACAATCCTTTTACCCTGAAACCTCTGTAAAACCTTGTAGTATAGTTGTGTATTTATTTATTTTGCTCACTACTTTGTAAACTGGTCCCAGGTAGAGTGCATCTTCATTTCTTCTTTTTTGCTTACCACAAAGTTTTGCATACAGTGAGCAATTAGTACAGGTTTGTTAACAGAAAATAATAATTGTTAGAAGCCAGCTTACTTTATTTCCTGTATTATAAAAATGATGTGCTGTTTTTAATTACTTAAGAAAAATAGTGTTCTATATATATATATATATATATATATATATATATATATATATATATATATGTATCTGCTCAAACTCATTTTCCATGTAGACCTACCACTACTGTCTACTCTCTATTCCTTAACTTTGTAATGGTACAGCTCAAATGACTAATGCAATTTGAAATAATATTGAGACAGAAAATACATTTGTAAATGACTGGGCTACAATACTCCTCAAGTTAACAATAGCCAAACATAGATGCAAACTAAACTGTCCATTAACAGACAAATGAGTAAAGAAAATGTGGTGTACACATACTATGAAACATCATTCCATAATCAAGAAGGAAATCCCAACATTTGTGACAACATGGATGAACCTAGAGGACATTATACTAAGTAAAATGAACCAGACACAGAAGACAAGTACTACATGATATCATTTCTATGAGATATCTAAAATAGTCAAACTCATAAAAGCAGAGGAGACTAGAACGGTGGTTTCCAGGGGCTGGAAGGAGAGAAAACAAAGAGGTATTAGGCAAAGGGTTCAAGATGAACTAGAAAACTACTGTAAAGTATATTGCTTATAGTTAACAACACTGTATTGCATACTTTAAAATTTTCTAAGAGGGCACTTCATATGTTAAGTTTTTTATCACAAAATTATAACTAACTAACTAACTAACTAAATAAATAAAGCAGAAGGAAACTTTTGGAAGTGATGAATATGTATGTATGGCATAGACTGCAGTGATGATTTCATATATGTATACTTATCTCCAAGCTTTTGAAGTTGTATACATGAAATGTATACAGTTTTTCTATGTTAAAAAAAGTGTTACTTATATTTTCATGGCAAAGATTTAGAGCTATTTCCTTACTATAAATTTTTAATATGATATATAGACGATGCACAAGGTCTCACAATTAAGTTCACAAACTTTGTTGCAATGATGTTGCTAACCTTTATTAACATCAGAGGGATTATTCATTATGAATTTGTACCAACTGAACAGTTAACCAAGTTTACTATTTGGAAGTGCTGAAAAGGCTGCACGAAAAAGACAAAAAAGATCTGAACTTTTTGCCGACAATTCATGGCTCTTGCATCATGACAATACACCAACTCACACAGCACTGTCTGTGAGGGAGTTTTTAGTCAGTAAACAAATAACTGTATTTGAACACCCTCCCTACTCACCTCATTTGGCCCCAATGAATTCTTTCTTTACCTGACAATAAAGGAAATATTGAAAGGAAGACAATTTGGATGACATTCAGGACATCAAGGGTGATATAACAATAGCTCTGATGTCCATTCCAGAAAAAGAGTTCCAAAATTGCTTTGAAGGGTGGACTAGGTGCTGGCATGGGTGCATAACTTCCCAAGGGGAGTACTTCAAATGTGACCGTAGTGATATTCAGCAATGAGGTAGGTAGTACTTTTTCTAGGATGGGTTCGTGAACTTAATTGTCCAACCTCCTATTACAGAACTGTACACTTGAAACCTATGTAATTTTACTAACCATTGTCACCTCAATAAATTTTAATGAAAAAAAATCTTGAAATAAAAATGAACCAAATTATTACTGGAAATACCATAATATCAATGAATGCAATGATATACTTATTACAATGTTTAGTATATCCTGCATTTTAGCTTCCTAAAAGTACCATTTTACAAAAAGTAAAGAATATATATTCGTATATATCACTGTTCTTGTTTTTCTTCACTGGTTTTCTTTACTGGTTTTTACCTTATTTCATTACCAATTATGAAACTACAGTGAGATCCCTCCACTTACAAAAGTGGACATTTATGTGAGGAAAAATAAAATCCCTGAGTGTGTTAGTAAACTTTATCTTGACGAGTTAGTGATTTAATTAATGTAATCTGACCTTGCCATTAGTCTAGCTGGAGGCAAGCTATTTCTGTCTGCATTACTTTTCATTATTGCTTCTTTGTAGGAATTAGGTACCTGCTTCTCCATATAAATGTGTAACAAAGCTAATGAACGTAGTCTAGCAAGTCATTCAATTTTCATCTGTTATTTTCCTGTCAGTGTTAACACACAATTTTATTCTTCCTAACCTTAATAGTTCAAAGACTGTGGTTTAACTGAAATTTGGAAACCTACATTCAGATTCTGACTTGAGATATAGAAGAACATTTACATTCCTTATTTATTTATCTAATGTCCAAGCACCGTCACTCATGATATAAATCACTTGAATTCCCTTGCAGCATTTTTTGCCGTATGTCTAAGCTTATTATTAATTTACTCTGTTCTTCCTAGGTGCAGAGTGAAGGAGACTATCAAGTCATATATCACATAAACAATTAAAACTATCCTTTGGCTGTAAGGTTTTTGAAATGATGAAGTGCTAGAGTGAGCTGTCCTTGAATTACTTTCACTGGTGAGTATTAGACAGTATGATGAATTTTTTACAAGCTAGACATTTGGAATGGTATCTTCAAAGCTGTGTCAGCTGCCTATTTATCTTTATTACGGCCTAGAAACCAAGAGCAAAAATACAATGTTATTACATGTACTACATTAACAACAATTATTGACCTCTTTTTTTCCTTAAAGATGAATGCAATGTTGGACTTTCATAACAATACCACTGCTTTCTCTGCACCCTGATGTTAAAAAGTAATTTCAATGTAAATATGTGACAGGGGTTAAAATCAAATTATATGGTTTTATACACAGAAGTGAATTCTTACAGGACTAAATGCAATTTTATAATTTGCATTATAAAGAATAAGTGACTTCCTAAGTATTTCCGAACAAAGATATGCCTAATATTTTATATGAAAACGATACACTGACGTACTTCTTTGAACAGAAATAATTCTCACGTGTTTAAGTAACCCACATAAAAACAGATTTTATTTTATTTTGTATTATCTTTTCTAAATAATTCTAATTGAAAGTAAGCATACGCTATATAATTAAATCTTACTGCCATATGAAAAGTTCATACTTTAAACCAAAACCAACAAGTAATTTAAGAAATCCTGAGATAATTATCACATACTTGTAATACAATCAAATGATATTTGAGCTGGAAAGAAGACCCAGCTCAAACACATGTAGATTATATTACATAACTATCCAGCATAAAAAATTACCTTTTATTTTCCTTCAAAGAGACACATGCAGTACTAAGAAGCTATGTATCTTACATAGAATGTCAAAGTGAATAAGTGTTGAAACTGAATCCAAAGGGTGCTCTTCCAATTCCAATTTGCAATTCCTGCCAGGAAATCACTCTTTATTCCAGAGCATACATATGTCTATGATGGGTTCTGTTTATATTATGACTTTAAGTTAACTTTGAAGATATTTTCATTGATATATACCATTATAAATATCAAACATTTAAAGATTAACACAATATAACTTGCATTTGCTCAACAGATTTTCAAATACTACCAAATTACTATTATTATGAGTGACAATCTTTCTATCTAAATAGATATACCAAAATAGTTGCCTATATATATATATATATATACATATATATATATATATATATGTATATATATATATATCTACATATGTACATATACATATATACATATACACACACAAACACACATGCATGTCAGCAAAATTTACTTAGAAATTATTCTCCACTCTGATGAGATACCATTTTTGACAAAATTATATGAACATAAAAATAACTGAGAAACAATCAACCAAATTTGGAAACGTATGTGTTCACTGTGAGCAAAATGAAATTGAAAATTTAAACTGTGAATAAAATAAACAAAGAGGCATGGCTTTTCATACATGAGTCTACACACAAAGACTATTTCATATGTAAAGAATACTAAAGGTTAGGTGCTTATAATGATTGTCAGATTAAGTTTTATATTTGTACTTCCTACAAATTAAATTATTTTTTGTTTTACATTGTTTATCTATCTTGTTTAAAATAGTATTACATGATTAGCCTAGGATGAATGCATATCAAAGGACAAACTATGAGTGAGTCTGATTTTAATAATATTTCTACAATGACATAGTTTTTTTTTTAATCTAAAATTTAAGGAAATGTTTATATTTCAGTAATGTTTTGATGAATAGCCGAATGAAGAGGAATGATGTAACATGAAGGGACTGAAGAAAAGAAGAAAAGAATAAAAAGAATAAGGTGGAAGGAAGGAAGGAAAGAAAGAAGGAGGGAAGGAGAGAGGAAAGAAGAAATGTTAATAAAGAATGCTTGTAGATGGCAGATCTATGTAAATGTAGTCCCTCTAGGGTTGGCTCCTCATTGCTGCTTCTTAATGTATCTTCTATGTATGCAAGTATCGTTAACTATAATCATTACAATAGCATCTGATCTTTATGAAAATCGTTAGTATCTGTCAATAATGATACTGCTTTTTGAATTCACAATTGTCAGATTTATGACGCTGATACCTACTTCCTTCCCACCACTGAGGTCTCTTGTAAAATGGTTTTGAAAAAAGGTTAACTTCACAGATGAGCAATTAACAATTTTATTCCCTTAAAATAATAAAAAGAGGACTTATTTCTGATTCTACCAAGCATGTAGGAAGCAGAATAGAATATTTATTCTTAAAAATGAGAAAAAGCCATATGAACGACTAAATCATAGCTTGTCTTGAACCCATTAGAGATACAAGATCCCAGGGCAATAAAGTAGCCAGCAACCCAAGGAAGACAGTCTTCTCTCAAGCGAAGACACAACATAATGACTGTCTCACCTGTGGCTGAACATAGGATGAAGGGCCAAACTCAGGATAATAGCTGGGAGGAAATAACCTAAAATTTTAATGACTATCAAGAAGCCGAGTATAGGCTAGTGTGACATGATAGCAATCCGGGGATATCCACCAAAAAAGGGAAGTTCACATTCCCTCATAGGCTCTTTGCCTCACAATTCCATCTGTTGCTGGAGAACAAACAAGGGCCGGACAGGAAACTAGAGAGAGGTCCTTCTGTTGGTTGTACAGGCAAGGGGGAGGATATGAACTGTGAAGTCCCCAACAGGATTTCTATAGTCATTGACAAGTTTGTTATAAAATTTGTGTGTCAAAACAAATGAACAAGAACTTAAATCATTTTGTATTGGGGAAGGTCATCAGAAGATGTGGCTTCCAATTTGACTTGCGAGCTAGACCCAGGCAATTGGAGGTTCCACTCCCTCTCCTGTGCTTGGAATGTGCACTCCACTTGCCTTCTATACTAGCAGCTGCCTACAGACACTATCTTGACATATAAATTATGGAGACGAGACTGTCTGGACTAGGTACGTGAATAATCCTCACTGTGTGATAAATAACCCAGTGATGGCCCAAAGTACATTCCACTGAACCGTGTTAAGGTCTCTACATAAACTTTTAAGATTTGGCGGATAGATGGCTATGGAAAACTATCCATCTTGTGGCTCCCCAAGACAAGCCTCCTAGCTAAATCCCCTTGCTTATTAAATTGCCACCCACCAATCTGGAATGATCTGTTTTTTCTTTTTGGTCTGTCCCTGCCCTCCCCATACGCAGGCTGATTTCAGATTATACCTTGAAGCTCCTGAGGAGGTTGTAAACCAACATTATGGAGAAAAATAAAATAAAATAAGGCAAATTGGGAAATTTAATTTTAATCTGCAGAAATATAGTGTGTTATTGTCAAAAGAGTAGCTATATCACTCAATGTAACTGAGTAGAGACTTCAGAACTAGACACACACATA
>NC_138050.1:92199664-92390567 GCF_964194185.1 Rhinolophus hipposideros
ACCAATAACAGCAAATTGCTTAAATGGAAATTCTACAATTTTTAGTGCCAATACTAATACCTTCCAATCTGTATGTGAGCTTTTGTTTTGTTTTGTTTTTGTTTTTGTTTTTTTTTACTCTGTCAGGGCTAATTGATAATTGATCAAAGCAAGGAAGTCTTTGTTAATTTGGGAAAGACAAGATCTGGGTAATACACCTTATATTAAAGAAAGGGTGTGAAATATGGGTTTATGTATTTTTAAAACGAAAGTGTGCAAAAGCACAAACAAGCACTTAAAATACTATACAGACAACACATATTGGTAAATATTAAGAAAACCTCTTATATCACAATGTGCAACTCCACCTATCTTTTATTTCTAGGAGTGTCAATGCTATTTATAATAATACAATAACTCATTGATTAAATAATTTAATGCAATATTCCCCAGGCTAATTTGGTTACCAATTTCAAAGAGCAATCAGTTAAGAACTATTGACTATTTTCCCTTGAAGAGAATAAATGATTATTCAACACCTGTGGACAGATTTTTTTTTCTTTTTTTTCTTCGAGCCAGTAAGAACACAAAGTTATTTTGGGACAACAACAGTTCTAAGAGACACACTACATCATATAACACATTTTTACACTATGGGGATGGGAGATGAGAGGGAAGAACTGGAGACAGTGTCAGCAGAGAACACAACCCAAACCCAAACCCAAATAGTAAATTGATATAGATTTCTCTGAGGATGTCTCGAAATTTGATTTTTATTGAATATAAAGTATTTGCTACACATACAAGCTACACATTATGTATGTTATTAAGTAAATTTAAATGAAATGATTCAAAAGTCCCTGAATCTCAGTTTCAAATTATTCAGCCATTCAGAAAAATGCTTCTTAATAAAATCTATTATTTTCCTTTTTGTTGTAAATAACGTGTCAAATAACAAATCATCTCCTATTCAGAGAAAAACTCACTCTCATACAGATTCATAGAGACAAATAATGTGGTGTGATGTGAACCAGAATTCAGAATTACTGAATGAGAAATATTTGGTATACGGTTTTAGCTTATTTAATATCTCTAATAAATAAACCTAACAGTCCTAGAATTGAAAAAAGTAACATTTACTAATAAAAAAAGCATACAGGTAATGGTGTTATCACTTATACTCTGAATTAAAATGACAGGATTGCCAACAAAATATTCAAGTACATTTGATCTAGGAATATGATTCATATGCTTAGAGCTCTACTACTCAGGGGTAGTTTTAATACTTATTTCTACTCTAATTCTGTACCGCTAACCACGGATACAAGTATTTCAATCAGTTAATAACATAATATCATATCCTTTGTGGGGGTTCAGGTTTTCATATGCTAGTTGACTCTACCTACTCAACAATACTTACTTCTATTTTATTAAAATCTAATATGTTTCCACACGGTGTTCATTAATTTATTCTATAGTATTCTACATGTTTGAGATAGAAAGATGAATGAGACATTGCCACTGCCCCTGGGATTCTGACATCCTATTCAGTGAGACAGACAAAAACATAAATAATTATTATACTGTGGAAAGGGTTGTATTCGAAGTGCTTTGAGAAATATAGTATGGCAGATACTGTACGCTAAAGTACTCCACAGCCATGCTTACTCTTTGTCCCTTACTAACTTCTTCTATAGAGATTTATAAGCCAAAAATCAATTGTTAAACTAAAATCCAATTGACTAGGCCCATTGTAGCCAGGAATTGCTTTGCTATTGAATTCTGGTCAATGAAATATAAGTAGACATCTACTGGGGCTGCCTCTTCCTAGAATATAATGTGATGTCTGGTTTGGGGTCATCTGAGCTGCGAGCATGAGGACAAAAGCCACATGCTAAGAATGGCAGAACATATGTTGACTTCCTGTATCAACACTTAACTACTACCCCTGAATCTGTCTGTATAGGAAATACAAATTCTTACCTATTTCAGCCACTGCTATAGACTGTTCTATTACACATGGCTGAAGGCAATTCTAAATGATGCAACAAGGAAGGGTAAGCTAATTCTTCTTGGGATGTAAGGCAAAGGTTCCTCACCTGAAAACTCAAGGCTGAACCTTGAAAGAAGTATAGGAGCTCAGATTCTGAGAGGGGGAGAAAATTTGAACAAAGCAGAGGGAATAGCAATGTTTGTTCAATGCATAGGTTTTGGGAGTAAGTTCAGGGATCCCAGAAAAGTGGGCTAGAGTTTGATAGTTAAGGGTCTTGTGTTCTCAGACACAGGAGTCTGTACTTTATTTACTGTGTTGAATTATCTGTTGTTAACTTCACATTACAACCATTTGCTTTAAGGTTCTGGGTTAATATTTGCCAATGAACAATATTCAAAGAAGACTTAGAAAGTGAATTAAACTGGAAGCCATTATTCTCAGGTCACGTAAGTCAGCCTCAACAGCAAGAAATTCACCATCTCACACTTCTTGACTGCAGCAGCCAACAATGACTTTTCAGACATCCCCACAAACTCCAGCTTCTCCACGTGCTTAGAGAAGTCACTCGTAACTATCTGTGTCCGCTTTCCAGAACTTTACTTCCGCCAATTCCTCCAACATTAACGCAAGCCTGATTCCTATAATCAACACTTTATTGATAGTGTATCACATGTGAATAAACACACACTGCTATACCTGGTAGGCAGTGAGAAGAAAATTTTTCATTAGTTTTCACTGGTTCTTCTGCCTCTCTTCTATTCTCTTCTCTTCCATTCACAATACTGTGGCCAGAATGTTCTTTCAAAGCATGTATTAGAGTTTACATTTTCATTGCTTCTAACCCTTTAATGGTTTTTAATAACCCACAAAAACTGATCCTGGGATCCACAAACATTAGAAGGTTTATAGACTTTCATGATCTGACCCACGCACACAGCCCAACTTTACCTCTCTCATTACTTTATCTTCAACCTGACACCAAATCACAGCAAACTGTTTGGTTTCCTGGCTTAAAATGCTTTTCTGCACCTCTGCACCTTTGTCCATCCTTTTCTATGGAATCTCCCTCAATCTTCCTCTTAGTAAATTCCAATTCATTTATTCAAGGTCCAACACAAACTTCACTCCGTGATATATTTTCCTTCCCACTCCCACCCCACCCTAGCCTCTCCCTTGACTGGTATTCCAGCCCTCCTACATGATCCTTCACAACTCATACATACTCCTGCTACAGATTTGTCACATTTTTTTTCATTTGTACTTGTCTGTCTTACCCAGTAGGACATGACTGTTGTTAATAATCTTTGTAGCGTTATTGTTTAATTTAGTAATAACACATTCTGAATAATTTTGAAATTGATGGCTGTATTTTTATTTTTAATTGCAGGGTTTCAAGCAAGTTAAGTAACATAATATGATTTGCATCTAGACAGACACTGGCATGGGAACGTGAAAGAAAGACTGAAGTGAAAAGAGACAAAAGGAAACTAAGAGTCACCAAATTTGGGAATAGAAAATGTGTAAGACTGACGCCATTTCTATTTAGAGTGGTTACAATTCGCTGCTTTGTACAGCCTCCTGAAATTTATGCTTTGCGAGGCATTTTCAGGCCAAGAACATGGTGATAGTTTCCCAACAAATTTCAAAGCTGAATAAAATCTCCTGTGCATCCAGAGAGACTGCGGCTACTATACGATCACTGTTCTACAGGGCTAGGAACCTCTGGGATCCTCCAAGATTACCATGTGCCATGATTTCAGGGCCACTGAAAGGCTCCCAGACATCAAAATATCTCTACTACTTAATCACTGAGAGTTGAGGAATAACATCTGTCATCGGATAGAGATGAAACAAGATAGGATTACTCCTAGGACATTCAGAACTCTGGCTTTGAGTTGTATTTTTTATTAATAGTATGGCTAGCAAACGATTTTCTTATACCAGGCTTTGTAGAATGTAAAAGCATAGACTGCCACGGGTGTGAGTAGAGTATCTGAAATAGAATGAAAACTAAACTCCATGAAAATCGTAGAATTGAATCCATCAATTGAAAGCTTTGTATCTGTGATGATTTTGGCCTCGAAAATTGCCTTTCATTCATTCATGTATTTTGCTAAAGTTTACTGGCATCTACTATGTACAAAGGATACAACTGGACCCTAAGGATACAGAGATAAATGATCATCATCACTCATGTGTTGGAAAATAAGAAGACAAATAGAATACAGTGTGGATAATGTTCTGATGGGCCCCTTATATGCAGCTCTTTAGCAACAACACGATTCCCTGTGTTAAAACACAGATTTCTAAACTCTTGCTCACTAACATCTACGATAACCCCTCAAAGGTATAAATCCACCATCCCATCAGGCACTTACAAACCTGGTATTCCACAATAACTGACATAAAGATGCCCCATAAAGCATCCCACCTGACCTTGGCCTCAAGCCTACCTCACCTATTTTGTTTCATACCCAATCCTTCTAGGGCTCTATTATCTTCCGTGAGTAAATATACTTATATTTAGTCACCTTATACAGCATTCAAGAGACTTATGTTCTCAGATGCAGCTCTGCTGAAATTACATGCCAATAAGCCTCTGCAGAGCCTCATAGGAGTGAGGCTGCCACTCAGTCAGCTGCTGACTCTCCTTTCAGTAAACGGAGTGTAGCATATGGGCCTCCCTTCCCTGATCCCAACACCCTTGAATACACACTACCAGCATTCAAGGTCTGTCTACCGCTTTCATGTCTCTTGTTTTATTTACATAAATGTTGAGCATTCACTCTGGGGTTGCTACAACTCGTGCCCTTCTCACTGACTTGCACAAAATGGAAATTGAGAAATATTTGTTGAATGAATGAATAGATGCCTAGAAGGCTCAACTAATTTAAGCATCCTCAGAGGACCTTCCTTGACAGTGCAGAGATTCTATGTTTCTCCTCACTTTTGCTCCATACACTTCCCAGACCCTTCAACTCAGTGCCTAACAGTTTTCTTCAGCTTTCCCACACCAGTGTGCATGGCTTTCGAGGACCCTATTTTCCAAATCTTCATAGGACCCGAAACCTGTTGCCAATAACACTTATAAATACTAAGATCCTACTATGAGCTAGCAAACACATTTCTATAAGGAAACTCCATCCATAACTTCACTGGTCCCTCAGTCTTTATAAACTGAGAATGGTAGAATATGCTATCCAACGAAATCCCCATCAGAGCTCTTAACACACTGACATTTAAAACTACTTTAAAATTACCTTTCATTGGTGTTTAGCCTCCAGTAAACTAAAAGCTTGTGATATATGAGGCCATGTTTAATTCGGTCATTGTTATATCTCCCACAGTTTGCTCACGGACTTGCACAAAATGGAAACTGAGAAATATTTGTTGAATGAATGAATAGATGCCTAAAAGGCTCAACTAATTTAAGTACCTTCTAGGGTCTAAAGCTCTCATTCCATCAGCCTCCCTGTTCAACTTCATTCATCAAAGCACAGAGTTCTCTCTTTCTCCCCTGGACTTTGCCACAGGGACAAGGAACAGCTCAATTTTTACCACGGTTCATCATTTGCTCCCAGTTCCTGCCCAGGGAAACTCCTGTTGCCACATCTCTTTTCCTCTGCTCATTCCTGCCGTCTGTACTATGATTATCATCTTTCTCTGCTTTAAACAGCTAAAAAGATTACAACTCCCCTAATCACTAGTTTTAAAAGATTGCCTGCAAATTGTTTTATTAAAAAATAACCATTCATTTTGGGAATAAAATTTCAGGAAAAAATATTTCACCCAAAAAACACATTGGTGTCAACATATTTTTCAAGTTGTTCCCTATGTTAACAACTCCTTAGGAAAAAAAACAAAACAAAACAAAACAAAAAACCCTTAACAACTTGTTGTTATGCTTATGCTCCAGCTGTAATGTCAAAAAAGTAAAACAGTCATTTACTTTTTTCTTTTTTCAATTGTCTTATTATTATTATTATTATTATTATTATTATTATTAAGCTACAGGTGGTGTACAAAATAATGTCATAGTTAGACATTTATACCCTCACAAAGTGATAACCCTTCTCCTCCAATCTACTACCCCTCTGACATCACATACAGCTGTTACAATTCCACTCACTCTATTCCCTATGCTGTATTCCACACCCTGTGGAGATATATATATACATATATATATATATATATATATGTATATATATATACACACACACATACATATACATATACATACATATACATATATACATATATACATATACATATACACATATATACACATATACACATGTATATGTGTATATATGTGTATATGTATATTAAATGTATGTATGTGTTAGATATATATGTATATTAAATTATAATTGACATTCATTACTTTTGTTAAAACACTGTCAACAAATGGGGATTGTAAATTACGTTGCACTATCAACTGACCACATCCTGATGAAATCACCGGTGTTCACACATGATCGAAGGAGAAGCAAATGCGGGGAAAAAGGAAGTAAAATACACCATATTGTACTTTTTAATTTATTTTCCACATGCTGCTCTCAATAGTGAAGTATGGCTGCAAATCTGAAAAGGCTAAGAAAGGGGTATCTCGAGCAACCTCTCATCATTCCTAAACCCAGCACCAGAGAAGTGACATGGCAATGCCTTGAATGTTGGTGCAACGTAAAATATGAGACTGAGTGTGTGTTTTACAAGCATAGAGGATAATGTAAAAATCCTCACTCTGGCCCTACAGGGATGTGAGTTTGGGAACTTACAACTTCGTCAAAAGTTTCCTCCCCTGCAATGTGAGGTTCCATGGCAGGACCCAATTCAAAGTATTGGCCTAAGGCTTAAATTAGATGATCAATGTAAAATGGTTTTATAAAATTTGACGCCTATAAATATTTAAGATTATTGTAATGAATGTGCTATATTTGCAAATTTATTTGGAGAAAAAAAATGACTCAGATATGTTTAAAGAATACTTCCAAAATAAGAGAGATTTTTCTCACATTTCTGTAGACTGCTTGATCCACAAAGGTTGACATATCTAACCCTAATATGAGTTAGTGTTGCGATAGGTTGTTCAGGAATTCCATAGCCTAGTTATTTCATTACCTCTCCTTTTTCCAAAAAGTATTTGTTGGCATGAGCTCAAACAGAAGCAGAAAAAAATTAAGCATGACAAGTAAATGTTACAAAATAGTCTATGGAAGATTAAGGTTTTACTTTTGTAGAATTTAGCAATCTATTGTCTGTTTAATTGAAGATTATTTCAAAGGCTGTGCAATGAATACAAAGTTAATTCATTTTTCCTGTAATGAGAAATATATATTAACTTCTGAAATATTGTCTGAGCCATTTTATCCTTTTATTTCAAGGACATTTTAGACATTTCTGCAATTCAGTCTCTTATTGTAATTTTATGCTGGCAAAGCACAAAGGATCATCTATGTCAATAACTGACTGTTCAGGCACTAAGACAGAACTTTAATAATTGGTGATAATACTATAGTGTCTTATTTTAACAGGGAATAATAGTATATTTTTAATGTGGTAAACTTTGACTGTATTGTACTCTTAATATAACTTTCATTGTGAGATCCAGGGGAAATATTATCCCTCACATTAAAAAATATTCATGTTTAACTGATTATCCTTGAGAAAAGTAGAGATTTATCTGTGTTCATCAGAACTCTCTTGGGAAAAAAAATGCTTTTACATCAGTAAGCAGCACGGCATATTTTATTGTTTTTCAAATATGAAAAAAATTGAGGGGAGATAATCACATTGACAAATTTACTGTGCTCTATTAATTTTGGTAATTAAACTAGAATTAGTTATTCTAGAGATGGTATAAAACTGTGCCTTACAAGCAAGCACAGAAATGCCAGAATATTTACTTATGATTTTTGTGATAAGAACACTTAACACAAGATCTATCCTCTTGGTAAATTTTTAATTATACAATACAGTAGTGGTAACCAAAATGATGATGATGATGATAATAGTAATAATAATAATAATAATAATAATAATAGTAATAAATAAATAAAGAGGGTGGGAGGACACTTTTGGAGGTGATTAGTATGTTTATGGCATAGACTGTAGTGATAGTTTCATGAGTATAGACTTCTCTCCAAAATCATCAAGTTGTAGACATTAAATATGTACAGCTTTTTGCATGTCAATCATACCTCAATCAAGTGATTTAAAAGAAAAAGAAATGCTGAAATATTTATGTCTCAAGTCCTCTTATTAGGGATCCTCATTCCAGAATTCCACTAAGCCTTTTGTAATTAATGTGCTATATTTTAATGTACTTAAGGAATACTGTTGCACTTGTGACTAAGAGAACAAATTTCTTATTTTCTGGGGTCTGTTAAAAAAATTACATAGTTAAAAATGATAATGCGATTTCTATAGTATGGAATGCCCATATGAAAATACTGAGCTTAAAACATTTAGCTACATGAAACTCCTTAATTAAAAAATAAACATCAATGTATTAAGTTATTCATTCTTCTAGGAAAGCTGATTTTCGTTGTTTTAAGATTTTCAAACTTTTCTTGTCACTTTTAAATACTATATCCTTCTTGACAATTTTCAAATGAAGTATTGAAGAAAAAATAATTAATGAAATTAGGATATCCCAATTACCTTGTAACTTTTCCTCTTAATCACTTAAATGCAAATCAAATGGTTTTTAAAAATAGTAGTGACACTCTGCCAAAACGTAATTGGTTATAACCACTGATTGAATTTATCCTTTTGTGCCTCATGTTTAATTATTTTACTTTGACACTTTATCCTCACTGGGATCACTCAGTGAGGTCATAGCTATCTATATTCTGCATTTAGAGCTGTCATTAAAAAACACAGATCCTGCTTTAATTTATATAGCCAATGAGAATACTTGAGTCCTGACATTCTTGAACACACATTATTTGGGAATCAAAACAAAATTAATGCATTGAAGATATTCCTGCTCACAGCATTTGGTTAGTAATTAAAGAAGTATTTTTGCTTGTGACATTTCCCTACTAAAGTGATTATCTGCTTCAGTCTGCTCATGTGTCATTAAATTATAGTTATTGTGGAACATAAAAGCTACAGGGATGGGTGTGATTGTAGGGAGTGAGATAGAAGAAGACAGACATTAATATGTACAGTGAAACCTGCAAAGCTTGGGGATAAAGAGAAAAACTTTCTCTTACTTCTGTATCAGACATGCCGAGTTTTGTGACAAAGAAGTTAGAAATCATAGTAGTTCTAAATGTCCAATTTTCAATGATGAATTTGGTTGTCGAGCCTCACCAATTTAACCTTCTGAAAAGAAATGTAATGTCACTCAGGCTTGAGGCAGAGTAAGTGTAAGAGTATGTGAAGGTAAGTATGTAGACATACTGTCATGGAAAGTACTTTTCTCTAAGCTTGCTAAAGGTCAGACACAGAATACATGTATTAGTTTCTTTTCCCAAACACACAGCAAATCCAAGAAACTGTGTACCAGAGATACAGTACAGTTTAAAAATGTAAACTGCTTCAAAAAGAATTAGCGAAAATCGAAAATACTTTAGTCTATAATAGGAAATTGATACTTCTGGTAAATGAATTCAATGCAGCTATGAAAATGCATAATTATGAACAGAACACATGTATAAATACTCATAAAATAATGTGAAGTAAATAAACTTAACACAAGGCCTATATTTAATTAATTACTATTGATAAGGTCTAGATATAAATAAGAAGAAAACGGTTCATGTGTTAGTTACTGGAATTAGCAAAACTTCCCTCTGTCTTTTTTATTTTTTTAATTATTTACAGTTTTGTGCAACAAAATAGAAAGAGTATAAGGAAATTGTCTTTATTATTACCAATTATAGTAGCCAGTAAGAAAAGGCTAGAAAATTATAAGTATATAAATCGAACATATTCATTTGCTGTAGGCCAGAAATTTTGCTTCCAGGCATATGCCCAATATACATATTTGCAAAGATTCATCAAAAAACATATTTGAAAATATTCTTGATAGCACTATTCTTATTAGCTCCAAACTGGAAACTATTCAAAGCCCTATTAAGAGTATAATGAAACTACTATGATATTTACCTAGTTAGATACCTCATTAGATAGTTAGGTGCAGCTATGAGAATGCACCTTCTACACCTGTGTGGCACAATATGGACAAATCTCAGAAGCATAGTGTTAAACAAGCGAGGCGTACAGAATCTTCTGTCTCTGGCTTTGTTCACTCAATATTATGTTTGTGAGATTCCATTTATATAAAGGAATTGAAATTCCACAATAAATGCTTCCAGGCCAAATGTACATTTCAGGCCATGGAAAAGTATATGTGAGAAGAGCTAAGAATCTCGATGGGCTATTAGAGTCAACACACGTATAATTTGAAATATTCTATGAGATAAATTCATTTTTACCTAAAGATCTTTAATAATAATTATCCTTTTTATGTTTAATATAATAATAATTATCATTTGTTACAAAACCCTTGTGCATACACATGCATGTATACCATGTGTGTGTACATTATACATGTCTGTGTGTATGTATACAAATACACATTCTGAAACCTTCCTATGGCATAAACAACTATGTGCCTACTAGAGAATTGCACTCCCTTTCCATAGTGAGAGCTATTGTTGGGAAGTGGCTGCTCGGCCAGAAACTATATTCACTAGCCCCTCAACCCTTCTCTCCCCAGATGAGATGAGATGACTCTCTCTAGCCAATGGAACGTAAGCATAAGGGCAGTTTGGGTTAAGAACAAGAGTACCTTCTCCACACTATCCAACTCCATCTGCCAACAGCATCCAGAAAATCCAGAACAGGATTTCAAGGTCCTAGATGATGTCCAAGTCATAAGATGAACAAAGAACAAGTCTCTGGATCTCTACATAGAAGGCTGCCCGTCTACCAGAATCATCTGCACTGACTGAACTGTCACATGAGCCAAAAATAACCTTCTGTTGGGTTACAGTCCGAAATGTTGAGCTTTATTTGATAGTAAATTAAAATATCATTGAATACAGTGATTTTGTTTTTGTTGTTTTTAACGCTGACTTGACCCAGTTTTCAGACCCCAGCTAGAGTCAGTGAGTTTCCCTTTCTGATCTGCTGGTTAAAACCACACTCCAATGGCTTACCTCATTGGGCTATCACACACCAGGCCAGTAAGCACCTGCCCTAAACAACCTTACAGTAGGTACAAGACAGCTAGAAACAGATATGGACCCAGGACCCATGACATTACTCCAATTAGCCAATCCACAAGGAGCCCAAGAAACCGACATAGTCACACTCCACCTGTGCATAGGGTAGTGCATACAGATCCAGTCTGCTGTGACCCTGACCCCAGGGGCAATGCCCTGTGTGACCCTACCTAACAGCCTTCTCTTTTGTGGAGCTGTAAGTAACAAAAATTCTGCCTTTCCTCTACCCAAGTGTTGTATCCCACCATCAAAAGAATCTTATACCTTATAAAACATGAATTAAGTGCTATCTTAATATAGACTAAGCTTCTTTCTATAAAATGTAGTCATTTAGCATTCACAGATTTAATACCTACATTTCCTCCACCCCACCCCCCCCGAGAATATCAAAGATTCATTATATATAGTAGTTTGCACATTTGTTGAGACACAAATTTAAATAACTTCAAGGATCATTGAGTACACGTTATTTAACTAGCAACCTAGCTGCCCAACAACTGCATTTCAACGTGGTTTTGTTCTTGCCTCATAATTATCTTTGCAGAAAATATAGCAAAGTGCCCAACTCTGTATATTTTTGTGAAAAATAATCTTCAAGTGAAAGATAGATTTCAATGAAATCTGAGAAAGGGTTAACATGACACAAGAAACAAATGGCTCTTCACAGAAATATGACTTGGGAATAAGTTAAGAGCCTGTATAAATGCATTCATTTTCTTCAATTTCAGTTTTTGAAAGAGATCAACCACAGCCCTGCAAAATGATAAGAGCTTATCATATAAATGCATGCATGAGGTGTGATCAAAAAACACGGTGAATGTTTAAAAATTACACTAAAAGTCACATTGCCATTAATTCCCCTCAAAAAAAAAAAAAAAAAAACTCTCGCTTCAAACACACTTATCCAATCTTCTTGACACTTTCTGAAGGAGTTCTGGAAGTCCTCTTTCGTGAGTGTCTTTAGTTGCACCATCATGGCTGCCTCGATGTCCTGAATAGATTCAAAACGTTTATCTTTCATGGTCATTTTGACTTTGGGGACAAACCAGAAGTGGCACGGTGTCAGATTGGTGAATAAGGTGGATGAGGACACACCGTAATTTTTTTATTTGACAGAAATTGCCATATCAGAAGTGATGTGTGACACGGAGCATTGTCATGATGAAGGATGATTTAAGGCACACTTTAAAACACACCTCTCCACCGTAGCTCACCTCCAACTGACTGCTCTGAACAAACTGAAACTTGTTACACGTTGTCATTAAGCTTCCATGCGCCACTTCCCGTATTGAAGATCCCTCCTTTCTGTTCCATGGCTCTTGGCAGTAGCATTCATCATCTCTTTTGATCACAGCTAATATATTGTAAATAAATCTATGTGGTTTGGCTTTTCTTATCTTTTTTTTTTTTGGTTTTATCTTTGTCAATCTACTTTACTTTATCTTGCATAGTACTAATTGAGAAATGTAAATTATTTAAGAATAGAAGATAATTATGAGCAATTATCAGCTCAAATTTGGACAGAAAAATAGGAATATTGATATTTATTCATCCTACTTACTTCCTCCTTCCCCATTTGTACTGTCAACCTAAATAAAGAGGTAAACTGAGGCAAGCTCAAAATTGTCAAAAAAATTAGTTTACTCGGGAAAAACACACATTGCAGTTTGGGAAATGCAAACTATATCAAGCTACAGGTGAGTCCACTGAAGGTTAGGGGTGGGCTGTATTCATGGGCAGGGAATGTAAAGAGGGGAGAGTTCAGTTAGAGTCTGTTAAAATCATAAACAAACAGAGACCAACTTTGAAAATTCCGCAAGCAGACAAGTCCAGTCCATTCATACAAACAAAGCTCAATTCAGCTTATTTTGTGAGATCATCCAGAGCTGGGTCATTTCTTATTCATGTCTCTGGAAACCATAAGCACAATTTCCCAAGGCTGATGTGAAACAATCCCTGACCAAGTCCTTATCATTTAAGAAAATTCCAGTATTATCAGTCTTCTGTTGTCAGGCATTTATGGGAAGTCAGTCTCTCAGTCCTTATGTTTTGTTTTTCTGAGGGAAAATAAAACTGAGATTTTTCCATTTTATATTTTCCAATTCAATTTTAGATTGAAATTCTTTCACAGTGAAAAGAAAAAAGCATACCTGGGACAAGTTGACTAAAAATTTTGACTAAAAATTTTGCAACTTGGTACTTCTTGAACATGAGTGGGAAATGTGCATTTCTTTCTGTTTACTAGGGGATTACTTTCTGCTTACTTTAGAGATTAAAAACGGAGCTAAGAATAAAATATGCATAGTGTCATAAACACATATTTATTGTACAAATAATAGCCATTTATATATGCACATGAAGTTAGTTAAATCATCTATTAAAAGAATTTCTAAACAATGACAATGCTGCACTACACAATTGTAGATTTAAATAATCACCTAAGGGACACAATACAGTGTAGTGGTTAAGGTCACAGACTCTGGAGTCTGTGGTTTACATCCCATTTCTCTCTCTCTCTTTGCTGTGTGATCTTAGATAAATCACTTCACCTGCTTGGATTTCAGTTTGATCATGAATAAAACAGAGATAATAATTGTAACTACCTTATAGTGTTGTGGTGAGGATTAAATGAATTAATATACATAAAGTGATTAGAGCTGTGTCTAGCACCAATGCTACCTATCACTATTCTGTTTCTGTTTGACGTGACAGAAAGAGTGGACAAAAGGAGATTCCAGCTCTATAGCTAATTCTCTATATAATCTTGAAGAAGTTATGTACAAGTCTCTATCTGCATAACACGAGATTTGGGCTATGTAATTTCTAAGGTCTTTCCTAGCCCTACATTTTTTGAAGTCAAATAATATTTTATAGAAATCACTTCACTGTCACTTCAGTTATTACCCTCTAAATCACGTCCTCATAAATGCTTTAATAGGCTGCTTTTAGAATCTTTAGCGTTGTAGCTGATTGGCAGGAGATGAGTTCTAAATGAGGCAACTGCTAAGATTATTTCAGTTTCATGTTATATTTTCGTTGCTATAAACATTAAAAGATAGGAAAGTGGTGAGTTTAAGAAGTTCCATTTCATATGAGATATTATATAATACTTACGAATTATGGATCAAGAGAAAATAAGTTTGTACTGATACTTGCCACATTGTGACTGAGTCTCTCAAATTAATCAACGTATCTTAACTTTTGAAAAAACAGACTTATGACATGTCATTTTCAGTATCTAAAGTTAGATTTTATTTTGTAAGGCTAGCTCACTAATATAAGAACATTATCTGCTGCATATAATCAACTCAGCATAACACCTGATTTTGTACTTACATTATTGTACTGCATTAAAGTGGATTTGTATTAAGAGAGAAAAAAAGAGATCAATGAACAGCAGTTTCAGATCAAAAGGGAGCATCTGTGTAAGGTTTTCAATAGTAGAGATAATCACAAGTGCCTTTCTCTTTCAATATTCCCTTCATCCAGTAGTGTGGCCATGGCCGAAAGATGTCTGTGGAAATTAAGTCGAAAAATAAATACCATTTGAAAAATAATTATTCGTCAACTTTTAAATGTAATTCCTTTCATTCTTCACATACTGAAGTCTGTAATTGCTGTCATTTGCTACAGATTGCGCCACATTTCATCAGTTGTAAAATAATACACAGACGGGCCTTGTTCCATAAAATCCCTGGTTTCTTTCTCCTCCACTGAGCACACAGTCGATATGCACGAATCACAAAGCTCAGACTTAACATTTTCTTCAATCAGCCTGGGGCAGTAAGAAATCAAAGATTCATTTCTGGAGATGGTGAGCCTCACAGACAGAATGCCACAGAGGCCAGACAGACATCTGTTTTATGGACGAATGTTGCTAATGGCAATCAGTTACACATTAATGCATAATTTTCACACATCTTTCATGGGTCAAAATCTTATTCGGTTAATTCCTATTTCTTGTTACTGAAGTACAGGCTGCTTTAATGAGATGGATAACGGTCAGCTATAAGCACTGCCGTCATTGTTCTACTTCAGCTTCCTGATAAATCTTAAGCAGTGGGCAGTAAACAACCCAACTTCAGCACTTCCTAACTATACTGTAAACACAGACTTTTTTTTTTTCCTTTTTAGCTGCTGGTATGAAAATATTTTTGGAAGAACATATTGGCTTTATTTAGAATATACTTCAACAAGATCTGAGGGATAGAAACTATGGCAGTGCTGAGAAATCTGCACAATTAGGAGGGGTTGCTATCAAGATTCCTCTAAAGTAAATGAAGGACAAAAAAGACTTTGAGCTTTGAGACTGTGTGGGGGAAAAGTAAGGACGCAGCAGACTCCCACTGGTAGAGAGTGCCAAGGAGGCACTTCAAAGAAGTTTTCAGTTGAAATGTAGTGCTATATGATTTTGACTTCCTGAAAAGCCCTTGGAATTTTCAATTAAATTACCCTCAACAAAATTCTATTATATACTTTGTTATGAATGCCTTCTGCAGAAACTCAGAAGAAGCCCAAATCTTGCAACATGATTGGTAAAGAATCAGGAGGTAGGGGCAAAGAACAGCAGAAAACACTACCCTGTGGATTATGGCACTGAACATGGATCATGTTCCAAAACCAGGTAGGATTCCTCAGAATCTCTCCATGGGACGTCAGTCAGATTCACAGAACGGAGGTTTAGCATTTGTGGAAATAAGACATTAAGGAGCTGATAGTTGGGATGCATGCACCTCTAGTGGCCTATCAGGGACAATTGGAAGAGAATTTTCCTTGAAGAAAGTATCACGTAATTGAGATCTGAAATATAAAAATGAAATACCCAATTGGAGGAGAGATGGAGAGTGAGTGCTGAAGCAAAAATAAAAGGGGTTCCTGCAAAAGTCCAGGTGAAAGAACATTCCATATTCAAGGCACTCCAATAACTTCTGACTTACTGGATTACAGAACAGGACAGAATATGTTTAGACATAAAACAGAGGAACATACAAGAGTCAGACCACAAGAGGCACTCTAGTTTATATTAAAGAGTTTGAACTTGATTTGAGGAAAACAGGGAATCATTAGGAATCTTGAATAGGGGAATAAAAATATCACAGCATTGCACTTAGACCCAGAAAAATGAATGTTTGTGCATGGCTTCCCCTGGCCATGCCTCCACCCTCAGGGCAAGGAGTCCAAAGGGCCAAGGACAGAAACCCAGCTGGCACCCCTGCCCATCCTTCTAGAACATGCTCTGTGTATACACACAGAATTCCATGTCCAGATGGTCCCACTCTGCCTCTGTAGCCTGTGTGGTCTCTTCCCCAGGTCTGTCTCCTAAAAGTAGAACTTGCCTGTGGACTTACCTCTACACTTGAGGGAAGGCCCCTGAACAGCTGTTAAGGGAAGGATGGCTGCGGACAATGATCAGATATACAGTT
Organism: Rhinolophus hipposideros; assembly: GCF_964194185.1. Lineage (NCBI taxonomy): Eukaryota > Metazoa > Chordata > Mammalia > Chiroptera > Rhinolophidae > Rhinolophus > Rhinolophus hipposideros. Next base: position 92,216,299 of record NC_138050.1, read on the forward strand.
AGAGTGTCTATATGAAATGCATGTAGAGGCACTTGTTGCATATAAGTGCCCTGGCAGTAATGGATGGGACATGAAGGTAGAGAAGAGAAAGAACAATGCACCTCCATTTGCCTGAGTTTCACAAATTTGGGGACTGGGCCTTGTTCCATAAAATCCCTGGTTTCTTTGATTACATTTGTGCTTTAAAAGATCACTCTACCTGTTTTACGGAGAATAGAATAGAGACACAATTGGACTGGTAAAAGCATAGTACTGAATGGTGCATTAAAATATTCCTGGAAAGAGTTGATATGGTCTAGTCCTAGGAGGGGACTGTAGGAATGAAGGTAATTTGATAGAACTTGGTGTTTCTATTTGTGGGGACTGCTGTGGGGACTTAGATGGCAAGATAAGTCACAAATAATACCTAGGTTTTTGGCTTTCACAACAGGATTGATGGTAGTAGTTTTAATGAAAAAAAGAGAGGAAGAATAGTTTACAGACAGATGATGTGAAGTTCAGTTTGAAACACAATGGATTTAAAGGGCCCATGGGAATCAAGATGGAAATGCCCAACTAGACATTGATTTTGTGATCTAAAGAGCAATGTGCCTAGAGAATTAAATTTGGGACTTACTAGCAGATGATGGTAAATGATGTCCTTGGAGCAGATGAAATCATCTGATGAGTGGTAGATAAGAAGAAAGCCAAGGACAGATCAGTGAGCAAACCCATTTAAGGAACAAGAATCAGAAAATAATTCCACTATTAAATGTGTCCAGTGACGTAGGTAGTGAGTTGCAAAGGAGGTTAATGAAATAAGGTAAATAAAATTAACAACAAATACTAATTCATAAAATAAATCAATAAAAGTAAATACAGATTATGCTTTAATAGCCAATGTCACCTACTAATCCTGGTATAGCCTGCAAAGGCTTTCCACAATGTTTAAAAAGTATTTAATATGTGCAATATATGAGTCAGTGTAAGCACCCCACTTTCCACCAAGAATATTCTTTAAATTTCTGTTTTTAAGAATCATGAAAATGTGCCTTATTTAGTAATTATAATTGAAACTGAAAATAATTTAATGGTATTAAAAGCATTTATGTACCCTTCATTGAGTATTATATGCCAGACACCATGCTGAGAACGTTTTATTTATAATCTCATTTAATCCTCATGCAAAACTTATGAAGAAGCTACTATTATCTACTTTTTACAAATGAAAAAACTGAGTTCAAAGAAATGAAACAACTTGATCACGGAGCTCATAAATAGCTGAATTAGATTTTGAATTTAGGCTGATTAGTATCAACTATCTTAGCATTAGAAATTTATTTTGATATCAGGAAATAAAGTAGAGCTAAAGATGCTCTTACCAGCTGATTTAAATTTGAGTGGCCTTCTTTGAATCACCATAATTTATGACAATAAATAATTTTAGAACATCCACATATTGTCTTTCTTATAATGTGCTCACTATTGAAGAAAAAAATTGAATCAACTTTGAATTAGTTTTTTCTTTCAGCTACATAAGTGACTAGAATGTAATCAGTTTTAATTGAGGCACTTAAATATTAATTTATCTTGGCATAATATCCAACCAATTCTTGGCACGTGTACTTTTCAAATTATGTACAAAAATCTTATTAACTTAAAAGAATTGAGAGAAAAACACAATTTGAATATGTGAAAATTCCTAACTAGAGAATGTTTAAAATTCATGTTATGAATTAAATCCTATCTAATACAATGACCAACTCTAAATAAAATCATGATTAATTCTAAATAAAATCACAGGGAGATAAGTTCTGGGTAAAGTAACATAAAGTTAAATAGAATACGTAAACTAAATGAATTTTAATTGACCCACTGATTACTATCATGAAAAGTGCCTCTGCAAAAGATTTGAAACACATTCAGTTAAACAACCCCCCTAAATTTTTATGCACACTAAAAATTTGTTTAACACAACATTTTTTTCTTTGAGCATAAAAGTAAATTTTAGCATCAGTCCTATTAAAATTACCCTAAGTTCCTAATTAGTTAGACTTACCTAATATATAAGACATTATTTTTAATACTATAATAACCTGTAAGTACCTCCATATGCTATATTAAATATAAAGATGAACTAATCCAAATGGGTATTAATTAGCCACGTTATGAAGTATGCCATGTCATAAAAGTGTATGAAACACTGAATAATGTAAGGTGGAGGGACAATATCAATAAATAAAATTTACCTTCCAAGAGTGGAACAGTAGACACTTAGACAAGAAATAAAACATGTGAGGAAGAAGGAAATATTTACTTTGAGAAAATCAATTTAATAAAGGTGTTCTGTCTATTCATAAATACACCTAAACATTAAACATCCATTATTCTCTCTTTAAATGTATATGAACATATATAAGAAAGAGGAAGAGACAGATAGAAAAGAGACATTCTAGTGAAGTAGACAAACAGATAAATCTATCATTTCTTAAGTATTGATTTTAATAAATATTTTAGCTTGCTTTGACTTTGGTCTCTTTTTCCATAACTATCATCTATAATGAAATTTTATTGAGTCAGAGCTGCCCAATTCATGAATACTCTCCTCAAGTACATTAGGTCCTCTTAGCGCATCAATTTTTGCACTCTGAGGATTTCCAATTTGTGAATTACTCTATTAATATATTGAGCTTGTTGCCCAGTTTCTGATTTATCATGGTTTGAGGAACTTAATTTCTTTTATATACCCTAAGATTTTAACATTCACTAAGATGTGATAAAGGAGAAAAAAGAAGTAATAGACTTAGTATTACCAATTTGTCAACAAAGTAAGAAGAAAAGGTATATTACCCTTGCTTTAGGATTATATGCTCTTATGATAACCCTATTCTCCCATCCCCCTATACATTCAGCTTTTGGAACTTTCCTGTCAATCAATCATTCATTCAAAAAATACTTGAGACCACCTCCTATGTAACAGATATTGTATTGTGTGCTTAGAGTGTAGAAATGAACAACATAGTTCCTAATCGCATTGAACTCACAGTCTATAAGAAAAGAAGTGAAAACACCAATAATTACAATATGGTTTGTTAGTGCTCTCATAATAGTATGCCCAGCCACTTCTACACACAACTAGATTATTGCTACCTGTTCCAGTGTAGAGTTTCTAGTCCAGAAATATTCCTCCACCCATGGACCTAAGGTGCTATGGTACGTGAGTCACACTGTGATATTAGCAGGCCTGATGGCACCCCAATCTGCAAGATGGGGAGGAGATTGGTCGTGAAACACGTGGAGTCAAAGCTAGTCAGTGGAAAATGCTTCTAAAATCTTACTCATATATTTCAGAAACCTCTCAGAGCCTTTCTCAAAGTTGAAAACAATTCTAGAAATTGTATGACATTTTGAGTAATATATAAAGCCAGAAAGAACTCTTATAAGCTATCAAAAATAAATACATTTTGATCAAACATGCTAGTAAAAAACTGATTATTTTTCTCTTCTCTGTGTAGAAAAAGATACAAAGAACCCATTGTAATATGACTTGCTGATTTCCTGGATTTTTGTGATGTTTGTGGGTTTTGACCATTTTTCAAATGTGGTATCATGATTTCTTTCTCATTCTAAATACTTTTGTACTTAATTATACATTTATAATTCTGCATTACTTTACTAAAAAGAATTTCTGGAATTGTGTACTACTACATGTATTCACTTCCTACAAATCTAATTCTTCCTGAATAATGTCCTCATCACTGGCGTGGAGAAAGAAAAATAGCTTGAAAATATTTCTTCAAAATCACTACATTATGTATTGTTCAGAAATAGAGATAAAAAGTTATAGAGTACTAATCAAAGATGTTCATGAAAATTGCTTCAGGATGCTGCACTGATTTTCTAATTTCTTTAAATGGCTTTTAATCCACGAAATACTATCATGATAGGTAACACTATTTCAAAGGCACGATTGCCATATAACAAATTTACATGGATTTTGGAATGCTATACCCATACATTATTGATTTAAAGTCATCTTAGTCCATTTTACCTTTTTTGAACAATTATTATCTACTGCTTTGGCAAACTATAGAGTACAGTGCATATTCTTCTTACTTTATTGCTTCAGCAGAAAAAATGTACGGAACATCAAGTTCTTAAAAAAAAAATCAGTTATTTTCCAGGTATAATGGTAGCTTTTTAAAAGATCTTGGGTTTTGTTTTATTTAGCAAGGACGTCACACTAACGCATGACAGCTAGACCTATTCTTAGGTGTCTTTGAAGGACAGAAGGGCCAAACAAGTCATAAAAATCACTGTCCAAATATGTTCAGTGTAATCCTTGCAGGTACTGATATTTAGAGATGAATAAGAGAAAAAGCCCATTTTGTAAAAGGTCAATTGTGTACTTAGTTCTGTCCTGAAGCATCTTAAAATTGCAAACTACTCCCTACCAGACAATATGAGATGCTACACCTTCCTAGTAGAATGGGACAAGGGAATTTCTGAAAACTAATCACTGTTATGACACTTTTCCATAGTGTTGAGTGAATTTGGTGTATATACATTTTCCTTTTGAAGTCATTTATATACTAATTTATCAAGATCAGTGCTTTAAGCTCTATATGTATAGTTTTTTTTTTTTATTTTTATTTCTCTCTAATATAGAAATGTATAGTCTTACCCAAAGAACTAAATGGGTAAATTTTTCATAATATTTACATCTAGAAATGTATGTCAGATTATTTTCACCTGGAAAATTTCACATGGAAAATTATTTTCAGGTGGAAAATTTCCACCTTCTAAACTAGGTATATATATATACATGCCTAGCACTTCAGAAAAAAACAGAGGAAGAATTTCTGTGGAATCGTAGCTGTAAATGTGTATATAATATTATAATATGCAGCTGTCTCCATTTCATACTACCCCTACCTTTCTCCGTTCTCTCTATTCTCCTCTAAATATTCACTGACAGAGCAATCTGGACACATACGAGAATGTACACATCTAACAGCACAGAAAAATATGGGTAGCAGTTGATTATACACCAGAATCTGGAAGGAATTTACACAAACTATAACACAAGTGGGCTGGATTAAACAACCCAATTAGTGTCTTGTTCTTACTCACTGACTGTTGCTCTAAAGACATAGTACAGTGTTGTTCCTCAAAATATCTAGCTCTATGGCTTATTTACATACAAGATCTAACCATGCTTTGTACTTGTTCTAAATTGAACGAAAAAAAGAGTCAGAATATAAGTAGTTTTCCAGTAAGTGTTATTTGTTTTTTTTTTGTTTGTATGGGAAGCTCAACATAAGTGTTAGTTCCTAGACTGCAAAACAAAAGTTAACGGTTCAGTGTCTATTCTAATGCATTATTTAATTTTGCATTGTAAAAATACTATTTAAATTTATACGTCTGCTAAATTAAATCTTGAAAATTAAACTCTTGTTTTTCTTATAGATCAATAAGAATTACGAGTATTTCTGACTGGGTGACTAATTGTGGTTCTTTGCTTATAGAACACAGGAAACTGTCTGAAGCTCTAGCTAAATGTTCTCCCATAAAAAAAAAATCTATTAGTAATTTAATCATCCAGGCTACCAATTAAATTTTAATTATTTTACAGTTGGTTTAAGGATAGTTTCCCTAATAAAGTATATATAAACTACTTAGTGTGGTAGATTTTTTTTTAAGTTTCCAGAATATTCCTCCTAAACATATAAAGAAAATGAGAAGGGAAAAAAAAGAAAATGAGAGGAATACAAAATACATATTCATCAAAGGCTTCATCTTGGTCTTTGTAGCAAGAAAATAACTCAGCATTTCACAAAGGATGAACTAAATTGGCATCCTGCCATTTTAAATAAATTTCTGTATTAACCTGACCCTATCTGTACACATTGATTGGAACACTGTGCTGTGTGTTTTTTACAAATGGCTCAGAATAAATGACCCTGCTGTGTAACAGTCATTACAAGACAATTTAACTAGTGCTTCCAGGTCTTCAGTTGTTGAAAGAGAAGAGGGAGCTTATCCAGAACTAATAAGGTGGCAATGACATTCAGCAGATCAAGATAAAAAGAAACAGAAAAAGTAAAGAAAGAAAGAAATGTAAGGCAATTGGCAAATCTTCTCTCCGTTCCTTGAGTTAAGATCAATTTAGGCCTACAAAACAATTTCTCAGGCCATTGCTTTGGAACATGTCACCATCATATACAAATGTATTTATTTGTATTCATACCTAGAATGTATATAACAACTAGTTAGGCAACTAAGAAAATAACTTTGTAGCAATGAACAAAAACAAAACAAAGCAGAATATGTGTATTTTTAGTCATGATGAAAAAGAAGCCAGAATAGGTGTCCCTAGGTTGAACATATATATAAGCAACTGGAAGCTCTGAAAATTGTAATGTATGCTTTGTGGCAAAAACGTGCTGCCTCAGAAAAGAATCCCAGATTCCATACCTAAAATCATTATATCATCACTGATAATGTAATAGTATTACAGAGCTATGGTGTAGTCGGTGCTCCCAGAGATGACTTGCCCTACTGTAATTTCTAAAATAAAAAAAGCATCATGAAGACAGAACAGTTGAGGAGTTACAGACGTTACTGGCCTAACTATCTAAAATGTAAATTAAAGTTCATATTTAGTTTTGGTTTTCACAGAGGAGAACTTTCTGGTTACAAGAAAGTTACTTTGTTTTGTTTGTCTTGTCATTTTGATAATAAGAGACTGGGCTTCTCTGAATCATAGACTTACACAACCAGTGCACATTTCAAAACGTCTAAGGCAGGGGTGTCCAAACTTTTTCCAACGTTTTTCACCAAGGGCCATATGCGGTAAAATACACAAACAGCCAGGCCACTCACTCGAGGTGAGGTACGTATTGCCTCACCTGGTTTATTTAAGAAAACTAAATGTATTTTTGGAATTTGCTGCGGGCCAATTAAAAATGGATTGCGGGCTGCAGCTGGCCGGTGGGCCGCAGTTTGGACACCCCTGGTCTAAGGGGTCTATACAGGGCTCATTTAAGTACATGAAGAGACCTGGACTCAGTAAATATGAAAGTCAGACAGGGACATGAATTGCAGGGAGATAACATTCTAAAATGTCCCCATCTTTTCTTTCTTGCAAGTTGGTGAATGTGTGTGTTGAAGGGTTCAATATTAAAAAGGGTTAAGGGATGTTCTTAACATGACATAGCTGATTTTATGAAAGTGAGTTACAAGATACTAATATGAAATGTTGATCATACTGTTGTATTTAATGCAATATGGCCTCATCCGCTATGAGAATTACGTACTACCCACATCGTGGTATGACATGTGAAGCCCTCCCTCTGTACTCAGCGTCACTGACTATTGTAACCAACGCTCATGCCAATTTCACATTGAATTATTTAGTTCACAATTTTCTAAAAAAATTTTCAAGTCCCTCCACATCTGGGAAAGTTTAAACACACATCCCCCCCATTAAAACCAGAGACTCACTAAGTACTAGACATATTGGGGGGATCACTTCATAAATCATATAAATGCCTAACCACCACACTGTATATTGGTATAGCTATGTACTGTGTCAGATGGGTAGTAAACTTGTTGGAGTTATCACTTTGTTGGGGGGTGTTAAATGTTTAATCATTATGTTGCTTTGTACACCTGAAACTAAAAAAAAAAAAAAAAGTAGAGACTCACTATGGCATTGAGTCTCAAAGGGGTGGGCTGCATGCCCCTTCCCAGGAGGTGTGAAAGTTTCTGACAGTGGGTTAATTAGAAAAGATCCTAAAGGAGACTGTAATGCGTGCTTCCGGGTGAGTACCAACCCTCCACCTTATGCTTGAAAATGACAGGTTGGGGATACTGCAGTTTTCCAACTCTGAAGTAGTTGCTAAGAGCTCTTTAACTAACAACAGAAACCCAGGTTCAGGTCTTCCCCATCTCAAGGCAGAAACCTGCTAATCAGCTGATACCTTCCCTCTCTTCTACATGCTACATTTAATCTATCATCAAGTATTGCTAACTGCCTCCAAAATAAATTTAGAATATGTCCACTTTCCTCCTTCTCTATTACAGGAAGACAAGCTCAAGACCCAGTATTTTTCTCCTGATCCACTGAAATATCCTCTCAGTCATGCTCCCCACTTCCAATATTGCTCTTTTCCAAGCCATTTCCCATACATCATCAGAGTAATCAGTTGAAACAAAAATAAACTCATTGTCACCCTTTGATGACTTCACAACACACTGGGCAGGAGGAGAGTAAAGGAGAAATTCATTACCTTTCATACAGTCCTCAAGTCCCTTTGCTAACCGGCCTGGCCCGGCCTTCTTTCAGTTCAAGATCCCACAGGTGTTTTCCTTGCCTTTACGCCTGAAACTCTGTCCCTTGACTGTTCTGCTTCCTAATGCTGCTCTTCCTTCAGACCTCACCTTAAAATAGTCACATTCCCTGACGTGACCTAGAATATAAATGAGGAACTTCTGTAATATTTTTTGTGGAAATATAAACTTTTGTTTCATAGTACTAGCCAATTTAGTCATTATATCCTACAGGGATTGTTTACTGCTTACAGTCCCCTTTAGTAAATTTCTAAGATCAGGGACAATGTTCGTTGGTTTATCACTCTGTTTTCAGAATAGTATAATGCTAAGTACATAGTAGGTGCTCAATAGATTGGTAAAAGAATATACAAATGTATGTGTGTCTTTCTAAGGTGTCAACATGGCTAGGCTACAATCTTCATTAATTCAAAAAAACACGGTTTAAAATGCTGAGGGAAAGATATTTTGTAGATACAATTAAAGCCCTAATCAGTTGACTTTTTAACTAAGGGAGTTTATCATAGATAATCACACGGAAGTCCTTAAAAGAGGAAAAAGAAACTCCCCCTACTAATTCTATTTCCATGGTTTAACTATTACTGAGAGAGACAGAATGAAAGAACACTGCCTGTGCCACTTTACTGCATGTGTGGCCTTTGGGACAAGTTACCTATTTACTCTATGCAAAATGTGTAAGATGCAAAGTACTCGTGTCTAACGCAGAGTGGTTTATAGGATTCCAAATGAAGTTTGTAAACACAGTTATAATAACATGAGGCACACTGCTTAGTATATAGTTTAATAAATGTTTGCTATTATTATTATGATATACTATACCACAAAATATGCCTTGATTAAAATAGATTTACTACTTTCTTATCAAATATATGCTATATTTTTAAAAAAGTATTTTCTAGTTAGCTCTAGGATTCTGATTCAATAAAAACAAAGCAATACAAAATTTAAATTTAAAAAGGTACCAATTACTGACTCAAAAAAGAGTAAATGTTGAAAAATGAAAGCAAAGTATCTTCTCATATATATATATATATAATTTATATTTGTGTATACATATATACACAAATATGTAAAATCTTGAGATAGTGATTTTCTTTAAATCCTGTTACTTCTGTTTTCATTGAAAAAATGATATCTATAATGTGTATATATATAGTTTTGCTATCTTGATATGATGTATATGTCTTGATACATTATATGCATATAATATATATACATATATCTTAAATATAGTAAAATTTGGATCGTATACTCATTCACATTATGTTTGACTCATACACGAAGTTCTACCTGAGGATATTCAATAATCAACTTGGATTCTAAATAGATTGTTTTAAACAATAAACTTGGGAAACGTTTTAGCTTTCAGCAGAGTTAGTAGAAGTGAAAGTCAGGGCATGATTAATTCACACTTGACAGAGGTTAACAATCAGCCTTTCTGTTCAAATACAGAGTTATCTGATATCATATAGAGTGTGCTTTACTTTCCAATTGCTCTATTTTTTAAGGCTTTTGCTAAACATTTAATTTAAATAAATTCAGCTGATTATTTACCTTTTATATATCAATATGGAAGATCAATAAGAAACTCAGAGCTTTAATCTAGCAATGTTTTCTCACCATAGAACTAAATACAAATGTCTTTCATTTTCGATTAAGAGATGTAGAAAAAAGGCAACATAACTTTTCTAAAATATATATTTTTGTTGTTTATCTTCAGTTATGGAGTGAAACAAAAGATTTATATTTTCCTAGATTGTTTCTAACTGGTTATCAACATGGTTATCACCTTGCCAGCTCTACATAGCCTAGTTTTAACAAGAATTCTGTTAAGTCAGTTAAGAGAGAATCCCACACCCCTGTCATATAATCAATCACCCTGGCCTGCCTTCAGCGAGAACTCTGGGTCACTTTAGCGAGAATCCACCTCACCCTTGGTATCCCCTCTTGGTTCTGCCAACCAACATCCCAACCAGTTCCTTGGTTACAAATCCCCACTTGTTCTTTTCTGCATTCAGAGTTGAGCCTACTTTCTCTTCACTATTGTGATAATCCTAAAATGGTCTTCCTTACTGTTTAACGTGTCAGAATAAATTTGTCTTTAACAAGAATCTAAAAATGAATCAAAAGAGAGGGCAGTTTTTATGTTTTTACCTTAAGCTTATTGTATATGTGCAGGTGGAGCAATTCAATGATATAAAAGTTGAATATCATGAGTTTATTTAAAAGATTAAATAAGAGGGCAACCATATAGAGTTTCTACAATCTCTCTCTCTCTCTCTCTCTCTCTCTCTCTCTCTCTCTCTCTCTCTCTCTCTCTCTCTCTCTCTCTCTCTCCACCCGCTCCGTCTCTGTCTCTCATTAACCTGAAATGAGATAAATATCTCTCTGCATTATTTTAAAGATTTACAGATGGAATGATCTGAACCAGAAAATATCTAAATTGCCTTTATATTGAAAAGTATAAAAAGAGGAAAGGTGGATGCATCAGAAGAGTAGGCTTGATAACTAATATTTCATTCATTTTACTTACGAAAAGAAGTTATCACAAATCCTGGATACAAACTCTCATATTTCATGCTACTTTCCATCTAAAAATTTACTCCTAAGAGAGTCATTATAGTGAAAGTCACCAAACTACAACATTTTCAATTAAGAATATATATATATATATATATATATATATACACATATATATATATATATACACGTGTGTGTGTGTGTGAATAATACGAGAAGTGAAGTGTGACATGCAGTGTTGTCATGACAGAAGATGGTCTACGTCACACTTTAAAACACACCTTCTCTCCACCATAGCTCACACCCAACTGACTGCACCGAACAAGTTGAAACTTGTCACACACTGTTATTAAGGTTCGATGAGCCACTTCCCATACTGAAGGTCCCTGCCTTTCCGTTGGATGGCACTTGGCAGCAGCGTTCACCATATTTTGTGATCACAATGGAAAGGCTCCGTGTCACACATCTCTTCTGGTGCAGGTATTTCTGTCAAATAAAAACATTACAGTGTGTCCCCATCCACCTTATTCACCAGATCTGACACCATGTGACTTTTGGCTCCTCACCAAAGTCAAAATGATCATGAAAGATAAACATTTTGAATCAATTCAGGACACTGAGGCAGCCATGACAGCACAACTAATGACACTCACAAAACAGAACTGCCAGAACCTCTTCAGAAAGTGGCAAGAAGAATGGGGTAACTGCATTCGAAGTGAGGGGGAGTGTTTTGATTGGGATTAATGGCAATGTGTCTTACTGTAATAATGTTTTTTATTCAAACATTCACCATATTTTTTGATCACACATATTTTTTATATCAACTCTCTCCCCACCCCACACACAGCTTTACCTATTATTAACTTTTTGCATCAGTGTGATACATTTATTACAATCGATGAGCCAATATTGACATATAACAATTAAATAAAGCCCATAATTTACATTAAAACTCATTCTTTGTGTTGTAAAGACAGGTAATTTTGATTATGAAATAAAATCTTTTCACCATTTAAAAACTGCTGATAACAAATTGGCCATACAATAAAAATTGGTGGAAAGGTAAGTTTGAATAATCAATGGTAATACTTTATATAATCATATAATATCTTTCTCATTTTCTGCTATTTCTACTCTAACTTGGAAATTAGACAGGGGCAGGAGAGATCCATGAGTAGCTAAAACGTGGTCTTGGGCTCCCAAATCGGAACGTAATCTTTTTTCTTCACCAATTTCTCAGGGGCTTAGAGCACATTTCATTTTCGTTTATCAATGAAGAATAAAGGGAGCAGTACCATTTCATAGCCACAACCCCAAAGACTTCAGGTTTAATATTAAAATACATAGATGGTCCCTGACTGATGATGATTCGACTTATAGTTTTTCCACTTACGGTGGTGTGAAAGTAATACAGCAGAAACTGTTCTTTGAATTTTGAGTTTTGATCCTTTCCTAGGCTAGCGACATGTGGTATAATACTCTCCAGATGCTGCACACTTGGCAAGCCACAGCTCCCAGTTGGCCACAGGACCATGAGAGGAAACAACCAGTACTCTGCAGTGACATGTTGTCGGTTCTTTTTGATATTGTGTTCTGAGCACGTTTTGATAGGCTGGCCTAAGCTATGAAGTTTGATAGCTTAGGTGGCCTAAATGCATTTTCGACTTATGATACTTGCAATTTACAATGGTTTATTGGGAGGTAACCTCATGGTAAGTTAAGGAGCAATCTGTATTCTCCCAATCAGAATGACCTGGAAATTAGATTTGTTTATTCACCCTAAGATGAGTATTTCCCTCTTTAAATATCGTTACCTGTCAAAGTGTTTCAAGTAGGTGCTCAACTAAATGGTGAATCCCTTATTGTTGCAGTATTTGGTCTATGCTAGACAACGAGTTTAAACCAGTTCATGTATGGATTTACCATATAAAAATAGTCTGAGTGCAATGCAATCACAATGGTCATATGAGAAATGTGAGACCCATTGTCTTTTCTTAAAGCAACAAATAGATGAACAGAGACAGACTATTAGGAATTAATCCACGTGAATGACAGTAGAAAATTTAGAACTGTCATTTCTCAGCGAGTAAATCAAAGTCCACAATTATAAGTCTGTTGAATAGGTAATCAAACAACTTTCCCAACCACTATATTTTTAAACTGATGTAGGAATTCTCTTGTGTGTGAACGTGTGTGTGCTACATGCATGTGTATGAGTATTAAGTGTATGTGAATACTGCATGGTTATATATATATATATAGTGTGTGTGTGTGTATGTGTGTGTGTACATGTTAAGGAAGCATTTTGTGATCAGCCTGGATTTATGCCAATTTAAATTGGAACAAGTTTAATTATACTAGTTAATCTTCAGAAATAAGGTCTAGGGGAGACGTAGTAATTGACTTGGATTTAAAGAACAGTTTAGACCTAAAGCTGAAACAGATTAATAAATGACATCATCAAGGAGACCTATAATATTTTTTTAAAGTCAGTCATAAAACTAGATAGCTGGTCTGTTATTTGCTCCTCTGTGATTATGAAAGAACTGAAAAGTCTCACACTAATAATCCAAATTACACTGTACCATCTGAACCACTTAAGTCTTTTCTCTGTATAATAAACACCACACCTGCCCCTATCCATAAGATTGTGAATGACTGGCAACCCAGCTTCTAAACTGAAATAACAGCAACCACACCTTTCTTCTTAAATGCAAAATAGCACACTGACCACACAGCTGGCATCGATTAACTCGGATTAAAAATATTATAGTAAATTTGGCATCAGAGCTTTCATTCCCAACCCATCCATCTAGCAATGTATCACTCAACCAATTTCATTTACATCAATTGAAAACTAGCATAAAAAGGATTAGTCAAACTGCAGTCTAATGAAAACAAACAAAAAATATTAAAACTTCAACCTCCATTTTTCCCCCGATTTCAGTCCTCACTTGGGGTGTAGCCAAATAGAACCCATTTAGAACGTTAAAGATGTTTTGAGACATTTTTTGATACACAGTTTATTTAAATTGACTGGATCCAAAGCAATTACACTGTATCTATGAAAAGCACTATAAAAGAATAGTGTTTGTTCAATAGCAAGATAATTAGAAGCAAATGGGAAATTATCTCAAAATGTAAAACAGCACTATTTTATTTGATGGCCTATTTTAACAGGAACAGAAGAGCACTTAGTTTGCCAAAGGCCCTTGTTTTGAAAGAGTGCTGTAAAAATGTACACACCTACTTGGAGCTAATTGTAGCATTAACTGCCTGAATTGCAAACGGTAATCGGTAACTGTATATAGTAGGAATGATGTCAGCCAGTAACTAGATGCAGATTTCTCCAGGCATTATTTAACAGGATGCTTTTGTAATCCTAAACCTAATATTCTTTGCAAAGGTACAGCCAATGTGCAAAAGAAAACTTTGGGAGATGCATTTAAAATAGATCTTTTTCTTTTCTAATTAAAAGTTCTTTGAATAAAAGAATTTAACCATAATGCAATCTGTATCTAAATTTAATTCTGTATATATATATATATATATATATATATATATATATATATATATATACACACACATATATATACATATACATATATATATACACACATATATACTATATTATGTTATATATATTATATATGCATATATTTTTCCATTTATCTATATTTAGAGTTTTCAAAAATCACAAATATGATCTTGACTCCATGCATAAAATGCCTGAAATAGCTCCCTGTATCTCTGATGATCAAGCCTCAAATCCCTAATACTATGTCCTTACATTTTCTATCTTAAAAGTACTTTCACTTACGTCTACACCTCATCCCTTCACCATACTTCCCAGCTCTGTCCACCTGCAGTCTTTTAGCCATTCATTATTGTTTTAATATCCTTTATGTTCCCAGCTTGATCTTGCCTCTAGGCATTAAATGTGGTATTGTCTTTGCATAGGATCTTTTCCCAGTCTAGACCATTCACCTCATCTCATTCCTCTTTGATTTAGTTTTCAGCCTAGGAGTCACTTCACCCAGAAGTCTCTCCTGATCTCAGCAAAGATGTACTGGTGCCCAGTATATATGCCATAAAGTAGTATGTATTACCTCTGCAAGAAGGCACTCAGATTGCCTGCTTACTTCTCTACATCCTCATTGACTCTAAGTCCTATGAGATAAGGAGCTACGTCTGTCTTATCTTTTACCCCTAGCCCTGACACACAGCAGAAGTCAATGCATGTGTACTGACCAAATGAAGGAATGACAAAATCTGTAAAAATTAACACTGGGCATCGTTGAAAGAGAAAAGAATAACTGACTTTTAGGACTGAGTGTCTCTGGGGGCAAAGAGTAAGTCAGGGAATGAATAAGAACTTGTTTCCTTTCTACTCTGTCCTCTATGTGGACAGAGCTATTTTGCCTCTATGTGATGGGGTAAAACGGGGATAATGGTAACAGTGCTTCTCTGACAGGGTTTTCATAAATTTAAATTAATGCATATAAAGGCATTCAGATATATGCCTGACACTTCCTAAGTGCTTTATTAGTGACACGTATTGGAAAAGCAAAATTGCATCAGACTAGGTAAAAAGACAAGAAAGATGTATGCAAGGTAATTGAAAAGAGGAAAGAGACTATTGCAATAGAAGAGATTGAACTCAACTCCATTGAAATAAAAGATAGAAGTATTTCTAAGTGCTTGGGTGAACTAGTGAAAAACTACTGGAGAATATTAGGAGTCAGATGATTCACCATCTGCGTTTGCTAATTGGCACTTACTGCGTTAGACTTTTACCTTCTCACAGAGAATGGGAGACGGGTGCACTATCTTCCTTGACAGTTTCATGTCTAAAGGACGGCTCCCAGGTCTTTGCAGAAGACATCCCTGAGTTGTAGAGTTATATCTCAAAGGGACAGAGAAATAATTTACACTTGCATGTTTTCTAAAGTAACTGCTTTAAGTAAAAAGAAGTCAGAAAGAAACCTGTCTAAAATTTAGTCAAGCTGAGGGAAACGCGTTAAGGCTATCTTGGCCGGTATCAATTTTTTTTCTATTAATTAAACAGCAGGGGCGAAGGTACACTGATTTTGATATTTTAACAATGTTACTGAATATATACTATTTTTGTATTTCCAATACTATCTTTTGCACACAATATAAGGTCAACACATTTTTAAAATGCCATTTTATGCTGCCAGAGTCTTTGTTAGCTCCATTTATATGTCATGAAGTCAGAGCTGGAGCTAATGAGAACATAATGAGATATCCCTTCAGACAGTGGCAAAAGACAAGAGAAGGGTTCTGATGTACTAATTAATAGATGATAGGCCATACCAAATGCACATCATGTAACCCCAGGCTAAAACTGATAGACTGTCCTGTAATCGGACAATTATAAAATGTATCATACCTCCTAGCAGTGTTTCTCATTCAAAAACTTATTTGAGTGTTTGAATAGACCTGTCTGAGAAGCTACTAATTACTTTCAACTCACCAAATTTTAATTACCAACATATCAAACCATTCAATGTGTTTCCAATTTGGTACAAAATGTTACAAATCTGATGTCGTAACACAATCACTATTTAACCTGAGGGTAAAATGATACCTGCTGATTAAACTTCCTAATGTAATTTCAACCTTCAGAAGCAGCTTTTGTGTAGTATTTGTATTTCTTTAAATTTATTTTTTATTGAAGTAACACTAGTTTATATCATAAAATAGTATTCATATTTAAGAGAAGCAAACATGACTGAACTATGTTCAGCAACAATTGTAGTGAACGTCCGCTAATTATCTTAATGGCTCCGTAATAGGTCACTAATTGCTGAAGGGGAAGAACAGAGGAAATTCAAGGCAAGACTGAACAGCAACAGATTTATTCTGAATTAGCTCACCTACAAAGGAGAACAATGTTGTGACAGCATTGGTTGATGACAGGAAGGTTGAAGACTACATACCTTTTATCTCTTCACACCTCAGTTTTCCATGTATAGAGAGAAGCACTCCTTTACTCCTAATGTATGTATGATGTCCAATTCTACAAGATCACTTCTAAACTCTCATTTCCTCTAATCCTCCCTCTCTCTATAATCTCAGCAACCTAATATACCCAGACATCTCTTTTTGCTCATTGAACTGCAACCTGGGAGTCATATTGGACTCTTTTCTTGCTATTTTTTCATCTGAACCCACAATAAGAATCTAAGATACACCTTCTCTATAATGTATTAACTCCCAACACTATATAAAACGAGAAAAAAATCTCCAAGCTCATCTGTACTGCTCTCTTGTAAGGTCAGTCATTACAACTGAGGTGGAAATTTAAAAAATTATGTTCAAAGTACTTATTTCATAGAGAAGTGAAAATAAATAAGGGGAGATATGCTGCTAATTCAACTCTGTTTTACTATTACTTCATGATTCTCTCCTTTGCTATAATGTTAGTTTTCCATGTCAGGCTTACACATATGCTAAAAGTATATTACAGCTAGAATAATGTAATTTGTATTATACTACCGTGTTTCCCTGAAAATAGGACCTAGCCGGACAATCAGCTCTAATATATCTGTTGGAGCAAAAATTAAAATAAGACCCGGTTTTATTTAATATAAGATCAAATATGATATAATATAATACCATATCTTATATTAATTTTTGCTCCAAAAGATGCATTCGAGCCAATTGTCCAGTCAGGACTTATTTTCGGGGAAACAGGGTATGTTGACTGATCTGAACACTTAAATAAAATTGGCCATACTTGATAAATATTCACATTTTGAGTTATTATTACCTAAAAAACGAGTATCTATTCAGTAGTTAAATGTGTAAAATATTAACCCATAGGAAAGTAAGACTGCCAGTTTGTCAAAAAATATTTACTGAGTACAAGTGACACGATGGTAAATGAGATAGGAGTAGTTACTACTTTTATGGAACCCATACTTTTGTGAAGAAGACAACATTAATCAAATGACTGTAACTATATTGAAGGCTGTCACAGTAAAGTATAATGGAAGTCAAAAGCTTCCAGAAAGAAGTCAGGTTTAAGCACAGGCTTAAAAGATGATTAGGAGTTGGTTCAGTGAAATGTACCCCTGTCAAATGACGTCGGCCAAGTAGTCATTTGACATTATGGATCTAGTCCCTAGAAGAGACCAGTGGATGGGACTCATAAATTAGAGAGCCATCAGCATTGAAATATTAATCTAAGCTATAGAAATGAATGAGATCACGAAAAGAAGTATAATTGGAAAGGGAACTGTGGACAAAAACATTTAAAAACACACGTACATAATGCAACCTTGAAGTGTTATTAGAAGGACTGTTACATGCAGAGAACCATTCAAAGTTAGTGTCAGATCTCTTTGGTCCTTTTTACTCTGATAGTGTAGACACAACACATTATCTTTCTGTATTCGCTAAACACTTTAATACTACTCTCTTCTGTCTCTGAATCCAACAAAAGTTTTTGTTCAATAATCCATCTTAATCCTGTCTACCTCAAGGGCATGCAAAATAATGCCAATAGTCCATCAAGTGGTCTAGAAGGCCCCGTATGGTCTTGTACTCCTTTGCTTGTTGATCCCATCTCCTCCTCCTTATTCTCATTCTCTGTCAACTGCACTAGCTTCCTTGCAGTTCATTTCTTGACCATATCACACACACTTTCATGTTAGAGATTTGCACTGGCTGTTCCCTACTGCCTAACATGCTCTCCCTCCAGATTTGTACACAGCTAACTTTCTCTCCTCCTTCAGTTAATTATCTTCAATCAGTTGTCACCTCATCTAAAACTGCAACAATCCTAAATTTCTTAACCTCCTTTATTCTTCCATTTCCCCATAGTACTTTGTAAATCAATATATTTCAATTACCAAGATCATTGAATAAGTGGTTTTAATAAGTAATTTTTGAATAAATGAATAGATTTTTTATGTGAACAGATAGATGAACGTGTAAAGAACCTATTTGTTCCAAATTCGAGCAACTTAGAAGAAGATAAGCCCATATATATCACAAGGGCTATAACAATGCAGTAAATATTGTTTCTAGATAATGTACAATTTACCAAAGTGCTAATACACCAATAAAGTAATGAGAGTAGATCACCTAGGAAAGAGGTTAAATCTTTTCATATCCTGCCTGAATGATTTTGTATTACAAGTGATAATCAATGGCCATAGAAAGGAACAATTTCTAAATTTGAAATCTATGCTTAATGCTTCTTACTGCACTACCACTCCTGATTCAGAGCTATTTCGGAAATCTTAGAAGAATTTATTATCAAAGGTTACTTCAAAATTAAAAACCAGAGTAAACTGATGTATTAATGAATTCTGTCTTAGAACTTGTCACATTGCCTAAATGGGACTCTGTTCCTCCACCTGTGGTTTTAAATGAAGAACTAAATAGACTTCATTAAAATGTTATTCATTAGTTCAAATACTAAGAAATCACAGGGAAAACACTCCTAAATCTGAGGATATTGTACACGTGTCTGGGAATGCTCCTAAACAGAAACCCATGGCTCGTCTCATGTTAAGTATGTACAAGAGGTTAGCGACCACCAGTTTTAATAAAATCATGCTTTCAGTTATCCTCTCCAAGTTTTCTAATGGCAAATTTTTATCAAATCAACAGTGAATTTTTAAACACAATCAAATTCTAAGTTAGAGATTATTTTTAGGCCATGTATTTTTCACTTGGGGGATCACAATCCAAGGCTTAGCAAAGGAAAATATAGTGCATAGAATGTAGCAATGCTTGTTCTCTTTCTATGTTTGTACTCAAATAGAGAGTTACCAGCTTTGCTGCCAAGTCAATCCTTTAACTTGTATGGATTCAGTTCTAGATGTAACACCCCCTTTAGCTACAAAGATACTTTCTTTGCTGAGGTGGAAACACACAGCAGTACAAAGACACTATAAAGCTCAGGAACTCATTTTGCTTGGAGAGTCTGTAACCATCATTCTTATTCTAATGATGTTTCCATTATAAATGATTTGATAAATTATTATAGTCTTATCCAGAGAGATACACCACTGAGCTCCATTAAAATTTAACTGCATAAGTATATGAAAGAAGCAGTTTTCGAATCCTGTAAGGCTTGGTTTACATTAACCAAGTAGAGGGTGAGATAGAAACATGCAATTTAGTCATCAAAACAAATACAACAATGAATTACACGTACCTAGGGTGAGAACACAAACAATAAATAACTCAAGCAACACAGCCCAATGGGACACTTAATTTCGAGGTGCTTATTGAAAAACTTACCAGCTGAGAAGTCCCTGTCAAGAAGGGAGCTGGATACAAATTAAATGGTGACTCTCACAGTAACTAACTGTAATTTCAGTCACCTTGAAATAGGAATGCAGAGGTATATCATGTTAAACAGGATTAAATAAAATTTTAGAGTCTGAAAATATTTCTGGTCTCAGGTGGGTGTTGCATGGTCCTAGCGAAGCCAGTTCCTTGAGCAGGATCCCGCTACCTCTGCTTTATACACAAAGAAGCAGTCCCTTAATTGATTCTATCCACTCAGACCAAACAGCTCTGTCACCAACAGATTATGTTTGAGATCAGAAGCAAAGGAGAAGACTGTAAATATGAGTGGGAGAACACATCAGCATTCTTTTTTTAAAAAATACTCAAAGTTCACGTCTTCCTATTACTAGCCAAGAAGAACATACAGGACAGTACAGTTCACTTAACTTACAAAGATCTTCAGAGAAAAGACTCCACAACTTTCTTTAGCAGCGAATGTTGAAAAGGCTGCTGCCTAAGAAAGTTCCTGAGTCTTTGATGCAGTTGTTTTTGATCTTTTTAGGTAAAACCATTCAAGAGTCTACCAGCCTCTTCTGCATAATTCCTGAGCAGGATGGTTGTATAAGGAAAAAGTTGCATTTTGAAGTAAAAGAGGGCTGAATGCTTTTCAGAGGGTCCTAAAGTTACACACCTCTCTGAGCCTCATTCTGTCCTGAAAAGGTTCATTTACACCTGTACGATAGAGCTGGTATACTAATCACAAGGAACAATATATTTTAGAATGTCTAAGAAAGTCCCAGCACACAACATTAAGAAAAATCGTGTCCTTCCTTCCCAATGACATTAAAACATTGTTGCTGGGTTTCCCAATAAAATTTCAGGACACTGAGAGACTCTGGAACCATGTGTTAATTAAAGTGGGGAAACACATAAATGCTGCCCTGGAGAAATCAGTGGGCTGAATTTACCATACTTCCCTGTATATTCCAGGGCACCAGAAAATACCCAGGAGAAAAGTACATCCAGCACCAGCCTCAAAAGACCTAAACACATTTCTTGGTTCCGGCTCTATCCTTCTGTTGCACGTTTTGAGGTCTGTCTTTATAGTGCTTAGATGTATTATAGCTAGTCCAAAAAGGAAAAACAGGAAAAATTATTTTAAAAAATCCCACAAATATAAACTCTCCTGCTTCCCGGAAGTTAAGGCTGTGTTGCAATGTGTAAGGCTACACTTCTGTGAATCTTTACAAGATAGTCTACATATCCTGCTCATGGCTGTAAGGGGGACTCCCAAACAAAAGTGACATAGTGTTTCAGCTGGTACAAATGGCAGACAAATATGGCAGAAGCGAAGATAGTTTGTGTCTCCCCCCAAAAATGGGACTTATTCTCTGTGCTGTGCAGATACACCCACTGCCCTTTTGAGCAGCAGAGTGCAGGAACTAGAGAGCTAGTCAATGGACCAATGGCAGCTTTTAATCTGTAAAAAGGCTTTTTTAATCTATAAAAAGAGGGTTTTAATCTGTAAAAAAGGGCTATTAATTACTCAAGAACTAGGACACCAACACTTGAAACTCTTTTAGTTTCCTCAACCAGAATATTTTCTATTCCCAACATTTTTCTTCCCTGTAAAGAGCCTACTGTAAACTCATGCAGGATGTTACTATTGAGACTGTTAAGACTAAATAGGAAAATTTGGCAGTAACCCTGAAATAATAAAGATCACTTTTAGACAATCTCTCCAGGACTGACAAAAAAATTGCTTTTCTTTGATATGATCAGAGTATCCCAAATTTCTGCTTAAAGTTCTCTTTTAAAGAATTTGTAAGTGGATTTACTAAAAGCTTAATACATTATAATTGCCTGAAGAGTTTGCTTTACACATGATTACTATTAGTCCATGAGGGTAGTTGCTGTGAATATGTGAAAGTGTTGGAAAGCTAGCTTTGAATGCAGTAACTTACAATATAGATAAAATTCAAATATAAAAATTATATGGATTATTAATTTTATGCAATTATTATAACTACTTGATTGTGATTGTTATAGGGTAGATTTTTGAAAAATAGTTTTGTGTTATGTCTAATATTTATGCAACATAGGTAAAATGCTGCTACTAATACTCTCATCTCTGGGCCTTCAAAATACCTTTGAAAATATAAAATTATAAAGACAGACCAATCAAGGCCAGAGTCAGATTAAAAAAATGAAAGAAATATCTCCATGACGGAGGTCAACTAAGAAATCTATTAGTATTTTTGCTTAATACTAATCATTCATTCACTCATTCATTTATTTATCATTTATCATTTAATGATCACATATTATGTTCCAGATACCGGAAGAGGCTCAGAGGATACAGCAGCTAACAAAACAAGCATGATCTCTGGTTTCATGGAATTTAGAACCTAGACAAAAGAAGACAAACATTGAACAGATTATTAGAGGCCCAGTGAACACTGAGGAAGAGAACAGAGATCTATGTAACCATATGGCAGAGGAGAAAAACTAGTTTGGAAGTTAAAGAAGACTGTTTTAGGAAATGATGTTTAAACTGAAGAACGATGAACAAGCTTTGCAATCGCCCAGCAAAACAGTATTATTTATCCAAAAACTTGGAAAATGTCTCGAACTCAAGCTTATCTCCTCCCATTCACTAATCCCATTTGACTGCTCCATGCTCCCCAACAGATAAAGCTATCTGAACTTGTATTTGAACAATAACATGACTGATTATTATTCACTGGAGTAGCTGCAACCAGAAGATAAATGAACCCACTCCATTTCAAATAGCTCCCTCGTTTTAGATCATGGGTAAGAATCATGGGTAAGATGCTATTGATTAACTCCCTGCCCACCACCCTTCCTTATGTCCTTTTCCCATGAGAATTAGTCATGGAAACTTCCATGGTAAGCGTTCACGATCACATAGTAAATTTTTGTCTGTGTATATTTTAAATCATTTTTGGACATCGATAGCTGATGGAACATTTCTAGAAACCGACTCTCATATCTAAAGTTTTAAGCTTGAAAGCATACTGATGTTGATAGCACACTGTCAGCTATCTGGCTTTTTAATTCTTAAACAACAGAAGTTCCATAGTGAACGCGTTTCCAAAATTGATGGGTTCAGAGATGGCATTAGTAAAACATGCATAACGATGCATGACCACAGTTCAATTTAACAGACCTTATTGAGCTGCCACTGTGTGCACAGCACCATACCAGGTGCTGTGAGAGACTGAAAGATAACAATATAACATGGGTCTTGCCTGAAAGGATGTGCTTGATTAAGATCTTTGGCCTCTATAAATTACTAGAATACCTGTGGATTTACAACTTCACGTGTCTCCAATGAGTCGGTATTTCTGTACTCATTTTGTAAAGCACCTCATGATCTATTGCTTCATTATTTATTTGCTTTTATTTACTTTGGATTTAACTTGACCTTTTTCTGCACATTCTGTAATTGTTGGGTAGGAGCTGTATATATGAGGATTAAATCAACCAAGGTGAATGTACAGTTTTGTTTTGTGTTTTTCTTTTTATGTCCTCATTCGTTTTCTATTTCTTGTTCTAAGAACATTAAAAAAGGAGTGTTGATTTCCAATTAGAACTGTGAATTTGTCTATTTTCCCTTTTCAGTTAGGTAAATTTGTGCTTAATGTATTTTTTTTTGTAATTTTTTTTTGTAAATTTTTGTAAATTTGTGCTTAATGTATTTGTGCTTAATGTAAGTACTGCTATGAGATTCATACATATTTTAGATTGTTATGTCTTCCTGAAAACTGACCCCTTTTATCATGATGAAATGCCTATCTTTATTCCGGTAATATTTATCATTCCGACATCTACTTTGTCTGATATTAATAAAGCTATGCCAGCTTTCTTAAGATTAGTAATTCTATGGAATATATTTCCCACTTGTTTTTCAACAGTCTTTATTTGTATTTTGTTTTTGTAGAAAGTATATAATTTTCCTTTTTAATCCAACCTGATAATCTGATTTTCAATTTGAATATTCAGACTATTTACTTGTAATATAATTATTGATATAATTGATTTATATCTATCATCTTGGTTTTTACTTGTTAATGGTCTCATTTGGTTCTTAATTCCATTTTCCTCTTCCTTGACATTTTTAGATTAACCGTGAAGTTTTAAGATATTATATTATATACACTCTTGACTTATTAGCTATGCCTCTTTGTTTCATTTATTAGTTTTCTAGGGGTTGTAATGTCTATTTTTAATTATCACAGCCTACCTTCAATTATGTTACACTAATTTATTTATAGAAGAACCTTATTTTATGCTTTCTTATCCCTCTTTCCATATTTTGTGCTTTTGCTTTGTTCTGACATATGTTATAAACCCTAAAATACAGTGTGTCTATTTTTGCTTTAAATGGTCAAATGCTTTTGACCAAAATTAAAGAATGAGACAAAATTTAAAAAATAATTATCCACTGATTCATCACTTTCAATTCTCTTTATTTCTTAGCTTAGATTTACATTTTCTTTCTCTCCTACGTTTTTTCCTTTTAAAAAAAATCTTAATTTTTACCTTAATTTTAATAATTTTTTAAAGATAATTTTGCTGGTATAGAATACAGTATTGACAAATTTTCCTTTCCTATCATTCAGCAATGTTTTTTTAATTAAAGTTTATTGGAGTGACAACTATTAGTAAAGTCACATATGTTTCAGGTGTACAATTCTGTATTACATCATTTATATATCACATTGTGTGTTCACCACCCAGAGTCAGTTCTCCTTCAGCATTTTAAAGTTATCACTCTTCTGGCTTTCAGTTTCTGACAAAACCTCTATGCTAATTGTATTTGTACCTGTGTAGGAATTATGTCTTTTTATATGGCTCACTTTACGATTTTCTGTTTTTCACAGGTTTCAAAAATTTGATCATGATGTGTTTAGTGTATTGTTCTTTGTCTTTATCCTGCTTCAGGTTCTTTAAAACTCCTGGATCTGTGGGCTTTTAATTTTCTCAAATTTGGAAAAAATCTCAACCACTGTTTTTCAAATTTTTTTTCCGGAACTTTCTTCCCCTGGGACTCCAATCATTCATATGTTAAGGTGCTTGAATACTCCCACAGATCACTGACTATTTTTCTCTGTCCTTCATTCTGTATAGTTCTGTTGCTATTTCTTCAAGTTCACTGAGATTTCATTCTTATGTTCTTCTTACATTTCATTCTTCAATGTTTAATCAGCTAGTCATCCAATTCAGTAATTTTATTTCAGAAACCTGTTTTTATTTTTAGAATTTCCTTTTTGTTCATTTTTTTATAAATGCTGTGCATATTGAACATATTTTAATAGTACATTTAATATATTTGCCTGTTAATTGTATCATCTTTGTCATTTCTGTTTCTATTGGTTGATTTTCCTCCTGGTCCTGGATAATAATTTCCTGCTTCTTCACATATAAATAATTCTTTAATGGATCATAAACATTTTTAATTTTACATTGTTCAGTGCTACATATTACTGTATTTTTACTAAGCATTGGAGTTTGTTCTGGAAGACAACTACATTACTGATGAGTCAGTTCAGTCTTTTAAAATCTTTACTTTTAGCTTTTAAAAGGTGAGTCTTGACTAGCCTTTCCTATAGGGCTTATTTTAGCTCCACTACTAAAAGATGATATTTCTGGAATCTCTATTGCATGTCCTGTGTTTTCAATGAGATCTCTTCCTTCTTACTCACAGCAACTGAAATAGCCCTGAGTGAGCTCTGGAAAATTTTTCACCTTACCGTTCCCTGGTAATCGTCCCCTCCTCATCAATTTTTCTCCAGCTGCCTGGAGTATCACTCTATTAATGCATAGATTGGTATACAGCCAAAGATAGGAAAAGAACTCTATGCAGATTTCTAAAGCTCTTTCTCTGTGTATCTCTCCTCTTTCAAGTGTTCTGCCCCACAAATTTTAGCCACTTTAACCTCCCCAAACTTTGACACCACCGATCCTCTCACGCCAGCTAGACTGCTAGGTTTTCTTTGGCATTCCTCTTCCTAATGAGACTGTGGGACTTACCTCAATTGTTCCCCTTTTCTCAGGAAACACAACCCTGTGTTGCCTTTAGTCCAATTCCTAAAAGCAGTTGTTTTATGCATGTTGTCCACTTTTCTTACTGATTTTGGTGTAGGAAAAAATGTGAACCCTGGCCCATGTGGACCTTCTTCAAATTTCATTGTTTTAGAATAAAACTTTATTTTATACTTGACTATAATGGTTATAAGTGCAAAAAAAATAGAATCTAAATCTTCCAAATGATTAGCAAAAATAAAAGTAAAAGCATAGGATTTCATAATTTAAAAGAGTCTATGTAAAATGAGATGAAAAGTCAAAGAAAAACTATGAAACAAATTATAAAGATTCAAAAGTAAGAAAAAACACGCATGCTATGCAAATAAAAAGCAAGGTACAAAAATTCAATGATCCTGCGTCTGTGGGACAGTGGTCTGTGCATGTGTTAAACACAGAGAAATACAGACTACAAAAAAAATCCATCAAACATTAAGTGAAATTATCTCTCTTTAAAACAAAGTTATTGAATACTTGTTTCAAGGTCCCTTGCTGTTCACAGATTGCTGAGCTGGAAGAGTTTCCACATGACTTTCAGGTTTCTATTTGTACTCTCAAGTATAGCTAAATAAAATAGAATTCATTTAACTGGGCTATTTGACAGTTCAATTTCACTCCTTTGTTGATAAAAATTGACTTAGGCACTCTGTCACACAACTGAACTAACCAAGCACATCTTCATGTTTCTGCTTACTATCCTAATGAATTCTGGACAAATATATTCATTTAGTAAATACTAACAAATATATTGATGTATATTTGCAAGTTCAATGATTCTAAATATTCATTATATCTGCATATCTTTCTCCACAAACTGCCTTGGGTTTCTGCCTGAATCTTTCATCTGTGCTCATCTTACCTCCCTAACCAATTACAAATTCTTTGAAGTTAGTATGGCTCAGTCCATAAACTTAAACTCCACCCCTATTCTATTTTGATACCTTTTATACGTACTCAAGTTATGATTTTTAAGCATGACAGCTTCTCTGTACCTCAACTTCCTCATCTCTACAGCGTGCATGTATTTGTTCTTAACATCATTTAATTTTAATTACTCAAACGGCTTTCAAAGAATTTGATACTAAGCTGTTAGAATAGCTCCAGGGACATGGGGGAAAAACAAAAGGAAGGTTCCCAGTTTCTTTTTAGAAGGCTACCATAACCAGATAGAAACACTTTCTCTCTTTCTCTCTCTCTCTCTCTCTCTCTCTCTCTCTCTCTCTCTCTCTCTCTCTCTCTCTCTCTCTCTCACACACACACACACACACACACACACACACAAATAATATCAAATGTGCATGTATGTACACACAAACACAAACGAGGTAGCGCAATTAAATTCGCCAATTTGCTGTAACAACGTTGCTAACGTTTTTTGGTATCAGAGGGACTATCCATTACGAATTTGTATCAACTGCACAAACGGTTAACCAAGTTTACTGTTTGGAAGTGCTGAAAGGCTGCATGAAAAAGTTAGACGACCTGAACTTTTCACCAACAATTCATGGCTCTTGCATCACAACAATACACCAGCTCACACAGCACTGTTTGTGAGGGAGTATTTAGGCAGTAAACAAATAACTGTATTGGAACACCCTCCCTACTCACCTGATCTGGCCCCCAATGACTTCTTTCTTTACCTGAATATAAAGGAAATGTTGAAAGGAAGACATTTTAATGACATTCAGGACATCAAGGGTAATACGATGACAGCTGTGATGGTCATTCCAGAAAGAGTTCCAAAACTGCTTTGAAGGGTGGACTAAGCACTGATGTTGGTGCATAGCTTCCCAAGGGGAGTACTTCGAAGGTGACCACAGTGATATTCAGCAATGAGGTCTGTAGCACTTTTTCTAGGATGAGTTCGTGATGTTAATTTTTCAGAACTCATATGTGTGTGTGTGTGTGTGTGTGTGTCTGTGTGTGTGTGTGTGTGTATGTATAATCTTACATATACTAATAAGAATATATAAGTATAAAAGTGAAAAAAGACAAATAAAATTGATCCTCCTGAATATCACAAAATAATTCTTACATAAATGATTATACATGAAATATTCTTGGACATAAAGACTTCTAGTATATAATGGCCAATGCCCACATATACAAATTTATATATTGATTATAAATAAAAATCACAAAACATTTTTCTGAAAAAAATCACAGATAAAACAGAATTATCTGGAAAAAAGAAATTCTGTTGCTAAATATTAAAGAATACTCTAAAACAAAAATAATTGAAATTCATTTGCACAAGAAATTGATGAAAACAGAGAACAGATAGGTCAAAAACATATACAAGTATGTTTTAATGTATAAGGTAATAAAGTGTGATATCAAATAATTGGTATGAATGAACTAAGCAGGAAAGTCATTTGTCAACTAAACATTTGGAAAAAAATAATGAATTACTTCTGCATATAATGCCAATCAACAAAATTATTTCAGATACATTAAAGAACTAAAGGGAAACATAGACCTTAATAGTTCTGGATAAAAACTTAGGTGATTCATTATACCTATGTAGTGTGGGAGAGGACTTAACTCCTCCAGAAGAAACCATCAACTAAAGATCAATGTGTCAAACTATATAAAAAACTTAAACTTCTGTGGTTAAAAAAAATTACCTAATAAATTACAAAGGACAAAAACAACTGAGAAAAATTATGTTCTACAGACAACAAATGATCATTGTACTAAAATGCTTTCACATATCAATAAGAAAATATGAACACCATTAGAAAAATAGACTAAAGTCATAACCATGCTATCATAAAAGATGAAATACCAATGGTCAAAAGACATAATTAATATTCAATCTCTCTAGTAAAAAAAGACGTAGAAATTTTGCCAAATTGTAAAATGTTAAAAGTATTAATACACAATGTTTGAAATAAACATTTAATATGTATTTCTATATTTTGCTACTGGAGATGGAAGTTGTATAACTTTCTGTATACAAAGTGGTGATATATATGTAAAACCGTAGGAAAGCTCTTGTCTTTCTATAATGATTGTGACAATTCATAAGATAGTGGCTAGAATACATTCCGTGGGCAGAGTGGTGGAAAGAGTGTGCCCAAGGTGCAAGCAATAAGGAGGTGCATTGTGTGCAGAGAACTCACAACAATAACAGAGCTGACTACAAGACAGTTTGCCTTTATTATCACCATGCACAGGTAATCTGAAACAAGATCAGTGAATTAAATAATGTTCTTCACCTGGTTGGACTGCTTCTGCTATCTAACCTTGGCACTCTACTGTTCTGGGTAAAAATATTTGATAATAACACTCATTACATTTTAATATTAAAAGCAAAAACTATCCTAAATGCCTAATATTATAGGATTAATAAAATAAACCATGGAATATACATATTTCACAGTCATTAAAAATGATGGTGCTATTCTATACTGGCTCACCCATGGTGTATTGCTAAAGCAAATGAAATAGAGAACAAAAATCCCCACTCACAATCCGTATTTATGTTATGTTTAATAAAAGGTTACCAAACAATAGTTTTAGTCACAATCTGATTTAAAACTTTTATCATACTATAAGAGAGTGATACCAGGAAAAATAACACCGGATGTGCCCAACGCACTCACTCATGGGAAGCTTTTAAAATCCTAATACCCAGGATACATCCACATCAATTAAGCCAGAATTCCAGGTTGTGTTGGGGAGGGACCAGGCATCGGTATTTAAACATATGATGTTTTTAAGTCCAGTGTTTAGCAAAATTTGGAACCAATCCTTGCTGCTCACACATGGTCCATGGTCCTGCTGCCCCAGCAGCCAGCACTGGAGCAGGTAAGACAGGCAGAATCTCAGGCCCGACTCCAGATCACAGACACTATTTAACAAGATTCTTGGATGTTTTTATTAAAATCCAAGCAGCAGTGAAAGATCACCTTTGTTTCTATCTTTCCAATACAAGATTTCACTGGAGAAAAGGTTCTGATGTTCAAAATAAGTCTGAGAAACATTGGCTTGCTAAAGTTCTCTATCTAAAAATTATGTGAATCCTATTTATTTCACTTTCCCTCATCTAGGAATGAATGCCGAACATTTTTACTAATCTATTATTCAGTAAGAAAATAAACCAATTAAACAGTCACTAGAAACAGGTTTAGGAATGAATATATCTCCTTACTCTTGGGAAGAACAAATATATCATGGTTTTTCTTTCTCTTTTGTCTAAGAGAAAAAGAAATTTCCAGATTTCGAGTTCAATGTTAACTTGCTTGATTGTCTTTTTTGCAGAGACATATTAGCCAAGTAACTTCATAAACTGAACGTTAACAAATTTGCCAAGCCTCTAGAGCAATTAGGTGATATATCTCTTGTCCAGACCAAAAGAACCCCTGAGTCACTCATATTTGGTATTCCTATCCCAGCTGTTGTTGAAGTTCACAAACTGCAAACGAGTAAAGTTAATAAGAAGAAAAAATATTGAAGCTTGGGGAAGGGTATTAAAATGAGACAAACTTTTAAATTGAAAAAGCAACTGCCATACAAAATATTTTGTGTAGGGATGAAATTCGCATAATGGAAATTCTAGGCAACCTGGATCAATGCAATAACAACTTTATTAAGATAACAGCTATATCCATGAAGAAAATAAGGCATTTCCCTCAGCCTTGAAACAGTATTCTCCTAATGGAAACCAACATTATAAACTCTCAGTAACAGAAGAAAATTGGCTGATGCACTGATGTTTCCTGTGTTAACATATTAATGCAAACTCAGTTTCTTAGCAGTTTCTGCTATAAATATCACCACTGTTGTATATATGGTGGATGGAAGTCTAAACTGAATTTTGTACCAGGAATTTTGATTAGTGCTTCAGAGTTTTTAAAAAATTTTGTCTTCCTTAGTCATAGAATTCTCATCAAAACTTTGTAATGGATTGTTATCCCTGTGTAAGACACAGAGAGACTACAACTTGACATTCTGTAGTGTGTCCAAGATCACATGTCAGCAAGCATAAACTCAAACCTAGATCTTTCATTCTACCTTTCCTGTCTCACGGCATTTTCTCGTGTAATTTAATTCTATTTCTTTCAATACTTATTTTGTTCATTATGTTGTTTGAATGTACATATGCACACATACCCATATGTGTAAGCGCATGCGCACACACACACACACACACACATACACACACACACACACACACCTTGGGGTACTCCTGGCCAAAATCCAGGTCATAGGTAACCTATTGATTAATGTAAGTTGACATTTTCAAATTCTGATATCAGCTGCACATCTCTAGGTAGCTAAATATGAAGAAATAGGATCATCTTTGATTTCACCCATTATTCTCAGAGTTAGCATCCAATTCTGCTTCTTATGCAGATTATTCTCAGTCACACTTGTCCAAGTGATCAAGAAAGAAGAAAATATTATTGATCACTCTACAAGGTACAGTTAATTCTTAACTAAATTCTATTTTTAGAAATGTCATATCTCTTTATGTGTGCCTGAACACACCCTATTGCATACCCCACATTATTTTGTGTGTGTTTTTTTTTTCAGTTTATAAACTATCTAGTGTATTTTCATGGTACAAACACAATGCATGGGCAATTGACTGTATAAATATCTAGAAGGCAGATGAGAGTTTGCTTATTTAAACATAACAGATAGTCACAAAATGTCTCATTTCATTTTTCTATAATTCATTTGGATTTAATTCTAATTATTCACTTGATTATGTCGTTTTATGTGCCTGTGATAAACATGTCCATGCATCTCAAGGTGAAAGAAAATTTTCAGGTATTCTAATAAATCTTGATATTAATATTTTTCTATTTAATAGTTTTTATTTAATGAAATACTCATAGAAATAAAACTCAAGGAAAAATAATCAGAAATAGATATAAAATGAACTAATAATAGCAAATACAATATAAACAATCAAAACTCAATTCCAAAAAACTTCTACTCTAAAGAATTCATAATGATTTTACCAATCCCATTTTGTTTTTATTAAGCCAGCAGTACAGTTTACAATATAAATAGGAATACCTTTGGGATATTCTGGTTATTAGCACAGTACACCATGTCTTCCCTATTCTTTGAAGGTAACTGTGGTCATTATACAATATAGAACTAAAAATTAAGAAAACAACCTTAATTAAAGTACTTAGCTATTTGAATATCCAGATACTTTCTCAACTATACATTTATGCTGCTGGTATAGATACGTCTGACTCAATTTTAGATCAAACTAAATTTTCAATCCAGCTCATTCTAAATGGTGTCTTAGTAAAAATTAAATAAATATGTCCCACATGTTATTAGAGTTAGAAAATCATATATTAACCAACTAATTTTTAAAAGAAAAAACAAGTTACTAAGGTACTGTTATTAAATTTAAGGAAACGTTAATTGTAGCATGAAGAAAATATCTCTGTGGTAATAGTCTCCAAATCTGCCTCCCGTGCACCCCCCAATAAATCATGATTTCCAGTACTCAGTCCTTTATATAGCCTAGTTTACTTGTGCATGGGCTGACATTGTAACTTGCTTTTGACCTACCAAAGGCAGTATAAGTGTCTGTGTTATTTCCAAGG
This sequence comes from Rhinolophus hipposideros, assembly GCF_964194185.1. Classification (NCBI taxonomy): domain Eukaryota; kingdom Metazoa; phylum Chordata; class Mammalia; order Chiroptera; family Rhinolophidae; genus Rhinolophus; species Rhinolophus hipposideros. The sequence goes on from NC_138050.1 coordinate 92,249,115, forward strand.
TTACATCATAAGGAGATAGTTTACAGCTCCATCTCTTGAAATGCTTGCTCTAGGGGAAGCCAGCCACCTTGTGAGAAGCTCTACTGCCTTGAAGCCACCATGCTGTGAGGAACCCTAAATAATTATAGGGAGGGAGGGAGGGAGGGAGGGAAGGAGGAAAACCCTAATCATAGGGAGGGAGGGAAGGGGGAGGGGATATAGAGGGAGAAAGGGAGAGACCACAGGAAGGAGGGAGGGAGGGAGAGAAAGACACAGAGACAGACAAACAGACAGAGACACCACATGTTTGAGTAAAGAAGCCTTCTTGAACCTATCAGTCCCAGAACATGTCATATAGGCAAGAACCCAGGAATGTCATCAGGCTGACAATCAGAACTCAGGCTACAGATATCAGGCTCCAGTGGACTCATCTAATGATCTCTAACCATGGGCGTCCCAGTTATACCAGATGATACCTCAGATAACAAGGAGCAGACATGAGCCATTCTCACTATATTTTGATGTAATTCCTGAACCACAGAATTATAAGCATAAGTGTTATATAAATGCGCCAGAAAGATAGCCTCTGTGTTTTGGCCCTTACGCCAAACTAGATTGTTTATTCTTTACTGCAGTCTGAGACCTGTTTGCTCAAAACCCCTCCAGTGCCAAAGTCAAACTTTTAGATACCCAATTGAAAAAGAGCTCAAACAAGCAGATTTTTAGCCATATAGAGCCTGCTTGCTTTGCATACCCTGAGAAACCTCCCTCACAGCATAGATAAGATAAATCTATGGTTAAAAGACTCCAAGCTGTGACTGTTCTTCAGAGCTCTCTGACTCAAAGACTTTCCACAGTGCTGCTGAACAACTTCACCTAGATACCCATACCCACGACGCATAACCCCCTCAATAGCCTCTGGACGGACGCGTGCTGTGAGGGATTCCCCTACATGCAAATCTGTCAAAGCATAGCCCATGTATAGGGTACTGTCACCTGTGGTCATATATCTTATCATTTAAAAGCATAGCCCATGTATAGGGTACTGTCACCTGTGGTCATATATCTTATCATTTAAAAGCATAGCCCATGTATAGGGTACTGTCACCTGTGGTCATATATCTTATCATTTAATCAGCCACTATGATCCTTAAACCCTGACTTTTGTTTTATGTAACTAAATTTGGGGGCTATTCATTACACAGCAGCAATAAATAATAGAAGCAATTTAAATCATTTCCCTAAGGCAATCAAATCTACTTGCAAAACAACAGTTAACTGCCGTGAGATATTTACCAATGTTATAAGGTTATTCTACTTCAATGCCTAAAAAGTATGGTCCAAGGCTGAGCTGGGGCCGTTCCCAAAATAATGCTACTTTCCATGGTCCATCGTACACATCCTTTGAAGAGCACCATGAGATGATAAAATATTTTAGTAAGAACATGGAGCAATGTTCCCAACAGGAAATTTAACTGTTATTTATGTGAAATATAAAATCATAACTACAAGCAATCTTGTCTATCAAAGGAAAAAAAATCCAGTTTTAGAAACACAGTTCATTTGGGTTTTGGCATTAACATTCATTAGCACATACGCTGTAGACAAAAATTTACGGAAAATATTGAAGCAAAAACAAAACTGACAGAAAATAATTCATATCTGTAAACTCTTATAAATAAGAGATAACTTCTTTACAACTAAGAAAATTAGCCTTCTTGAAAATCAGAAAGAGACTGCCATGATTGTTCTTGGTGGTGTTAACCCTGGTCCACCTTCGGAACACAAGTGTTCTGTGTCAGTGTCACCTGACAATGCTGGTGTAGAAGTGTTCTATCACACATCTTGCCTTTGGTAACAAGCAAAGGGCATTGTCGTAAGCCCTCTATTATTCAATCTATTAGGCTAAAGCATGTCTGGAGTTAAAGAATATTTGCAAGCTGGTCTTTACATGCTTTTTTCAGAACTGAGCATGGCTCCCAGTCCCCAGATAAGGAGTACGCCACTAACTCAGGTGGCTGATGGATGTTTATGACTCCACTTAAATCAGCCATGTGAGAAAACATTCCAAAGAGAAGAGAAATTGAACCAAGGAAACCTAGGTTTTATATCTCACTTTGCTACTTATAGTGTGATTTCAGGCAAATTACATAACCAAACTGAGTCTTCATTTACACATTTACAAAATCATATTGACCTCAAATGGTCATTTTGAGTATGAGATGTTATAATGCATGTGAGACTGCCTTACATTTAATAACTTGCTATATAACCAAGCTATTATTTTCATGGATTATTGTAAAAGTCAGGATAACATTACATGAGTTTGAGGGAGAACAAACTCTTTCTATTTTTCTTACCAGGAAAGTGTGTCATATGACCTAAGACTTTCAGGAAATTTAGGTAGGTCACCATTTTCGTTATATTCAGCTATGCCACTTATAAGGCATAACATGGCAAGGGGCACTGATTGGCAAAAGACTGTAAACAAAGTCAACTGCGATGTCCATTTCAAAGCTTTGAAAGCAAAGAAAACATAACATTGATGTGACATGAATCTCCATATCCAAACAATAAACATATAATTCCATTCAACTTTCTGGTAAGTATTATTAATTAATTATGGTTTAATTTTATCTCAACTAATCTTCTTAAAAGCACGTGGCATAATTATTTTCTTCATTTTACCAAGAAGATACATTGAGGTACCAGAGAAGGGACAGAGTCGAGTCTCAGAACTGTCTCTAACTTCTACCTTATTAAAAAATTGATCCCTGCATATTGACTCCTGATGGAAGACGCGGTTGGCTAACTTTCATTTGAAAGGCGGAAATGAAACTGCATTAAGGTGATGATTTTCAACAAGCTTAATATGTGTAGAGATATTTGACTTTTTGGAAGGGTACAATTGCTTACTAAAGTTATTAAACACATACTTTGCAATGTCAAACATCAGTGACAGTCTAGTCATGCACTTACATGTCTCAGCTGGCTTGGCTCCCGTGCCAAAGCTCAGAGACCCAGGCAAACCAGGAGGCCCCTATGCATGATTGATGGGTTCCGTCAGTTAAGGCATGAAAAACAGAAGCCAAAAGTAGGTCAGACTGAGAGTGGATATACAAAGGTATAAGATACAAATAATGTAACCAAGTGAAAAACACCAGTTAAGCTAGAATGGAGGAAAAGAGTTATAGGCAAAAACAAGGGCAAGGATTCCTCCTGGTATAAGTGAAAGTATGAATAGAGAGAGGATAACAAAATGCCAGAAGTTTACATTGAACAGATTACAGGAGTAGACGCAACATATAAATCTATTTCATAAATTATAAAGCACCATAAAGTTTTAACTATTATTAAGTATTATCGGTCAATTAAATTTCATAGTATGGCCCAAATTCATCTCAGCAATTTATGAAAGCTCTCCTTCACTCCCTATTTACCTTAACACCTTCCCACCAAAATCATTCTAGAGATTAGTTAACATTTACTTTACCGAAGTCCTCAATCCCCTTTCACTACTCAACCCACTTCTATCCAGCTTGCAATGTCACAACTCTACTGTGAAGGTTCTTCATCAGGTCACCTGTGACTACTAAGTTACTTACGTCACTGGGATTCTTTAGTCCTCATCCTGATTTTCAACAACACTAAACCCATCTGACCACTCCATCTTTGTTTAAACACTCTACTCCCTTACTTCTATGATCACATTCTCCTGGGACGTCCCCTATTTTTCTGGCAACTCCTTCTCTTTCTTCTTTGCTGACTCAGTTTTCTCAACACAGTCCTTAAATGTTGAATATCTTTCAAAGCACACCCCTCGGTCCTTTTCTTTTGTCATTCTGTACCCTCCCTGTGCAGTTTCACTTGTCCTATGGTCTTACTTTGTGACTTTTACATATAAACCTCTAGTCTAGTCCTCTCAGCTGCAGGTTGACATACACAATTCACACTGTCTTCGCCTGTGTGTTCCAGGGATCTCCCCATGCTGCTCTCCTTTGATTGTTTGCTCTTCGACAGCACTCGAGCCAGAACCTAAGAGTCATCCTTTGTTCTCTCCCTCCTTCTCCATAACCAAAACAAGACTAGGTTTTGTTGATCTTTCCTTATAAACTTAAATCTATCCATTCCTCATGCCTCCGTCTTTACCTAGTCCAGTTACTACAGTGTCTCCTGTGGATGTAATACTTTAGCTTCCTGCCTGGGGCTTGCTGAAATGTATTCTCCAAACTGCAACAAAAGCATTTTTTTTAAAAAGCAATGGGTCCAGGTATTTTCTATGCTTACATCTCTTGAGAAAAGGTTCCGCATCTCTAACCTGCCTAAGAGGCCCTGGGTGGCCTGTTCCCTGTGGTCATCTCTGGCCTCACTCATTTCTTCCTGTTGTGTTCTATTCTCCAGTCACACTGCACTGCTTCCGCGGCACAAATGCACCACACATCCTCCTGCCACAGCCTGTGTCTGGGCCCCTGCCTGTGCCTGGTGCATTCTTCCTGTTCCCTGCCAGTGCCTAAATTAACTCCAATTTATCTTTGGATCTCAGTAAGAGAGTCACTGCCTCAGAAAGTCTTCCCTGACATGCTCCTCCCAGATTCTCTCAAAACAAACAGATCCCCAAAATATTTTCATTATACCCTGAACCTTTCGCATGTAGCATATGGCGCAGTGTGCAATTATATCTGTGTGACTGCAAATCCTAGGAGGAAAGGATGCTGCGGGTGTTTGATCAACACGCAAACCCAGGGCCAAATACAGGAACCATCACAGGGGAGAAGTTCAGCGTTATTTGTTGAATGATTAAGTGAAGGAACTGAACGACCCAGGTGAATACCTTCTCATCTTTTCAGGACTCGATGATGTTTTCCTGAAATGAAATATGCGTATTTCCTCTTCTGTAACTAACTCTGTTTATGTTAGTATCATATTTATCACATTGATTGCTGTCTAAGTATCCTTTTTCCGATATTTAAGTTGTGAGTTCTTTAGCTGCTTGAGGTCAGAAACCACGTTCACTGTTGTACCCCAAGTCTCTCACAAAACTGGGCATTATCACAGGCACTAGAAGAGGAAAGAACTGAAGTACAGAAAAGATGAAGTCTGCCAGTTTTAAGATTTCAATTCGCCTTATTGCAAAAATAAACCCATTTGCGCACAGGAGGTAAAGCCAGATATCACTGAGCAAAATTGCTTAATCAGCTCTACGTATTGCAGATAATTTCCCGAATCTGCCAAGGTCCAGAATAATTGAAAGCTTTTTCATTTTGTTCTCCCAATTCTTCTCTTTCTCCTTTTCCTGCTCCTGTTCCTCATCTTCTTTCTTCTTCATTTCAAAATATAACCTACATATTAAATTACCCTTTCAGAACAAACAAATGCTTCGTGGTAATTTCATAATTTTTGGCAACGGGTAGACTTTAAATCCAAAACAGGTAGGGTTTTAATTTTTTTAACAATTAAAATAAAGCAGTAGTTTACAAAGCCTGTAAAATTAAGTTTTAAAGCTCATTATCCAGAGATATGATGATAGAGACAAGAAATAAGAATGAATTTTATTTTTAAAGGGTTGGTGATATTTATGAGTAATAGAATCTTGAACTGTTACTACCTCAAACTGAATGTAGTTAACCATTAAAATTAACATTACAAACAAAAATTGTGTCCACTCATGACCTGTCTCTTAAAGCTTTTATTTTCAACGTAACATTTCTCTAAGTGGGTCACTGGTTCTCACCCAGGATGTTAACTTCTAGTTCATGTGTTCTGTTAAATATAACTGATAAATACATTTTTAATTTTGCTTTTTAATAACTGGCAATATCTAACACAGTTTAGGAAAGAAAAAAAAAGGATCTCATTAGCTTGTTTCTTGCCTTCCAAACCTGAAGGATTAACATTATCCCAGTGAAAAGTGTTGTATTCACTCTGTAGGGAAATTTGAAGCATTACACATGACATAGATAATGGGCCTCCACTGAGAAAGATAGAAATAGGAAGCTTTGAAGTTTCAGATAATAATCTCCTAGTTAAAGAAAGAGTGACTGTCTTTACCTATACTTAATAACTAAGTAAATTGCCAAAGGAAGAACACACCAGAAGAAATGCCATGCATATGATTCAATGAGTAATATTTTAAAATAAACATTACACATATCTCATTTATATGTATCAGTTGATGTGTTTATTAAGTGTAACTAAACTTATTGGAAAGAATATTTCCAAAAGAACTTGTCTTCATTGATTTGGGCCAACAGATTTCACACACTTAACAGCAGATTAAGATATAAAAAGAAGATATTAATAGATTGACATCAATTACTGCTTATAATTTTACACTCTTTAAAAACAGATAACAGAAAATTAGAAAAATATTATGAAAAACAACCTTAGGTCTGGTTCTGCTATCAACTAGTTATTTAACTTTGAGAAAACTCTTAATCACTCTGAGCTTTATTATCTCTAAAAAAACAAGATTGAAGTAATAACTGTTATTTTCAAATACTAAAAAAAAAAGTCTGTAATTTGTAATAAAAAGAAAAGGAAAAAGCAACAACTTTCCAAATTTGTTAATTTCAAATAATGTTGACAACCTACAGTTTCAGATTTTGAAATAGTTGATAGTTTTATTAGAATTTGATGAATAGAATAATTTCTAATAAATATGATTAACATGAATTATTTTTAAAGCATTATAGTTTATTGACCCAGTATTGCATCAATTGTGCGAGAAATAATACAGTAAGAAGCCTGAAAATCTACTCTCTATTGAATCTCAACCAATCTGAAGTCTAGAAATGAAGACAAATTGTAGCCAAATATAACAGAAAATTGAACTGAAAAAGAAAATTAATACGCTCCCACTGGCTTTTGACATTGACATTAAAATTTCCAGTTATCACATTTTAATGCTCTAGACACCAAATAAACTGTAAACCGTAAACAAAAAACTGTAAACAAAAACTGTAAACTGGTTTTGTCCAGCAGTTGTTAGGGAGACCTCTCCCAGCAAAAAGTTCAAAAGGTGATTTCCATGGGAAATCAAATAGGGAAAGTAGCCAATCTTCTGTAAGAAATAAGAATATACAGTCCCTGTTCATCATTAAAAAGAATATTTTCAATGTATACCTATACATTTACAGGAAGGGGATTTCTATTTCTTTTCTATGACAATTTGAAGGCCCTGAAAGGAGTTGGTCTTATTTTGTTTTGCCAATAATATCCTCATCTGTCATTAATCCCTACTACCATGTAAACACTAAGATTCTAATTCTTAGAAGGCACTCACTAATTGTACCCCCTCCAAACAACAAAGACTCCATTTCTTTAAGGGAACTGAAGATTCAGTCAGGCACACAAATACTGGGTAGAAAAGATTCTTTAAGGGGAAGGAAGGAACAATGAAAAGTACCTTCTCCCAACATTTGAATAAGCATGCAAGTCAACACATTAGTCAGAAGATTACCAAACAATGAATAGTAAAATGATGACTGCCTAGCTTGGAGGTCTTAGAAAGGTAGTTAGAATCAGGAAAGCAGATCAAAAGACCAGTCAGACCAAATAGATTATTGGTCTGGTAACCACAGGCAAGCCAATTATCATTTCCTATGCCTTATTTTCCCATGCCTTATTTTCCCTATCAGAACAAGATGCTTTCATTTTTTTGGTGTTTCTTTTTTTTTTTTTTTTACACTACTCTATAATAGTTAACAGAAAACTCATAAAGAAAATTTATCGCTATGTAACAAACACAGTTTAGGAAATAATAGAACATAGAGATATTTTATATATTATATGGCACCATATAAATGTAAAATAATCATTATTGTCATAGTTTGAAATGTAGGTACTATTTAAGATTTCTAGATGTGATCAGAGAGCACTTCCTAAAGTAATAGGAGTTTCTCATGAATTCTTGAACTTTAAATTCAGCCCAAGAGTGAACCCAATTCTCTATCAGTGCTAGGCTTTATAAAATGATCCCAAACTTGACCACCTATAAATCAACCATAAAAGGTTTATGAGAAATGATCACCACATGCATATCATGAATGCAAATCGACTGTTGGATATAACCCTGAATCTATTATGTTACATCTATTTTCTCTGCAATCAACACAGTGGCACTGTCTATCAGAACAAGACTCTCTACCCAAGACATTAAAGGGAACAGCATTTCCATACACGAATTGGTCAAGAATCAGCAGAATACCTAGAAGACTGAAGAGACAACTGACAAGTCCCCCTATGGTTCTCGTCTCTGTATTTAAGTAGTGAAGTTTTCCTCTTCCTCATTTTACCTTGGCTTATTTAAGTCCATCTTTCGTCATCAATGTTATAATTCTCCAGGGTGGTAGCAGGTAGGAGGAAGGGAAGGCAATATTAGAATGCATGTGCTGTGACTGTTGGCCTTAGGCTACCAAAAACAACCGTCTCTGTCCAGGTTGAAACAGAAACCATGAATCTGTACGCCATTTGGTCTCCTCTGTACATTCAGGGCTGACAGAAGCCCACATCTCACCATGTTTAACTGAGGCTGAGTAGAGACACATTCTCTCCTTTACCCACTCACCTCTCCTGAATAACAGCCAATGCTGCTAGTAGCCTTCTCTCTTACCTATAAAATCATTTCTCCTTTCTTCAATCTTTCTTGACTTTTTCTCTTTGATGAAAAATAAATGTATATTCTTTTAATAGCAATCCGTGCTAGGTAGGTGTTGAGCTAAGTAAATTGCTTGACCCCTTCAATGTTTGGTTAAAAAGTTTTAAACAGAAAGTTGAACCATGCAGAAACTTTTGATCACTGAAGGAGTGTGGAATGGGGGAAGTTACTGGCATTCAAATTGCCAAAATTATGAACTGTAAAAAGAATAAATGAGGCTTAAAAATGTGTTCTACAGTATCTCCAAATAGTTGTGTGTTTTTTCTAATTTCTTATTTATCACGCAGAGATGCCAGTGAATAATCATTAAGATTTGAAGATTGTCTTAAAAAGGTTAGGAGCATTTTACTGTTTTGTTTCTTTCTGCAAGAATGCCGCATTGTTTGGCTGATTTGGGATGCTTTTGAAGTCAATTGTTGGTCTTCTCCCTGATACTAATACATTGTTTTCCTTCAGTTCTACACAGACACCACAGATCGCAGAAAAATGTAAAGAGTAGCACTACATGAAGGTAGACATCTTTGAAAACATGACCTACTTTTCATTTTGATGTGTATAAAAATGGAAATGAAACATATATAGAATATACAATGTTAGATAAAACATCCTGTTTCTATATATAGTTGAGCAATCGTCTTTAGAATGAAATTTCACAAATGGGAACCTCGTCCTACAGTTACACAACTGGTTTCTTCTGGAGAAGGCCCTGATCTATTTTCACTCTCTCCAGTTTCTGGCTGTCACTACCCAAACTGCATCTGTTTCATTTTATGAGGACATTGTTAAGAGGTGGATTACTAAAAAAGGGTGACTTACAAAAATGGTTTACCTCTAAAGCACAAAAATGTCTACAAAAACTAATGTAAAACAATGAAATCTGGTTCCTTTGGTTTCAGTGCTGACTCTCTTTTAGCAAGCAGCCACTTGACCACAGGATAAGCTACCTGAGAGAAAGTGAAAGAAAGATAGGATGGTGCATACCAGATATCAGGAGGAAAAAATAAAAGAGCTAAATAGGACTATGACCTCTAAATAGGCTACATATTTTAAAAATATGTTTTTCCTTTATATATCAGCAGAGAAATTTAGAAAATTAAAATGCCGCAATTTATAGAATTAAGTTTACTTCCCTATATTTAAAGTAAGTTGAAAATCAAAAGTATAATTCCAGTTAAACACACCAACTTTATGCATGTTTCTAAAATCTCCCTAAAATAAGTACAAAAGAAATTTTTACATAAACAGTTGTGGTGAGTCGAGTAAAAAGAAGAAACATTGCAAGTCAGCTAAAGGTGACTTCATCACCTGCACCTTTGATCTAGTATTTAAATAAAACAAAATAATTCAAAGTTCTGGGAAGCCCAGCTTTGTCTGGTTTTAGACTAAACACTTAACAAATGCATGGGCAAAAAATTTCAGGAATCTTTCCATGGAAACCATTACGTTGCTTGGTAGACTATATAACCCAAAACAGCATCAGTGTACTAGACGGATAGGACAGAGCACAAGGCTGGGCTTTCTACTTAAATCATACTCGTGGTCAGACCCAAATCCATGTGGTAAAGCTAATCAGCAGTACTGAAATCATCTACACTCTACTACAAATCTGTTTTCAGGGGTGGCCGGTCAGCTCAGTTGGTTAGGGCGTGGTGCTGGTAACACCAAGGTTGCCAGTTTGATTCCCACATGGGCCACTGTGAGCTGAGACCGCCTTTAAAAAACAAAAGACGGAAGGAAGAAAAAGAAAAAGAAAAAAATCTGTTTTCTACTTTATGTGACATCCTGAATAAGCACGTTTGAATGTCTTAAAGACCCGAGAGAGAGGGGAAGACAGAATCTTCTGAAGGATGAGAAGGTCATGGCATGGAAGGATGACAACCTGACACTTTCTGGAAGACCCTAATCTATCACACCATGTTTCAGTTTTGAAAAATATTAAGTTTGTTTATTGTATCCCTTTTGCTCTTTCTTCTTTTTATCCTATTGTCTTTCTCATCTTCTTTGCTTGTCTTCTCTGTGTCAGCATTAATGTTATTGGCAGTCAGGGGGTTTTCAGAAAGTGCTAAAGCTTAGGAGTAAAGTATGACCAGCAAAACTGGACTTTTTTGTTGAATCAGCAACAGCAACGTCATCATTAACATATTATAGTACCTTTATCATCATCTTCATACTTTACAACACGCAGTAATTTAATATTTTATAGGACATATGTAGACTTTTGTACCTGTATGTCTGAGTATCAGAGTAGTACTGCACTGAATGATGTAAATAAATAGCTTGAAGTGTGTTTATAAATGTGTTGTACTAGAAATATCCATACTCAAAGAGCGGAAAAGAAGTTTGTAAATTCTCTATGTGCTAACTAATATTCGGTATACTATTAGCTATAACCCAAAGATAAATATCTTGGCTTTTTATGTAATGGCTTTCCTCGGTATCCAGTTAAGTGCTTTAGAATATCTCCTGTTTTCCTATCATAGTATTCCTGGAGTATTCGGAATCCAATTTCACTTATTTCATGCATAAATTATAGGCAAGTTGGAATCAGCGAGACACGGTGTTGGACTTAAATTGTGGAAAGTGAGACAATGCAAGGCATCATGAAAAGAACAGACATTGCAGTTAAACTGTAGCAGAATATACCTCTTACTGTCAAAAAAGTCAATGAAGTAGATGGAAGACAGAATCATCATAAGCTACCTTCTGGATATTTCATATGGCATAGAAAGAGTAGACTCAACTGAGAGGAAATTAAAAGAGCTATCACGATTTTTGGCTTTATCAAGCATTTTGAAAGTTTACCAGCCATAGTCACACTTGGCACAAGACATTGCCTGCTTCACACTCACAGAAGTCTTGGTGTTTCTCCAAACTGCTGCTTCCTCATCTCAGTAAATAGCATCATCATCCTTCAAGGAAAAAAAGTCATCGTTGATTTCTGCCTGTACATGAACCCTCATATCTAATCCATCACCAAAGTCTGTCAGTTCTACTGTAAAATATATTTCAAATCTATTTTTTTCTCCATCTAGATTACCACCACCCTAGTCTAGACTTTCATTATCTCACTAGCTCAACCTTAGCACATAACTAGTCTTACATAACTAGTCTAATCCTGTCCACAATGAAATCATTCATGTCAGCTTAGAAAATTTTACTAAAAAAAATAAATAAATAAAAAATAAGAACTTGTCCATCCTCTGACGGAAATCTTCCAATCACCTTTTATTGTAACCTGAATAAAAACAGTCACCGAATTATGACCTTCAATGCCCTGAATGATGTCATTTCTACTTATTTCCCCCATTTTTTCTGATCACTCAATTTGTGGCCCCTCTTTAATTACTGATTTTTATCCCCTTACTTGAATTTAGGTTTCAAGTATCTAGCAGTTGACATATAATTGGTGATACGTGATATATGATAAAAGGATATGTATGATATATGATAAATGAGCAAATGAATGCATGCAAGTCGGTTCCCTGCTTTCTCTACAGTTCCTTATGACACTAAGGGACAAGCCACAATGCCTCCAATGGAAATGAAAACCACTTGTTAAACTGGGACTCCAACCCACAATTCTCCAGACAAGATTGGACTGAGCTCTACTCTTGTTTCGCTCTTGTACTTAAGAGTTTGATTATCCTAATTTGCCTGCAACATGACAGAAACTAAATTCTATTCTCTTATTTTAACAGATGAGGCACTAAAAAGAGTATTAGCATTAAGCTATACATTTGAGAAATGTAAAGATAAAAGATTGTTGAAAGTATATTTATTCATTCATTCCACTGACATTTACTGAGTGTCCTTCCGGGGCATTTCAGTTTTTATGGGGCCCAAAGCATATACAATTGGGAGTGAGGGATTTCTTTAAAAATACAAAAATATCTTACTTTTTCTAGTTTGACTAAAGCATATGAACACATGTTTAAACCTGTGCAAATGAAGGAGTATGAATTTGAAGTATAATGTGCTTGATGGCAAATGGTGCTCTGAGAGCCTACAAAACGTTATACTAGCCCCTGGAGTCAGTAGTGAAAGACACTGCCCCAGCTGCACAGGACATGGTCAAAGATGCAGAATTACAATGAGTACCACAGTATGTGGGATCAAGGTAGGCCAAGACTGCTTGGGAAGTACTAGGAAAGTGGAGGACAACTCAGGGAAAGCACTGTGGAAGAGAGAACATTGTGACTGAGTGCTGAAGTTCCGTAAAAACTTGTCCCTGCCAGGACAGTGACCCTGAGAGGAGAGGGGAGAGGATGGCATTGATAAAAAGAGCCAGAGCCAGAGCAGCAGACAAGGGTAATAGCCTTTGCAAAGGCACAGAGGCATAGGAGACGTTGGTACATCGGTGACCTGCCAGTACTTGGGTCTGCACAGTAACCGAGGTGAAAGCACCAATCAAACAAGGGCAGAAGGCAGAAACCAGTTCAAAAAGAATCTTTGGTGTTCCGCTAAAGAGTCTGTGTTTTCTCCGGAAAGCTGCGGAAGATGTTTAAAGAGGGAAATGGTGTATGAAATACATGTCTTAATAAGATTATTCTTCTGGTACTGTGGAAAATGGATTGAAGCGGGGCGAGATTGAAAGCAAGGAGAGTAGGCAGAATGCTGCTGTTATAACCAATGAGGAGGAAAATGATGAAGGCTGAACCACGGGATCGGGAGGATGCCTGCTTCTAGCCCATGTTTCTCCTTCAAAGATGAACACTTTAAAGACTGCAGTGTGCACGGGGGATTTTATTTTCATTCCTAACAGGAGCACTGGGAAACACGGCATCCCGGGTAGTTGATCCTCACCTGCTGCTACTGCAGGGAACTTGACAGTTAATTAAACCTCACTTTTCTCATCTGAGAAATGGTAGAACTGACCTAGATAATCTTTGAAGCTCCCTAGCAATTCTAAAATTCTATGGACAACAGTTTCCCCACTTACGTATATTATAGAGCTGTTATTTATTGCTCTCTTGTGCAAGTTAGGAAAAGAAAATGAGCTCATTAACTTGGAATTAATCCTCCAATTGTGCTGTCTTATATCTTGAAAGCCAGGCCTTGATATGGACTTTTCACAAATAGTAATTAAAACTTAGTTATCTTTATTGGAAAGGTTCTTCAAAAGAAGACTATAATTTAAATATAAATTCTAAATTAAAGAGTTAGTTGTATTTTCTTCTATGCCTTTAACCGCAGACATTTTTTCTCTCTCTCTCTTTCAACATATCATATATTATTTATCTTAAAATAGCATAAATTAATCACTATGTACAGCTAAGCACCTCACCATCTCATGCTTGTGGTTATACATTAAGTTTAGGTTGTTTTAAATAATTCTACTAATGAATTCTGAGTACAGTTGTGCTGAGCTGCTCCTGGTCCACACTTGAGTTGGGAATCTGGTCTCCAGCAAGCGCTTGCTAACTACCTACAAAGTGGAAACAGGTCAGTAAGCCATTCAAGCCCTCTAATCCTCATATAGTGCACTTTATTTTACATGTTAGGTCGACCATATGGAGTGGAATTGCTTATATTTGAACATGTTTGACTTCATAGTGGCAATCCCACATGATTCATCTATTGTATGAGATGATATACGATTACACTAATATATGAGTCATTAAAAATATCTATTTTCAAGACTTTTTAATTCATCACAGGCATTTTATGGAAAATCAAGATGAAAAGTACAGAATAAAAAAACCTAAAGCAAAGCAAGCTGCACTGTAAAAAGATCACGTTTTCAAATTTATTGAAAGCAAATAAAAAGCTGAAATTCTGGACTTAGCTGTCCACTCTGCTGAAGCATCACAAGAACTAAAGCTCGATATTGAGTTTTTCCAAATTATCCATGAAAGGAGAGAGCAAGCACCACATGTCAAGGCCTCTACAGAGGTGACCTGAAATCCAGCTGCAAAGATACATGCCTTCTAAGCAGCCAGACTGGAAATATGGTGGTGTCTGGGTATCAACAGGGATCCAGGAAATCACATCACAGGTGACAGCAATACCAGCTGGAAGTGAATCCTAGCATGTTTAGGAAAATAAACTAAAAACTGCTTTTGGGGACTGTAAAGAGCATTAACAAGAGACAGAATGGGGGAATGGAATCAACATGGTAGGGTGGTAGAACTGTGAGCTGACTGCTAGAGAAGGATTTGGGGACAAGTAAGATAAGGACTTTGGAGCAGAGCGGATCCTCCTTTTTTATTTTCTCTTTGGATTAATGTCCCTGGAAAGAACTACTTCAAAAATATGGACACTCAGAAGTTAGGTTATCAGTGCTAAGTTTAGAGGGATTATACCCCAAAAAATATGTCCCACGACACATCTGGGAAAAGTTAATCATGACAAAGTAAACTCCATTACAGACTAGCATGAGCCAAAGAGAAATTATATAAAATATATGGAGAGATTAAATGCTTAATAGTCTTGCATTAAAGCAAAACAAAATTAGGTAGTGACTCATGTCACTTTAAGGTTGTGTGGAGGAAAGATTTGGAAGCGCATGATAAATTTTATAACCTCTGATTAATATCTGAAACTACAAGGAATTTCTGACAACCAACAAGAAAAGTACAAGCAACCCAGGAGGAAAATGAATAAAAAATATAATTAGGCAAATACCATAAGAGAAAATGAAAATACAACAATGAATGTTCAACTTCACCAGTACTTAAAGAATGTCAATTAAAACAACATAGTATTTTACATCCATCAAATCGAAAAAAATAGAAATTCAGGATGCATCAAGGGCAGGTAAGGATGTGGGGAAACTGAACCCCTCATGATCTGGGAGTGGGAGAATAAACTATTGTAACCATTATAGAGATAAATCCGAAAGTAGTTAGTAAAATTCAGTATGTATATACAGTGTGAGCTGTGACCTATGTCCAGTTTCAGTCCTGGATACAGTAGAAAACATATTCAGGAACCTCCCAAGAATAGGTTAGTACAGGCAAAGCAACCTAGGTATCCATCACCTGTCAAATGGAGACAAAAATCTGATAGAGGTTTAAACTACTAACAGCAGTCAGAAGAACTGAGTGAGACATTTCTAGAGCAACGCTGATAGAGCTCCAAAATCAGTCTTGAATAAAAAAGCAAGAAACAAAATGAGATTCATAGCGCAACGCCATTAACTTATTTTTTATTTTTATTTTTTTTAAAACATGGAACGCTTCACGAATTTGCGTGTCATCCTTGCGCAGGGGCCATGCTAATCTTCTCTGTATCGTTCCAATTTTAGTATATGTGCTGCCGAAGCGAGCACACCATTAACTTATTTTTAAAACATACTTAATACCATAAAATGTTCACAGACAGACAAAAATGCAAATGATTGTGTGAAGAAGGATTGGAAAGACTAACCTAAAACCTTACAGTGACATGTATGGGAGGGGAAGGAGTGAAGGGAGTTGGGCATGAGAGCTAAAGGTGGAAATTAAACAAACAAAACGTGTATAATAGATCATGCGAAATGAGGTCCTAGAGTGTCATGATTGAAGGGCATAGTTAATTCAATTTTATACTTTTGGTCACTTAAGAATAAAAACAAAAATAAAACAGTGCCCTTTCAGTCCCCTGTTGAAATTCACTTGGGGGTCATCCATCAACTCCCTTCCTCAATCTCTTGTTTATTTTTCTTCTTTCTACCATGTACATCCTTGAGTTATTTCATAGTAAATTGTTGTAGTTAGCTTTAGACAAGTTTCCCATGTTTCCAAAGTGTGTAAGCCTCAGTTGGCTATCTGTAATATTGGGCATAGCAAACCTATCCAATGAAAAAGTTGGGGTACAACAATGTTTGGTATGAATAATGTATTATACTTAGGTTTTAATAAATACTACCTCCTTTACCTCCTCCTTCCCCCTTCATAATGACCTTCTTTTTCTTACCACTGAAGTTTTGCCTGACTGTTACTACTTTCTCTGCTTTGTTTTGCAAATAATTATTTTAACACTACCTAATCGGTTCTGTTTCTTGCCATTTATCTCTGATTTTGCTCAATTTTTCCTCTTTTTTTTTTAGCAGCTATGGGTGCTTCCCACAAAGTCTACACACTGGAGGTCTAAGAAAGAAACTGAGTTAAGATCTGAAAAAGGAAGTGAGTACTTACTTGGCTGCTGGAAATTCTCCCAGCCCCTCCGTGTCTAACACTTCACCTCACTTCCATAGAATTTATCAGACATCGTGGAGAGCCTCCTCCCCAACTCAGGCTCTTTTTCATCTTGCAACATTGGTCCTCAACAAATCTCCCTTGTACCCTGCCCCCAGGAGAACTGGCCAATCCTATACATGACAGCACTCTCCTAGTCTGGCCCCCAAGCACCTAGAGATTACCCTATCACCCTCTCTATTTTTCAGACAGGAAACAGATTTCAGCACAACAGTCCACCTGAGTTTCCTCAGGGATCTGTCTTTATTATCACTCTGCTGAGAATGTGGTTCAAAATTACTGAGTGGGGCCTTCGGAAGCCCCCACCAGACTTGAGATAAAGAGACAAGAAACTCTTCACCCTACTTCCACTACCAATGTCAGAGGTACAAGAGGACTTCAGAGAGGACTTCAGACTTTCTCCAAAAGGATCTGCTCATAAAACCCTTTCTCCTCTACTTTCTCATCCCTGTTAGATCCTAGAAATGAAAAAGATGTTCCTAAGATATAGAATAGGTTGTCAAACTCTGTCTTTTAATATCTTTATACCGTATTTTAGAATTAAAATTTTATAACACTTTTTGTGCCTAGTCAACACTTAAATTACATATAGAAAGCTGAAAACATAAACATAGGGAGAAACTGATTATTATTGTGGTAAATTTTACAATTTATAGATCATAAAAACAAAGACTAGATAAGGATACAAAAGATTGGTGTTTAAAAACCACAGCACAGTACATACATAATCAAATCATTATGTTGTACACTTAAAACTAATTCAATGTTGTATGTCAATTATATTTCAGTAAAAGAAAGGGGGTGAAACATGAAGCCAATCTAATAAACAGTAAAACTTGTAATTAGTTAAAAAAAACAACATTCTCTTGAGGTATGTATAAGGATATTTATAAAAATGGTCCATGTATTGATGAGGCTACAGAGGAAGGCTCAACAAATTCCCCATTCCTCTGTCACAATTTAATATAGTTAAGTCAATAACAAAAATATAGCTAAAAGAAACTTATATATTTAGAGATGGAAATTTCAAATATATATATATGGTCAATAATCACCCTGAAATGCTATCTATTAAAACATAGACTATGACTAAGGAGTAAAAGTTATAGCCCAAATAAGTTCTTGTTTTTAAATATTATTTCAAGGAATATGTATACACAGTGATTGAGTGTGAAAAGCTCAAAATATAGCAAGAGATAAAACAGAAATGAAGATTAATAAGGAAGTGAAAAAATACTGAAGTATGAAAAGAAAAAGATGATCAACCAAAAGCTGTTTCCCCGAAAAGATTACTAAACTACAACAAACTTCAGGCAAGACTGATTAAGTGGGAAGTCAAGGATAACTAATATTGGCAATAAAAAAACAAACAGACTACAGACATAGTAAAGATTTTTTTTAATTCTTAAGTACTTTAAACAAATTTATAATGAAACTTGAAAATGTAAATGAAAAGAACCTTGAATATAAAAAAATCTAAACAGATAAGTGATTATGTAATCAACAGATATCCAAGTCAGAAATCCCCATTCCCACAAAAGAGTCCAGGCTAGATGGGTTTATAGTTGACTTTTAACAACCTTGAGTGGAAAAAAGAATGCATAAATTTCCAAAAGTGTTCTAGAAACTAGAAAAATAAACAACCCAATTCATTTTATGGGTCAATTTATCCCTGATTCTTATCAAAGAGAAAAACAAACAAAAATTTTGAAAACAATTTGGTATTTCACTCTCACTTATGCTGTTAAGTGCAAAAATCCTCAATGAACTTTTCATTTAGAAAATTCAAGAGGTTTCTCCAGGGGAAGATTCCATCATAAGACAAAATGATCAGAGTATTTGTCATGTTCTCAAATCCTACTCTGAGGAATTCCCTGGCATATGAAATGCAATCATCAGTCCCTAGATCTGAGGAAGGATAAAGCCCTTCACTATTAGCTCTTTACTCCTGATAACATACAAAATTATGTTTAATTTTTAGATCGAAAGATATTTTGTAGATTTATGTGATTGTATTTAGCAACTTTTGGAAGGTCTTGGGAAATATTTTAATGTCAATAAGAGACACAATGAGCCTTGAGGGAAGTGAAAAAGTGAGGTTCTTGTTCAGGGTAGTAAGTGAGCCCAGGGCTATATTTCTTCACGCTGTCCAAATTACAAATAACAAAAGAAACATAAAATTAAGAGTAAAACCACAGCAGTAGTGATTCATTAGTGAAAAGAACAAACCATCAGATGAAGATACATAGAATAACCTAGTTTTATTTTTTGAAATAAAAATCCTATATAAAGTTATCTATATCTATATCTATATCTATATATATGAAAACACGAATAGGGAAAAAATGGAAACCATACACACTAACATATTAGTAGTGATTATTTTTAGAAAGTTGGCTTGGAGACATAGAATGGATAGTTTTACTTCTTCCTTAGAGGTCATTTTTTTTCATGTTTTTTCATTATATTCAAATAAAACCCATCAAGGAAAAAATGCACAAGGAGAGGTACCATTTGGCTGAAAGAGAGAAAGAGGAAAGGGAGAGACAGAAAACAGGAGTGCAAGACAGGACAAGTCTTATAAATTGAGAAATTTAAATAACTATAATAGAAACATCAAATTTCTAAAACATCTAAAGCAGGTGGTGAAATAAAAGTAGATTTCAGGATGCCACAATCCAATATTGGTGATTAAAATGAATACTAATTTTCCCAAAAGACAATGAAGGAAGGTGAGGAATCCGAGTCAGCAGGATCTGAGAACAAAAATAAGAGTTGAGCGAGTCATAGGAAAGTCATGAAAGACATCGGAGATATACTGGGGCTTGAGGTCAATCAACCAATATTAACTTGATTGAAAAAAATTCCAGATGAGTTCTAAAAAATCTCAAGGAATATGAAATTAATCTACCTCAGTATATGGTGAAAGTTGGTGAGATTCCCCTTTAATTCTACAAAATTGTCAGAATCTCAAACATAAAGGAATATCAATGGTCTTAGTAGTAGCAAGACATGGAGTAGTAGTGATGAAATCTCATCTCACTAATAAACATCGATGGAAAAATCCTAGAAAATACTACCAACAGAATTCAGAATGCGCTTCAAGAATGTAAAAAGTTCTGAAATTAGAAAATACATTGATAAAGAAGGAAAACTTTACAACCTCCAGAAATGTCCAGAAAGTGTTTAACAGAATTCAATTTTTATTCCAAATAAAACTCTTAGTAAAATAATATTAAAAGAAAGTTCTGTAGACTTGAGAAAATGTATCTGTCAGAAAGCATCAGGAAAATAATAGTAAGAGACATCTCTTGTAAAATGAGGAACAGAGCTATATCATCGCCACCAGTATTCAATATTTGTTTAGAGATCTCAGCTAGAGGATTGGTTTTTAAAATGAACTGTAGTATGAATATTGGAAGAAACAAAACTGTCCTTATTTGTTGATGAATCATTTTCTCCCTAGAAAAGCCAAGCAAATAAACTAAAAAATTGTTAAAACTAGGCTGTCAAAGATAACATCTCCAAGGATTTGACATTGGGCATGAGACCTGAAGGGTAAGATGTTGGCTCTACAATGTCTAAGAGTGTAAGTGTGAGTGTGCATGTGTGTGTGTGTGTGTGTGTGTGTGTATCTCAGTATGTGCCTTTGTGTATGTGTCTATGTACACGTGTGTGCTTACATACATGTAAACAAATATATATACATATGTATGTGTGTCTATGATTGTGTGTGTGTGCGCATGTGCACGTGTGCATGTTGGTAGACAGAATGAGTAGGAAACATTCCCTGCAAGAAGTAACAAGAAATTCAAAGGCTTTGGGATAGGTGAAAACTTGATATTCCTGGAGAAGAGGGAGGGCCCTGGGAAGTTGTAGGTTATCGGTCCTGGGAAATTAGCAGAACAAAGGATCTGAGATATAGACAGAAGCCAGGTCATGTAGAATCTTGTAAGGCATGAAAAGAGTCTAGATTCTGTTCCAAGTGCAGACTCCGATGAATTATTAGCAGGAGACTGATATATTTACATTTTTAGAATATTATCATAATTGCTGGGCAGGTAATAAACGATTGTCCTGGAATCAGGGAAACTGCTTAGGAAGCATATGATGGTTGCTTACCTGGAAGCTGTGATGGCCTGTCTTGCAGGGGACACTGCTCGCTGAGCCATTTGTCGTGCGGGGTGGCCGGCGGGGTCTCTGCTCCCACTCCCCACATAAGAACGCAGGACATGGTGAGGCCAAAAAGGAACACCCATGGAACCATAAGTAGGGGAGTCATATCACTATATTCTCACCGGCGGCATCCGCCTCTCTGCAATTCGCTCTTGCTAGCCCCCAATCTTCTTCTAGTGTAGCCACAACAGTTATATTAGTGGCCAATGGCTCACTGGTTACAGCTGACGGCTAACTAGCCACAGCTGGTGGCCATCTGATCACAGTTGATGGCCATTTACTACCCGAGCCAGCAACTTTCTATGTGAGGCTGAGAGCCTGGAAACTGTTTTTTGGGGCTTTGTCCCCACATGGCCATACCTGGATGGTAAATAAGATAATGGAGAAAATTAGACAAACTTAACATACATTTTGGAAGGGTAACTTTTAAATAAGCTAATGAAATGAATGTAGGACTTCGGATAATGAGGATTTCAACGATACAATGAACAACTAACTGGGTGGATGATATTGTTGCTACTAACTGGGATAAATATTGGGCTAAAATAATGTTATATTTTAAATTTATTTTTATTTTTTTATTAAATTTAAACTTATTTTTAAGGTGGTGGAAGTGAGAGTCATAATTCAGAGATTCATTTTGGATGTACTAGACTAAGATCCCTATTAGAAATCCAAATGAAGATGTCAAATTTAAATTAACAGTTGAAAAACTTGTGTGGAGTTCAGAGGAGAGGGCTAGGCTAGAGATGTGAATTTCGATAAACCAATATTTAAGGGGTGCGTAAAGCTATATAGCAAAATGAAATTACCCAGAGAGATACAGAGGGAAACCAGAGAAGAGGACGGAAGCCTAATCCTAGAGGTACTGTAACATTTATACCTTGCAGATAAAAAGGTGAGAGCAAAGGACACAAAAAAAAGTGGAAGGAAAAACAGACAAATGAAACACACACACACACACAAGAGAAGAAAGTGATTCAAAAGAGGAAAGGCACTCAACTGGGTCGAGTTATTCTAAAAATTTCGGCTAGCTGACTTTGACAAGAAAGAATGAAGGCCAGATTTTAGTGTGCTGAAAGGAAATGAAGATAAGAAAATAGTCCCATACCAACAGTAAAAGTAACATTGTGCAGACGTTTTGCCACTGAAAAATGGGACAAGAGCAGGAGGGTGAGATTCACTCTGCCGTTGCTTCTTATACTTTAGGGTGCATACAAATCACCTGGGACTCTTGTTACAATTCTGATTATGACTTGGTAGCTCTGAGATTCTGCATATCTAAGAAGTCTCCCATTGAGACCCATGATATGGGTGAACAAATTAAGTGGCAAGACTATATATACATATATACTGTGTAGTGAAAGATGAAAGTTACAGAAGTATATGTCTGGGGGAGCTACACAGATCAGAATGTTAAATCAGACTCACAGGAATCAGAAACATTTCCTAGTGTATTAATAATTTCAAAAATATGCAAGTGAAAAAAAAGTCTGGGACATGTCTCATGACTCCTTAAGTCTTTCTTTGCCACATGAAATACGTGCTCTCTGGACCAGAATAATAAATGACTTTTGTTTTTTGTTTTTTGTTTTTTGTTTTAGAGAGTCCTCCAAGAGGAGATTTATGGGTTATCGTTTCTCTGTTGAGAGTATTTAAATCAAGAAACATCTCTATTTTATACTTAGACTTATGCATCTTACATGATACTCTCCAAGGAACTATGTCTCATAAATCCAAACATTCTGGATTATTAACTTTAAGAAATCCTTTAGCCAGGGACATCCTATTGAGAGCACTCTGTAGATAAGGTCTCCTACTCCAAGCAAATCTCGTCAATCTAATTACCTGGAAGTCGAGTTGACAACAGGCTCGACCACATCACCTGTTTCTTTTCACTCCCCAAGAGCAGAGAGTGAATGATTCACAGACCGGCTGCCTTCACTCAATCTCCCCAACCCTTGTTCTCTACCCTCCTCATATACCCCACATGGAGAACAAAAACTTCTTTCCACTCTTGAGGGATCAACATGGGAGTAAACACTTCTTCAACTCTCTCCCTTCTATTCTTGCTACTCTTCTCTAGAAAAGATGGGATTGTCTGGTGAGACAGGAGAGCCTTCAATTTACTGGAGCTCTTCATCAGCTTGTGAGGTCAGCTGCTGACTGACATATTATTTTCTGACTCTATGTGCCCAGCTCAAGCTTAGCCAGGTGTGGGGACAGAGCCCCAGAGAGCAGTTTCCAGGCTCTGGGCCTCACGTGGAGGGGTGCTGGCTCAGGTAGTAAATAGCCATCAACTGTAATCAGATGGCCATCAGCTGTGGCTAGTTGGCCGTCAGCTGTAACCAGTGAGTCATTGGCCACTAATATAACTGCTGTGGCTACGCTAGCAAAAGATGGGGGCTAGCAAGAAGATGGTGGCTGGCAAGCATGGATTGCAGTTAGCACAGCAGAGTGTGGGTTGCAGATTGCAGAGAAGTGGACAGCAGGTTGCAGACAGTGTGGCTCCTGCTTCCTATGTCTCCAACCCAGCTGCCAGCAAGACTATAGTGGTGTGACTCCCCTACCTATGGCTCCATGGGTGTTCCTTTTTGGCCTCACCATATCCTGCATTCTTATGTGGGGAGCAGGACTAGAAACCCTGCAGGCCGCCCCGCACGATAAGCAGAATCTCCCCAGAGCAAGAAGGTGGTGCACGTATGTCATGCAGCATGTCATGCAGGGTCTCTGGTCCCACTCCCCACATAGGAATGCAGGATATGGTGAAGCCAAAAAGGAACACCCATAGAACCATAGACAGGGGAGTCATACCACTATAGTCTCGCTGGCGGCTGGGGTTGGAGGCACAGGAAGCAGGAGCCACCTGATCCGCAAGCTGCCATCCAATTGTCTCTGCCAACCAACCTCACTTGCTAGCTGAAATCCACCTCTCTGCAATCCACAACCACACTCTGCCACGCCACGCCATGCCATGCCAGGACGCCACACCTCCACGCCACTACACCACTACACCTTGCTAGTTTAGCCACGGCAGTTATATCGGTGGCTCAGGGCAAACGGGTAACAGCCAATGGCCAACTAGTCACAGCTGATGACCATCTACTATCTGAGCCAACACCTTTCTATGTGAGGCCGAGAGCCTGGAAACTGCTTTCTGGGGCTCTGTTCCCACAACGTAGTTGGGGATACTTAGTAGAAGTGGACAGTTGAAGGCCCTGAGAGCTGCAATCAAGAAGGGCCGGGCCTCTGGAGAAGACACTGTTTCTGATCTGTCTCTGTAAGTTCTTACATAAATCTGGACTGAAGAGCAGATGAGTGTAACCCTCCACCCCCAACCTCAAGCACATTATTTCTAAAAAGCTTCGTGTGTGTGTGTGTGTGTGTGTGTGTGTGTGTGTGGTGTGGTGTGAGAGGGACATAGGGAGCGGTGGAGAGTTGGGAAGGATACTAGCAAAAGGGATTTCATCTTCTTTTCCATACATTCAGAAATTTCTGGAAGACTACATTCCCAATACAATCCTTGTAATACTGTTCTTTCTGGGCAACATGTATCAAGTCCTGGGATTGGAAAATTCCTCCTCTCCATGATGCAGTGTGGACAAACCCAACCCCCAACTTTGGTGCTAATCAAGCCAAAGAAATGCTACTGGCACCTCAAAGCATTTATCACCACAGTATTTCTGGCACCTTCCTCCTTGACGCTGTCTAGGAAACAAATACACCCAGCTGAGAAGTCACAGTAGCCACTAAACTTCTACTGCATTCTTGCTGAGTCCTCCCCTTCATTGTTCCTCTCCCTGAGTACACTGTCTTGTTCTGAGTCTCCTGTAACTCCACTTTCCTCCAACAGGAAGGACTCTGTTTACTGTACTACATGTACCTATGTCACGAAATTGAACCCGAGGTTCACACAGATATAGCAATAGAAAAGTAACCCATTAGAGAGATGTGTTGGGCAAAGATGGTGGATAAAATGAAGTCTCTCGTACACAGGAAAGTGAACAAGAGCATTTACCATACTGTCATATCATTCAATAATTTCTAGTGGCAGAAGAGGGGGAAAAATCCTTCAAAATTCAAAACTACTAAAATAATCATGTCTGCAGCTCACACTTTCTTTGTTTTGGATTTGACAAAAATAGTATTATAAAGAAAAAATTAACAATGGGGAAATATACTTAAATCAATAGAAAGCACTGATTCAAAAGTATGAATAATCTATCAGTTGAATGCTTACATTAACACAGAATATGTATAATGTGGAATATTAGTCCGTCCATAAAAAGTCAGGTTTATATGTATTAACATGGAAAGATGCTCCTAGTATAAGTGAAAAAGCAAGTAAAAGAGCACAACATATAAAAGATGGGAGTTATGGTTTTAAATCCCATGGGGGTGTGTGTATGTATGTGTAAGTATATAAATAAAATACATGTTTACATATATGCAGAGAAGAAAACAAATAAATTGTCAACAGAAGTTACCTCTGAAAAGTAATATTGAGTGTCTGGAGAAGTCAGATAGATTTATATATTTTTTTCTTCATATGTTTTTGTTTTAAATTAGAGAGGAAAGATGGAAAAACACAGTACGACACATGGATATCGTTTCCTTTAGTTAAGCTGAGTCAGGAATATTATTAACATTACCAAATTCTTTCCCCGTCAAAAGGAACCATGTGACTCCATAGCAGTGTAGCTTCTGCTCTATGGGGTATATTTTTGATGCTCTCTTCTGCATCCATTTTTCTCTTTCTAACATAGTAATTCCACTGGCATCCTAACGTGATAAATTATAAACCATGTATTTAAAACAAGTTTCCCTTGCTCTCATATCCCTCCAGCAATCACCCCATTTCTCTGCTCGTTTTTTCATACTTCCTTACTTCTTATTTTCCCTTTAGTCTGCTCCAGAGCAATTTTTTATCCTCATCATCACTTCTCTTGTCCATATCACCAATGATCACCATACTGCCAAATCTGATGACACTTCCCTGCCTTCCTCTTTCTTGTCTGCTCAACAGAAATTAAGAGGTGAGCATTTCCTCATCCTTGAAACACTATGTTCAGTTGACTTCCATGTCACCTACGACACTTATTTTCAGGTACCAGCAGCTCCTTCTTGGCGTCCTGTACAAAATCTTCTTTCTTTTTCCTATTACCTAATGCTGGCGTTGCCTGGACTCAGTCCTTAGACCTCTTCTCTTCTCTACCCACACTCATACCATACATGTTTACATCTGTCCCCATGGCTCTAAATACCATGGGATATAGTTCAGAATAAGGCCAGCTGTTGTAGCAAACCCCCAAATCACAGAAAATAAACAAAATAAAAGTTTATTTCCTATTTAACAGCTTAATGCAGAATTTTCTGATATGTGAACTGTTATTTAATAAAGCATCCAGACTCTTATGATCAAAAGAGTTCTGTATAACTTTTTTCTCTTTTGATTCCTAACTTTTTTTGAGTTATTTTTTTGTTAACTGAAGCATTATTACTAGCATTAATTATATGATTAAAGAGGTGGGTGGTCCCACATGAGCATGGCCTTAGCAGGAGGCAAGGTCTACATGAAAGTTTAGTGGTTGGAGTACACACAAACAAATAGATCCTCTGGGAAGAATGTAGTTTGATTGGGGGCCAACTTAGTAGATGAGTACAGAGAGGCTACTTTCATTCAAGATAAGGCCAAAGCTCTTGTGAATGAATATTCAAATCCATCTGATAGTCACAATTTTTGCCATTTTCACAAGTATAAGTGGAATAGAAAGAGCACATGAATTTCAAACATATTTGTCAGGAAAGCAGAGAATGCATATTATTTAGGAAAAAAAATGACCAAAGTTCAGATGGTATAAATTTAAGAATTAGTTCAGCAGCACAAGGATTGAATCAACTTATTTCACTGCATAATAACAATAACTACAATAATAATAAATACTAAAATATGCCTGTCTTCTAGATGTTCTCCATAACTTAAGACATGTAATTCTTACAGCAATTCTGTCACACAAGGAACTACATTCCTTTTATACAGGTGAGGAAACTGAGGGACAGAGTGGATACGTGGCTTGTTCAGGTTCCACAGAAAGCTACTAGTGGTATCTGGTTTCAAACCCAGGCAATCCGGCTCCAATGTTTCTGATCTTAAACACTATGCAATATTACCTCCAAAATATTAAGACCATGAATTTTCAAAGGATGAAGGAGAAGCATTAACAGTTATAGAAGTTACAGTATTACTATTTGTGAACGTGGAAAAATTAATATTTAATTCTGATGACCAATACACAGTGGCTTATAGATATTTTATAAAATCTGCTTTAAAAGAAAAATATGGAAAGAAACAATCGGGCCACCTTCGCAGTAATGGTAATATTTTCAGTTGCTATGTTAATAAATAACAAAAACCAATTTAAAGTCCTTGAATCTCTGGAGTGTTTAGTCACCGACTAATGACTGAAGTTGAGTGTTATTCCTTAGTAATGTCATTATCAAAACAGCAAACATGGAATACCATATTTTTTCTATCTCAAGTACACAGACCATATCAGGGAAAGAACACATCTAAATTCGCATCGCTTGCATAAAGCACAACCATCATTATGAAGCAGTAAAGCACAACAGCCCAGAGAACTCACAGAAATTAAACGACCACGTTTCATTAGCTAATGACGCTGTCTCCACCACAGATTCTACTATCCATGTGGTCATCAAAATCCATCCTATCAAAAAAAAAAAAAAATCCATCCTATCTACTTAATCTTCTTGCCCCATGAAGATTAGAAAAAAAACTAAAACTTGCTAGATTTTTTTTTTTCAGTTTAATTGTAGATTCCTTATTATAGAACTAAGGTACACAGTCCACGACAGGACAGAGTGACAGATGGGGTATTCTAGCCTGACACATCATTCTCCTCTTTTGTTTTAAAATGACTTTGCTTTATTCTACAGAAGTCTTATTAATGCCAAATGGATTCCTGGCAGACCCTTTCCAGCTCTCCCACAGACCAAACTATTTCATGGCACTCATGGACTTAACAACTGCTCAGACTCCGCTGGCCCACTGCCTCTAGCCTCACTGTCACTGGATTTGATGTATTAAACACCTGTCATTTGCTAGGTTCTTATCCAGATGGAGTGAGACTTTGGATCCTTCCTGCAGCATACAAAAATTTTAAGGGTATACAAACTCATTGAATAACCATCCTCACAATAAAGTTGTCAATAATTCTTAATAGTTTTGAAAATACTGAAAAAGTGAAAAGAATATTAGAAAAGTCATATTGGTCATATTGGTCAAAGTCATATTGGTAATAATCTCACCAATAAGAAATTATTCCATGATATGGCTTTCTTTTTTTGAAAAATATAAGAATATTCATTCCCTCAAGAAAAGAGCAAATCTCGAGTCCAGAGGTAAATCAAGACCATAGAGTACATTTTTTTTCTTTTTTAAAATTATTTATTATTTTCAGTTACAGTTAACATGCAGTACTATTTTATATTAGTTCCAGGTGTATAATATGGTGGTTAGATATTTATATAATTTATGCAGTGATTCCCTAACTAGTCTAGTACCCACCTAGCACTGCACATAGTTGTTACAACATTATTGACTATTATATTTTCTATGCTGTACTTTACATCCCCATGACTAGATTGTAACTACCAGTTTGTATTTCTTAATCCTTTCACCTTTTTCACCCAGCCCCCCAACTCCCCTCCCCTCTGGCAAACATCAGTTTGTTCTCTGTATCTATGAGACTGTTTCTATTTTGTTTGTTCATTTATTTTGTTATTTATATTCCACATGTAAATAAGATCATATGGTATTTGTCTTTCTCTGTCTGACTTATTTCACTTAACATAATACCCCCTAGGTCCATCCATGTTGTTGCAAATGATAAGATTTCATTCTTTTTATGGCTGAGTAATATTCCACTGCATATATGGACCACAATTTCTTTATCCAGTCATTTACTGATGGGCACTTGGGTTAATTCCATATCTTGGCTATTGTGAATTGTGCTGCAATGAACATAGGGATGCATATATCTTTCTGAATCGGTATTTTGGATTTCTTCAGATAAATTCCCAGGAGTGGAATTGGTGGGTAATAAGGTAGTTCTATTTTGAATATTTTGAGGAACCTCCAAACTGCTTTCCTTAGTGGTTGCACCAATTTGCAATCCCACCAACAATGCACAAGGGTTCCCTTTTCTCCACATCTTTACCAACACTTGTTTGTTGATTTATTGATAACCATCCTGATAGGTGTAAGATGACATCTCATTGTGGTTTTAATTTGCATTTCTCTGATGATTAATGATGTTGAGCATCTTTTCATGTCTATTGGCCGTATGCATGTCCTCTTCCGAAAAATATCTATTCAGATCCTCTTCCCATCTTTTAATTGGCTTATTAGTTTTTTTGTTGTTGAGTTGTATGAGTTTTTTATAAATTTTGGATATTAACACATTATCAGATATATCATTGGCAAATATATTCTCCCATTCAGTAGGCTGTTTTTTTCTTTTTGTTGATGGTTTACTTTGCTGTGCAAAAACTTTTTAGTTTGATGTAGTGTCACTTTTTTTTTTCTTTTAGTTCATTTGCCCAAGGAGATCGATAGGAAATATTGTCACTAAGAGCAACATCAAAGAGCTTACTGCCTATGTTTTCTTCTAGGAATTTTATGGTTTTAGGTCTTACATTTAAGTATTTAATCCATTTTGAGTTTATTCTTGTATATGGTATAAGAAGATGGTCCAGTTTCAGTTTTTTTTGCATGCATCTGTCCAGTTTCCCAAAACCATTTATTGAATAAACTGTATTTACCCCACTGTATGTCCTTGCTTCTTTTGTCATAGATTAAATGACCATATAGGTATGGGTTTATTTGTGGGCTCTCTATTTTGTCCCATTGATCTATATGTATGTTTTTATGCCAGTACCATGCTGTTTTGATTATTATAGCTTTGTAGTATAGTTTGATATCAATTTTGCTCTTCTGTCTCAAGATTGCTATTGCTATTTGGGGTCCTTGTAGTTCCATATAAACTTTAAGATTATTTGTTCTAGTTCTGTGAAAAATGTCATTGGTATTTTGATAGGAATAGTATTGAATGTATAGATTGTGTTGGGTAGTATGGACATTTTAACGATGTTAATTCTTCCTATCCATGAGCACAGTATATGGTTCCCTTATGGCTTTCTTTTAAGACTTCTGCATGTACCTTAAATACCTGTCTACTTTTATCTTCCATAATTGTTCAGTACAAATATATTTTTCAGATTAAACTTTTCTGTAAAAATGTGAATGACATCATCACATTCCACTGTGTGGATATACTATGTTTTACTTAATTATTTCATTATTATTGAACATCAAGTTTATAATTGTTCATTGGTGTAAATAAAACTATAATAAAAATCTTGAATATAGAAAACAGTCTTCCTCTTTTATTCTCTCTTTAATATTAATTAATAGTGTGGAATTAATAAAACAAACAACTAAACATTTTCACCTTTGCAAGTCTTTTGTTACATTTTAAATCTGTGTTCTGGAAAAGCTGTGTACCATTAAACACTCTCACTGGAAATGTACAAAATAACTCACCTACCAAAGCATAATCTTCTTCATGCATTTTCCCACATAACATTTTGATGATTTGATGAGTGAACATGGTATCTTTTTCCATAAGCTTAAATCTATTTGCTTACTCCTTTTGAGAAATAATTTTTCATTTTTATATTATTAATATAACTCTATCTGATTAGTTCTGTAGAGAATATGGTCTGAGATATATTTATTCAACTTACTCTTTTCCTTCTTTTCTAATTCATTCAATTCAGCTCTAATTTTCTGATTTCATTCATTTGTTTTATTTCTGAGCCTTGTATAGTTGTTCCTTTTCTAAATCCTTGGTTTTTAAGTCAATTTTATGAATTTTCTGTCATTCTGATACATAATTTACTTTTTAAAAAAATTAAAGTTTATTGGGGTGACAATGGTTAGTAAAGTTACATAAGTTTGAAGTGTACAATTCTGCAATACATCATCTATATATCACATTGTGTGTTCACCATCCAGAGTCAGTTCTCCTTCCACCACAAAGAAATAATTTATTTTTAACAACAGCTTTGATGTAAGGTATTTTGTATTCATGTTAATGTTTATTGTATATCTGACCACATGTGTTGATTTGGGAATGTATTTTTAAATTTTTATAATTTAGATATTGCTGATTTAACTTCCACTAAGCTCTAATTTTATTGAATTCTGGTCATAAAATATGGCCTGTATAATTTCTATTGATCATCTCTGCAAATATTTCTGGAGTATTATAGGTCAACTCCTTATTAAGATCAAAAATGGTCACTCCCAGTCCCTCTCGCCCAGTGAATTGACTTTAGAGCATTTACCACTCAGCAATTGCATACTTCTTAGCTGTTCATCGGCTTATTATGCTCCCCCCCACTATGCTGTTGGCTCTATAAGGATATCAATCAGGATGACTACTTTGTTCATTGCTGATTCCCAAAACCTAATTATGTTTTTATGTTGGGAGTGAAAGAAGTAAGAGAAGGGTCCAAGGGTGGTCACAGGGTGAGGGGTGGAAAGAGACTGCTGAAAAATGCCATGGTTGATAGTACATATACCCAAGAGATTGCCATGATGAAAAAAGTCATTATCTGTTAGCCTTAGGTAAGAGATATTGGCATTGCCTGTCTTCTGCTTGTTTCTGACAAGCTAAGAAAAGAAGGCAGATGGTTGGATTGTCTTCATACCAACTTTCTGACTGGGTGTGCTGTTTCATTTCACAGGGCAAATTATGCATAAATCATGGACTGATTTTCTTTGCTCAGTGTGTGTGTATGTGTGTGTGGGGGGGTGTGTGTATGTAAATGACAATATTTTGTTTTGTTGCTCTCTCTGTATTTATGTTCTCTAGTTTATAAACCTTCCATGTCTAGCAATCAGTAACCTATTATAAAAGATTACTGTTACAAGTTTTAATTTTTTTTAAGTTTTCATCAGTTTTCAGGGGATCATAATAAAAAGTTTGAACAGATTGCATTTAGAATTCCTAGTCTAACCCAGCTTTAACCTGAAATCTGGATTGGGTAGGATGTTACTTCTTATAGTTAGAATTGTTATGCTATTGAGATAAGATTTCAGGTAATACATTTGTTCTCTCATAAATGCACAAGTCAGAGCATTATGCTGTCTCTTTACTCAACAGTTTCCATAAGTATGTTATTATCCACAAAAATTGGAAAATTCATTTTGATTTGATCTGTGAAGAAAGGAAAAATAACTTCTAGAGTGGATGAGGTGTCACTGCTTGTTATCACCCTTTCTTATGAAACACAATGGGGAATAAGTCGACCTAGGAACAGAATTTCCAGACGTCTCTTTAAGGAATCACTGCAATTATTAATTATAATGACAAAATAAGCCTTCTAATAATAGGCTTGTTTTTCTGATGGCACATTTTTCTTCCTCATAGTGCAGACTGACATTATCAGTTTTCTTTTTCTAAAGAATTATCCTTGAGTTTCCAGATGTGTGATAACCATCACCCTTCTGGTTTCCATCTCCCAAAAGTATAGTAGGTATTCCTTTCTCTGTTCTCCCACAAAAAAACTATTCATATATTTTCTTTACTCAACTCATCTCCCTATTACTTACTTTCCTCTTTATATTATAATTGTATGCTCACCTTTACTCACCACAATACTCACCACAGAGCCTAGGAAATGGCAGCATTCAATAAATATTAGTTATTTGAGGAAAGGGAGGAAAGATGGCACAGAGGGAATGAAAGAAGGGAAGTGAAAGGGAAGAAAAAATGGATGATACAAAAATAGCTTGAATCAAAATTGATATTGTAAGTATGGGGGTGTGTGTTTGTGCGTGTGTGCGTGTGTTGGTAAGCAGGAATTAACTCATACAGAATAAATTAAAATTATGAAAAGATCAATGACTATTCAGCCTTACAAATTCTGTCGTGGAGTTAGTAATGATCATTAAAGTATTCTAGTCCTTTGTAGAGAAGCAGTTTTTATTGCATCTTCCTCACTGTTGTATTAGTTGCTTTCTTTTTCTATCTAATCAAGAAATGAGTAGCAGATTGAATACATATATAGTAAGCACACAATAATATCTGCTGAATATTTCAATGAGCGAGTGAATGAATACTTAACAATAAATGAACCCAGAAGGCAGAAGTTAAATATAAAACCTTGTTTACTTGCTCAGAATTTTTTAAATGGGCTTGAAATACTTGAATTCATTAGGGAAGTGATTGTTGACGCTGCAAAACTGCCAGGGACGGAGTTTGTAAAACTTTGTTAATTGCACAGGGACAAATACACCATAATTGTCCTTTGTGTTCAAAGTGAAGGCTGTTGACAGCCATGTCCAGGTGTATTCTACACCAATAACTTTCGAGTCATTGGTTTGGCTCTGTTGTCTAAAAAGCAAAGGAGTTGTTAATTAGCAAGTGAGAATAACACTTGATTGACTCTACTAAATTAGATTTTGTTGACCTGCCAAAGGGAATTTGTCATTAGCATTTATTAGAAACACACACACACACACACACACACACACACACACCCTCTAAAGGGCTTAAGCATCCTAGGTTGTTTGTGGTATTTTCTTTGCACTTGCTAACTGTAACGGAAAAGACAGAGCTTTGGAGCCAAAGGCTTATGGAAATAAATGTCAGTTCCTCCTCTTTCAAGTGTTGGCTCTGCGCACACTGCTAACGTCTCTGAGTTTCAATGTTCCAATATATAAAATAGTGATAATAGTGATGTCAGTGTAAGACCATTATGAGATTCAAAGGAGATAATAAATGGAAAAGCCAGCCTGTGTCTAATATTATGCCCGGTGTTTATTAGGTACTTGATAAATCTTTTTAAACAGATTAATCCTAAAGGATTAATCCTATCATTAAACTAACTTTGAAGTTGAAGACATTTTTCTGACTAGGTTCACGAATTCATTTATTCAGTGTACAGGTATTGGAGAATATTGTATAAAAGACATATTTGATAGACACTGAACTATTATAATTCCTGTCTTGGAGGGGGTTATGATTCACTTAGGGAGATAAAATACGTGCACCTATCACTAAAATACTATGTGAGATATGATATGATTAGATCTTTTGATGTTTCTTTCCATAGCTAGATCTAAGTATGTCCCCAGAATTAGTCTCTTTGATCAGTTGAATGTCAGTTTTTAATCAGATATTGTAACTCTAATCACTTACTATCAGAATTGACTAGCCACGTCACTCTAATAACTAATACATTAGCTGTCCATTATAACAACAAATAACCAATCCCATCTTTCCCCATTTATTTAAAATGCCAAAATTTGTAAGAGTATTTTCAATAGTTCCTTTTATTTTATTAGTAAAGCTGTCTCCTAGTTCATAAGACAACATTCTTGTAATAAGTAAATACAAAGGCACCCACACTAGATTTGTTATTGTGATTTTTTTTTTATTATTCACTGTCAAATATCGTCCCATGGTGCATAAAAGGGAGAAATTCATGTTAATGCTGGGATGTCAGGCAATATTTTGTGAACGGGGTCTTTTGCTACTAACGTAAATGAAGGGGAAATAAAGATGAGGGAGTGGTGAAGGAGAAGGATGAATTGACGTTAAGGGTGATAGATAAGCTAATAATGAATAGAGAATGGTGGAGGTTAAAAACACGTATGTGATGGTTAAACATATTCACTCATATGTGAGTGCTTCGGCAAACAGAAACAGGATTCGAGCATTATATCAGAATGCCAGTGTGTCACATTAAAATTTTGAACTGCTATCATACTTAGTTGCCCTCCAAAAAAAGATTGCTTCATGATTTAGTTGTATAACTATCATTCAATAGTCACTATCATTCAATAGTTATATTTTACTGAATGTGGTATTCATTAGAACTTGTAATGTTTACCTCAAATAACTAAACAACTGAAAGTTTTGCTTTTATGGGTATATTTTTTTCTAAAATGAACACTAGGTAATTTCTGCTTTTTAGAAAGAAGCTAGACTACCATTAAAGTATGGACAAGCTCTCATGCTTTACTTAGGAGTGTAATATTTTAGTCATTCTCTTCACCATCCCTTATAACACCACTCAATAATTCTGTGCACTTATGAAAGTTATTTATCTTCACTGAACCTTAGTGCCTTCACTTATAAAGTGGAGATAACGCCTGTCTTTTAAATTTGAGATAATATCTGTTAGTATCCCAGGAGTATTACATTCATAAGTACTGTTGTTATTAATACTACTACTTGTTTGCTATTTCTTCACTCCTCACTGGCCATTAGAGAGAGTTAACTGACTCCTCTCTTCTACTCTGGAGGATATCATTCTGAAGACATATATTTATAAACCAGAGCTCCAAAGGCAAGCTTCTTGTAAATTATAAAATTCAATAAAATGCAAAGGAAAAAACACAATGAGAAAGAAACTGCTCCTTAATAGACATTGGTACTCTCTGAGCCTTGAAAAATGAATAAAAATTTAAGCCATCATCCTTCCATAAAAACCTACAGAAGTGATTCTATAGAAGAGCTATGGAAAGACAAAATCAGTCCTTTGTGCTAGTTTAATCCAGACCTAAGGCCAAAATATACAATGTCTAAATCTAGAGGGGCAGTAGCAAGTAATTTCAAGCTACAAAGTTAGCTTGAAGCTAAAAAGAAAAAAGAAGAAAAAAAAAAAATAGGTCCAAGTGCAAACAAAAACAAAGGTAAAATTTAATAAGAATTTTTTGATACAATACAATTTTTATAATAAAACAAGCACGGACTGCTCTAGGGATAAAGAAAAGCATTTTTATTTATGTAATATCTACATATTTGTTTAGTGACATTAGAAACTTTATTTGTGATAGTCCCCTCACAGAACCCATAGATTTTCTTGCACACACATTATCAAAAGACACTTTAGTCTCTTAATAGCAGTTATATTCTTTTAACAGCAGGTTTATTCCACTTAGAATATATGAGGAATTTTTCAGCTTTACTTGCATTTACCATTATATAAGCCTGCGCACTGAAAGGCAGCTTTAGGCAAGATGCAGACACATTGTTAAGAAGCTAAAAATAAAGTTGGGAGGCAATAATACCATATTTTTTTAGAACTTGAACCAAGCACATCTATAAAGCAATAATAATCAAATATAACAAGCACCGTTACTGTCTCTAAAAAGGAAAGTACAGCATGTGCTGTGGAATAGTAC
Organism: Rhinolophus hipposideros; assembly: GCF_964194185.1. NCBI lineage: Eukaryota > Metazoa > Chordata > Mammalia > Chiroptera > Rhinolophidae > Rhinolophus > Rhinolophus hipposideros. The sequence continues at coordinate 92,285,386 of NC_138050.1, forward strand.
CAAACAAATAAACAGATCTTCTGAAATCATCAGACATACACAACACTCAAATATACGCTGTGCACAAGAAACTGACAAAGAGGTCACGCGTATTCCAATCACTGAGACTAGCTAAAGGCTTATTTAATTGCTATAACCTCAAAGGACTTCTCCTCCAGAGTGCTGGGGACATGATGATAACCTTTCATATCAGTACTTCATTTACTCCAGGACAATTTTTTTTTATGAGCTTAAGAGCTGCCTCTCAGGGAACAAATACCTCAGTTCCTACCCTGTATGTTCTGCTGTTCCATTGCGTCTTCTCCTTTATACAATCCAGTTATGGCTGCTCTCTAACAATGAGGAAGAAAGACCGGTATTAACTAGTTTCAACCAAAGCTTGCTACTCCTCTACTCTACTCGTAAGAAGGCTGCAAGAGCAACAGTCATCAGAGAGAGACCTCAGCAGCAGTAAAATATGATCCCTAACTCCTCTGATTACACATCATTCTGTGAGCAACTGAGGATATGCTCGTATTAAAGATGGAAATGTGGCTTCTATTTAGAAATGCACCGACACTACCAGAACCTTACCCTAAAGAAACAAATCTCCATTACTTAAGTACCTGAATATCCTTGAAGAGAAAATGGTTACATATTTTCAACACTAGATACAATGGATAATATCCATTTATCCACCTACATGATTTCTAATTCTCACACTGGCATTGTACAGCTCCGAGGAAAGCATAGGCACACACATAAAAACCCTTGAGAAAACGGTCCCGGTTGTTATATATGTGTAATTTCTATTCTAGAAATGCTACCATTATGGCATTATGTAAGAAGCAGATGCAATTGTGTCTGTCATAAAAAAGACATAACTCACTGTGACAAAAGCTACCTCTCGTTTTCATTCATTCATTAAAAATTATAATATTAATTGAGAGCTTTCCATGTTCCATAATGCCAGAATATATTACTGATATTGTTCAACTATGAGTAAAACACGTACACATACAAATATATAGAAAAAAACCCTGTAAAAAAATGCCCTCCATTATTATATGTGTGTAATTCCTGTTATATAAATGGTATCATTATTCTGTTATACTAAAGATAGAGATAATCTAGGCTTGTCAAGATAAAGATATTAATATAATTCACACTGAAGAGAGCTAGATTTTACATTCATTTATTCATACATTTAAAAATAGTTACTGAGAACCTTCAATCAGCCCAGAGTAGCACGCAGTCCTAGAGAGTACAATATGGAATTAAGTGCAAAGGGATGGTCAGAATTTAAACGGGCAACTGCTGTTCATGGGGCTGAGTGCTCAGGAGATGAGGAAAGGGGTGCTGTGGTGGGACCCAGGCCCGTGAAGATGAATCTGAAAACATTTCCTTATGGACTTGATATCTGGTTCAATAGGAAAGTGAGACTGTGTCCAGCAAAGAGAACAGCATGTATGAAAGTCCTAAGGTAAAACAGAGTGACTTCTAGGAACAGAGAGAGAATGTTGATACGACTGGACTAAAAAGTGGTCAGAAACAAGGCAGGAAAGATCAGCAGGGTCAAATGTGAAGTTCTTCGATCCTATGACGTGGGGTTTGAATTTTATTTCAAGGGCTAGCAATTCAAGAAAGTGGTCTAATCGGGTGAGTGACAAGGTCAAATTGGCATTTCATCCCTCTGGTTGTGATTAAAGAGTTAACTGGAAGAAGGTCATCCTAGAGTCAAAGAGACTAGGTGTGAAGAATCTTAACATTTAGTTAGCATCAGTAAATGGGGTGGCTTGAGCTAAAGTCGTTACGGTAAGGATGACAGAAATATATGGAGAGGTAACTAGATGGCAAAGTCAGAAGGACATAGACAAATATGCACACAGAAGATACAGGAGAAGCAGAGTTCAGGATGGTACCCATCTGAATTGGAAAACTGTAAGAAAGGTGCTACCACCTGACCAGTCAGTACTGTGTTTCCCTGAAAATAAGACCTAACCAGAAAATAAGCCCTAGCATGATTTTTCAGGATGACATCCCCTGAACATAAGCCCTAATGCATCTTTTGGAGCAAGAATTAATATAAGACCCAGTCTTATTTTTGGGGAAACAAAATAAGCACAAGAGGAGAGGTAGGTTTAGGGGACCAAGAAACGGTAAGCTGTGTTTTAAAATGCCAATAGACATCTAAATAGAGATAGCCAAAAAGATATCCAAGTGATAATATGGGTCTGGAGTTCAGAAAAGGGTCTCAGTTTGAAATGTAAATATGAGAGCAATCTGCACTAACAAGTGGGTGATGTCACATAAGGGGAGCGTGTAAACAAAAGAAGAGAAGCCAAAGGTTATCAGTGTTTTTAAGGAAAGAGATAACCACAGAGGTAGCTGAAAGGGGGTCATGGAGGGAGAGGTGTAGTTTTACGGAAACCAAAAAAAGACTGTTTAAAAGAGGAAGAAGTAATTTGTACTATCCGTTGCTACTAAGAGACCAAGAAAGATGAGTACTGGGTATGTCCACCCTCAGAGAGGTAATTTCTGGTTAGGTGAAATCAGTTCCCAATGGAAACGAGTTAAGGAGAAAGCTGGAGATGGAGAAATGAGAGTGAGTTCTTACACCAGGTACTGTTTAGAGGAAGAAATTGTTGTTTTGTTTTGTTTTGTTTTGTTTTGTTTTGTTTTGTTTTGTTTTGTTTTCAAACAAAATACTGGAATTGATTGAAAAACCTAGGCAAGAAGTGGATACTCTTCTGGACAAGAACTCTTTGTCATCTCTGAAGGTGTCAATTCTCCATGGATCTCTTGCATTTTTACATGTCTTAAAAGCAGACACACTGACTGATCTGTTCCAGACATTTTTCAGGGATACTTGTACAACAAACAGAGCTGGATAATACTCGTAGAAAGAGTATCTTTCTCCACAGAAAATGGCAGGCATACTTACTGACCGTTATAAGATATTTGGGTTTCATAAGTTTGGGGTTTCTCTCTTACAACACAATGAATGTGCAGGTGTCACCTGGCCCTCTTCATATCTTCTAGTGGAAATTGTGTCTCAGGGAACTGGCACACACACAAAAAAATGCTAACATTGGCTACTGCTATTACTGTGAGTAATAAAGTTCTTTGGCAAAGGAGTTTCATAGCTCCAGTATCAATGAAACTATGGCAAGCTAAATTGTTAGATTGTAAGCACGGAAAAAATTTAGATTCTTTATAATTCTTCATGGTTTAACTATTTGTATGTTAGTCCTGGTCCTGCTCAGAACTTTGACTTTCCAGGACTTATGCCAACTAAAAAGTTAGAATAAAATTATTCCTATAGAAAGAAAGTGCTTATGTTTTATGTTGTATTCTCTCAAACATATACTGTCAACTCCAATGGAAGCTATAGACCAGCAGCATAAATTAGAACAATGAGAATGTGTCCTGCGCAGCAGTGACAAGCTTACGGGACAATATTTCTTAGTTCTGCATTTGTGCACATCACTTAGAGTGCATATTTCCTGATTATGTTCTCTCTGCATACATATACACAACAATAACTGCAGTGCTGTCATTGTAATGCCAAGTTACCTATATGAAACAGACATATGATTTTGGTAAAACACCACTGGGTGAATAATTTATGAATGATGGAGGCTCTTTGGAAATGCATCATAATTCTTTAAAGAATGCCATCTAATCTAAAGATGGTTATTCCTTTTTAAAAAATTGAAATATATAATAGACTCCTTTTAAGCGATCAAATAGAATCCAACTATGTCTTGAGTTAAGTTCAACACTGACTGCGTAAATTGAAGTTGACTTGAATAAGTCACTTATGCTAGCTGGGAGCTTTGTTATAAAGTTATCTAAAGTTTTCTTTAAGTTAGAATCTTTCAATACCTTTTAACAGATATTGTGTTTCCTTATGTAAGTACAGACCGTACAGGCTAAAAATTACAGAGAACAAACAATTTACGTTGATCTGCACTTCATTAAATGTTCAATAAACAAAAAAGCAATTGAAGACAAAATAAAGCTAAAAGAACACAGAAGGAGCATGTGTATATTTAGGCCAAAATAACATAATAATAAAAAGACACTATTCACATTAAAATCATAATGAACAGAGCAGATATTACCAGGAAAAAAATAACAAGAAAGATGAGATGTTTTTAATCTTTAATGTCTATTGAGACCATCATTATGCACATTGCTCTCTATCAGATAGAACTTGTATCAGGTTCAACAAAGAGGGATGAGTAATCAATTAAATATTTTCGATTAAGAGTAGAAGGGAGAATTTTTTTAAATCATATTCTTTTGCTGTACATATTTATTTTATTTTGTTATTATATTAGTTTCAGGTGTACAACACAAAATAGTGATTGGACATTTACACCCCTCACAAAGTGATAACCGCATCAAGTCTACTACCCCTCTGACATCATATAGAGCTGTTTAAAGTCTAGGAAACTCTGGACATAATCACTGCCAAAAGCATTATGTCCTGAATACTAAGTAAATTTTCAAAGATATTGTTAAGTAAAGGTAATGCAAACATCCCCTCCAATGAAAAGCCACAACTCAAGATTAGACACATCTATGCAAGATTTTCAGTTTTTATTTTTGTGAAAGCTCTTTTTGGAATATGGTAATTAAATGCCACAAATTTCTACTCTGTAGAGCGAATCCTATAGGAGCTGAGAATACCATAACCTGGATTACCACTGATGGCCATCTGAACAGAAATAGCATTTAACATACACTATTGCCATGATAATTATTCCTCTTCACAATTTATGGTTTCCATTTGTTATTATAAATATAGTAGTATGCCAATATGTGGAATTTTTTTCTAAGTCACCGAACACCTTTAAAACACTCATAGCCCTTTCCAAACTCCCAAATGGTATCTTCCAAATAAATTGATCAGTATAGGAAATATTTAATGATTACACTTAAAGCAGGTAAGTTGATCACGGATTATAGAGAGAAGACAAGTTGTAAAGAGAGTAATAGCTATACTCAAAACTCTTTTAGAAAATTACACACTTAAGTCCACAGGATCCAGAGAAAAGGACAACCTAAGGATGGCATGGATAGAAGCTTCCTTCCATTTCACCTGTGACAATCTCAAGTGGTTCAAGTACCTAGTATGTGTGTGCCAAGAAGTGAAAATCTCCACCTCATTGTACTGAAGAGAAAAACAAAGTGGCCAACTCCTACTTCAGCTGACAGTGTAGTCTGCAGCATCAGAGCAAAGGTATTGGGCTGGTTCATTCTCTAAGTTCCTGAGCAGTCTGATTCGCTTTTGCCCCCCTTGCCCATCTGTTCTATCGTCTTGTCATCACAGAGCACTCTTCTGAGGAATGGACAGACACCATTAACTGAGAACAAACCACCAAGAAGCTGCAGTGGTTATCCATTAAAAAGTGGTTCTGTTGGTGTGTGTCTGTGATGTAGTGTGCAGGTGCATGAGTTTTGGGGTGTACATGTGGGGGAAAAAGGGCAAACTTTTCATTGGTACAGAGAGAAGTTTATAGGAAAGTGGTTAACATTCATGATGGAAAATGTGATAATATTTAGCCAGGAGAACAGCTTGGATGAATCATTTAGCCTATTCTCATCACATCTTCCTCCAACATAGTTACAGTTACATATTTTTAAATCTTCAGAAAATAACCCTCCATAGTTCCACCACGATGTTTCACAGATGGCAAAGGCAAAGGATTTATGCCAAACTTTAAAATCCTACTTGACTTTATAGGCATACCCACTTATCTTGACCTTTAGAAAAGCATAGAAAAATTACTCAGCATTACCCTTAAAATATATTTCTACAGTTACTAATGTATCTAAGTTATCATCAATACAGAGAGAAAGTATGGTGTACAGGAAAGAACTGCAATTAAGGTTTAAAAAGCTGAATTTAAGTCACAGCTCCCACAGTTACTAAGAAAACTAGGGAAGTCACAATTTAATTGAACCTGTGTTGTCTTAGCTGTTACTTGGGGCTACTGAAATCTTTATTAGTTACTACAAAGAGATGTGGTTTCAGATGAGATGGTGAAAGTGGCAAAGCTTCCAAAGGTCTTTAACACTTTGAGTCTTTCATCATAGAAACCAGTACTTTTCCAGCCAAATACAAATTTATCATCCACGTAGCAATGTTAAAAATTTCCTCCTGACAAAGCTTATTTTAAAATTGTATCTAAAGAATAAATATAAACTAGCTAGCTTAACAAAATATTCTGGTGCATAGTAGGTGCTCAGTAGGTGCACGTAAAGCCACTGCCCCAACACAGATTGCATGGCAGATCCTCAATAAACAAAAATTGTTGCTAATAATACTATTAGAAGTAATAGTAATATGACTACTCAGTTATGTTTTTGCTTTATTTATAGGCAAAAGAATTGGAACAAATGATTTATTGATCACCATGCATACCAGACACTTAACACTTGATATCATATGAAACACCTTAACACCAAGAATTAGATATTTGTCTCCCCATTTTGTAGATGTAGAAGAGACTAGACATGGAAACAACCAAAGTGTCCTTAGATAGATGATTAGATAAAAAAGATGTGGTACATATACACAAGGGAATACTATTCTGCCATAAGATGAAATAGTGCCATTTGCAACGACATGGATGGATGTTGAGATTATTATGCTAAGCAAAATAAGTCAGACAGAAAAAGTCGAGAACCATATGATTTCACTGATATGTAGGATGTAAAACTGAAAACAACAAAGGAACAAGACAAACAAATAAAGAAACAAAAACTCATAGACACAGACAATAGTTTAGTGGTTACCAAAGGGTAAGGGGGGGGCGGTAGATGAGGGTAAAAGGGATCAAATATATGGTGATGGAAAGAGAACTGACTCTGGGTGGTGAACATACAAGGTGATATATAGATGATGTATTCCAGAAATGTACACTTGAAACATATGTAATTTTACTAAAAATCGCCACCCCAATAAACTTTAATGAAAGGAAGGAAGGAAGGAAGGAAGGAAGGAAGAAAGGAAGGAAGGAAGGAAGGAAGGAAGGAAGGAAGGAAGGAAGGAAGGAAGGAAGGAAGGAAGGAAGGAAGGAAAGAAGGAAAGAAGGAAAAAAGGAAAGAAGAGAAGAGAGAGACTTGGACAGGTTTTATAAATTGCCAAAGGCTCACAGCTCAAACCAAGTTATGTTCAGTTCCAAAACTGCTTATGTTCAATTACAATATATTGCCCTCCAGAAGTTCAAAGTTAAGCCTCATATTCTTAGAAAAGCATGGGTAGTGATGAATAAATATGTATACCAGGAAGTAATCCTATTTCTGCAAACTCTTTAGCCATTTACATGGGCTTTAAAATTTTTAACACCTACCCTCTCAGATTCTTAAAACACACTGAGGTATGAAAGAAAATGTTAATTTTATTTGTTAAACAGAGATTTAATATTTTGATCTCTTTAATAAATTTGAAGAAATGGTAATGCATGCAATTAAAACATATTTTGTTAAATAATTCCATTACTGTATTAAAATGCTTCATTAACAAGAACTACATTTTCTTACACTTTAGCATATTTGAACTGTTTGAACATGTCCTTGTCAATATTGTCCTACTAATTATATTCCAAAAATGATTATTTCTCTAAATAGCCCATAATTATTTTTAAAACTGAGTAAAGAAAACTGTCCTTGGAGTGTCTCTCTCATCTTTTGATCCTGACGGTCTTTGTGAAATGATTGAGATGCACACTCAGAGCGTTAAAGATTCTATCAGGACTGCTTTCAACAAAGGTAACAGACTGGGCTCCCATCATTCGAATTACTCTACTATCATATTTCTGTATGATAGAAATATGCTGTAGTTTATCTGTTTTATAAATTCTTCTTATTTGCAATTACTATAATGTTATTTGTGTTTGTCCTTTATCCTTCTTATTTCTGAAGCCCTCATGGTCATAGACTGTTCTCAACCTTCTTTATAAATTAGCCCAGTTCTTTTAACATTTTGCTTACTATATTTGTACCCACAAGTTCTTAATATATATTTTGACTAGGCACTTACCATTGCAATTTCTGGATAAAATATTTACTCATAGACAATTCAAATGTAGTCTTACTACAAAATAGCTATGGAAAATGCACTTATGGAAAGCAATACATTAGCAAATTCAATTCAAAGCAATTCTTTTAAGATCTAACCAAAAAATTCTAATTACTTGTTTAATACTGAGTCTTTAAGAAAACTTGTAACACAGAGAAAAAGAAATTGTCATTTCGACCCCAGCCTAGCTCGGCTGCTGTTGGCTCTTGAACAAAAGGGAATTCTCTTGCCCATTTCATCCTGGTGTGAACTAAAAGCCATTCTCAGCTTTCGCCAATGTGCACTATTTCTTACCACTGAACCTTATTTGATTTTGTTTCATTTTCCATTACAGGCTCCTTTAATCTAAAGTAGTCATTACTCTTCTTCTTTTAGCATCTGACTAGATCCACTTACAGACAGAAGCAAGTTCAGATTCAGACCCCCCCATCCAGTCAGAGGCATGAATGTCATACATGTGCTCAGGTTCCACTGAATCGCTGACCCACACAGATGTGTGCACAGCGCTACAGCTAACGTTAGGACTGACTTAAGCATTACCTTTGGCCATACACATTGTTCAAAAGCAGACAGGCTAAAATAAGGACAGATTTGCAAATTTTCATAGACAAACATATATATATATATATATTGTCCTTCATACACCCACACGAGTCTCTTCTAGGATACCCAAAGAAGAAGAAAAAAAAATAAGAAAGATAATATTTATGCAAGAAAAAAAAGTAATCTATTAGGATGACTATCCGACTTATCTGGGGAGAAACTGGCATATGAGGTATGACCATTAAGTTCATGAATTTGTTGCAATGATGTTGCTAACCTTTTTTTGATATCAGAGGGATTATTCATTATGAATTTGTACCAATTGGACAGGTAACCAAGTTTACTATCTGGAAGTGCTGAAAAGACTGCATGAAAAAGTTAGATGACCTGAACTTTTTGCCAACAATTCATGGCCCTTGCATCACGACAATGCACCAGCTCACACGGCACTGTCTGTGAGGGAGTTTTTAGTCACTAAACAAATAACTGTATTGGAACACCCTCCCTACTCACCTGACCTGGCCCCCAATGATTTCTTTCTTGACCCAAAGATAAAGGAAATATTGAAAGGAAGACATTTTGATGACATTCAGGACATCAATGGTAGTACAACGACAGCTCTGATGGTCATTCCAGAAAAATAGTTCTAAACTTGCTTTGAAATGTGGACTAGGTACCGGCATCAGTGCACAGCTTCCCAAGGGGAATATTTCGAAGATGACTGTAGTGATATCCAGCAATGAGGTACAGAGCACTTTTTCTAGGATGAGTTCACAAACTTAATTGTCTGACCTCATACTTGTGAGGAGTTTTCCTTTTAAATCCTCATGACATTGTAAAATTCTTTAATGATATCTGCCATATTATTCTCTATTATAGTTCTTTACCTATCTGTCTTATTCCTAGAATTATCTGAATATTAACTGACATGAGAAGTCTCAGATTCTGCAAGTGGCTGGGTTTCCAGAAGCCAGTCCTTAGCAGCTTTAGCACACGAAGCAAAAGGGAACTGAAATCTATTTAGTGACAGTAGACACAAGAAAAAAGGAGATGTCCAAAGCACCATATCCAAAGGTTAATATCAAGACTCAAAACAAAGAAGAGGTAGACTGAGAAGGCAGAACCAGACAAGTTTTCCTGAGACATTGGTGCAGCATAGGAGGAACCTTTTAGAGAGTGCCACTGATGTCCCCATGGGCAAGCAAGCATCGATTATGAACACTGATATTCAGACACTGTGTAGCCTGTAAACGTTTAAATGTTAAGGATGCTATATGTCTGACTCATCTTTCAAAGCCAGCTCAAATGTCACCTTCTCTGTGAAGGCTACTCTGACACATCCCCGTGTCAGAACTAATTTCCCACGTCTTATGTTTCCACAGCATTTTGTTTATGCCACTAGAATGGCCCTTACTTACCTTTTATATCCAAATGTTTATTTTATGCATCTTCCACTAGAAGTCTAAGTTGCATCTTATGCATCTTCCTTGAAGTCTAAGATCATATCTTATTCATATTTTTATCTACTGAGCATTACAAGATTGGTATAGAGGAGGCAGGTAACAGATGCTTGTTAGATTGGTTTGAGGTCCCTATCATACACAGGGATTTGGAAAAGTTTAATTAGATTAGAACAGAAAGGACTAAATACAATACAATAAATTGAATATATGAAATTCTGATCCTACGTCCTGGGAGAATTGAGGCCGAAATAAAGAAAACAGGGGTCATCAAACCAGTGGACAATAAAGAAGCATATAGGCTGTTTGAAGTTTGGTAGCCTATCTTGGGAAGGAAGTCAACACGGAAAAAATAAAGTTGAGACTCATCCAGTAGAGATGATAATTTAACCTATTGTACCAAATTAGGTTACCAAGGGGAACACATGAGTTGAATGGTAAGGGCAAAATTTTAAGAATGCCTATAAATACAGGGTGAGAGGAAGAAAATCTCCAGTACATGAGGCAAAGGAGAAACCCAAGAAGTGGGAAACAAAATAGAATAATGCCTAATTATGTAAACCTAGAAAGCCATTTTAAGAAACAATAAGGGCGGAAGTGCCATAATGCAAAGGAGTGGCTTTGGAACTCTGAAGCTGGGAAGGGAGCAAGGAATTTGAGATTCTAAGTTGAAAAGAAGTAGAAAATGACAACTCATAAAAAAGCTATTGAGCCATAGTGAGAAAACAGTTATCTTGAATAAAGGTATGAACAGTATAAAGAATATACTGCTTTTTAATTTTACAGATTGCACTAAAATAACTAGATACATATCCTATTTCTGAAATTAAAAAACAAATAGTGTATGCAGAATAGGGAAAAGGCCAATGTGTAATGGTGTTTCTGCAGCCCACATTCATGTTGTCACAATGAATGGTAACATCGATAGTTACGGCTACTGGTCACAACACCAAAGTCACTCAAATCCTGGCTTTCCTCTCCCCTCCAGCCCTCACACAATTATGTCAGGTGTCCATTCGTCCACATTAACAAACCCACTCTGCTTCCATGTGGCATCCTATCTACTTTCGGTTTTTTTCTGCAGAGGAACTCCCCAAAAAAGGAGATAATAAAAATCACATTGTTTTCCCCTTTTCAACTTGAACTCTCTCAGTTAATGCCTACCATCTTCACAGATCCAGAAGGAGTCAGGTCATCTCCTCCAGAGAGAGCCTAGAATTTCCTATGCTGGCTTTAACTCTTACAAACAAAGAACCTTGAATCCATCAAGCTCTTAAGATCCACTACGGCCACTCAAGTCCACAAAGGCTCCTGTTCCCTCCTCCACTCAAGGTACCTCCTTGTACCTTTATGAGGACAATTGGCTGCTCCAGTACAGCACCGTGTGATGGTATGAGGAGCTCTTGAAATTGCAAAAGCAACTTCTCCCTCTTCCTCTCCCTCTTTACCCTTTCTGTTACTGTATCGCTTATCTCTCATTAAATGTCTGCCATGTACTTCAAATATGAATCAGAGTATTTTAGTGAAATAGCCTTTCCAGGTGGTATTTACCACCCTCCCTCTCCCTAGAATGCCATGTAAGACAACAGGGGTCTATTCTGAGAAGCCTGGATGCTAGTGCCCTGTCATCCTAACTGTCCCTCATTTTTAAATATTAGACATTGTAATCGGAGTGATTGTCATGTGTCCAAGTTTGACCCTTTCTTCCCTTAAGATGATCTTTGTTTTCAAGAAGGCTGCTTTTCAGCCACCTCATTCATTCTTCTCATCAGGCTCACACATATCTTCATCCTAAGTGGGCAAAGGTTAGTCTCAAACTGAAGACTTTTTTTTTACTATGCACAAATGCATAAAAGGTTATGCTCTTTTTGTTTCATCTATTTAAAAATGTTCCTGTTTCAATGTTCCTCGTGAATAATTGACACTAATAGGAAAGAAGTGATAGGTGACAGAGAAAACTTGTAATAAAACACAGCAAAATTATGCTAATAAGTTAATTCCAAATAATGTGAATAAATCCTTTCTGTGACCCTTTATTAACTTGTCCTACAACATTGTAGTTAAATTAAAATGAGCAAGTTTTTTTTGAGTGCTGTGGTCATTTCATCTTTCCAGTCACAAGAGCATGATGTTTTCTGGTTGCAGATCATTCATTCATTCATTCATCCCTTCACTCATTTAACAACAAATGTTTTATGCTCATGATGTTTCAGATAGGTATGTACATAAGTAATGGCAATAAGAGAGCTAAGGGCAGATTAGCAGTTTGGATCACGACCAAGGGGAGTAAAAAAGAGAGTGTCATCAATTCTGCTTGGTCGAGCACGGAAAAGCTTAACAGAGGAGAACACACATGAGAGTTGGTCTTGCAGGATGAAAGTCTTAGAGTCTATCAGGGGAACAATAAAGAAGAACATTACAGGCAGAATCAAAGTTTATGCAAGGAATGAAATAACGAGAGGCTTGTTCGGGGAACTGTAAATAGTTCCACATACTTGGGAGAGTCCCAGAAGCCACAGATTGTGCTGTCAGAAAAGCTGGATTTGGACTTAGCTCTGACATTTACAACCTTTGTAACTGAGATCAAGTCACTTAACCTGTCAACACTTCGGTTTTACTGATTTGAAAAATGAGAATAACGGTGTTCACCTCAAGTTTGTTTTTCAGAACTGAATAAAATGCAGCCTTTGTTTTTCAGAATTGAATAAAATGCAGAGTCTGCCACAGTTCCTGGCACATGGAAAATACCCTATCATTGCAAACAGTTGTCATGGCCGATATTGTCGTCATGGCTGTTGCTGCTGTTAGTATAGGGGAAAGAGGAGGAGATCAAGTCAAAGAAGGGAGCAGGGATCAAATCACAGAGGACTGGACGTGCCGCTAAGAAATCTGATCATATTTCTAATGTTAATTTCACTGATGATAACATTTTTCAAAACTGAATAAAAGCTACCCAATTTAACCTTCTAATTATATATACATATTTTAAGCAATCTTCAATAACTTTACTGATCCCTCCCTAGTCACACATTCTTTCAACTGTTGTTTTTTTTTCTTTTATGATTAGCCATTAATTTTAAGTGTTTTCCAAAGATGCACAAATTAATTTTCATTTGCATCTTTACTTGTAGTCATTTCTATGAATAAGGAATTAAAATTTCAACTTGACAATTTTACCATAAAACCTCTCAAACTTTTTTCTTCATCTTAAGTTTCTAATTAAACTCACTTGCTTCAATGATTAGTAGTTACTAAAATGGAAAAATATTATTTTATACTCATGCTTTAGTGGAGCTACAAGACTGACATAACTATATTAATTATGGGATATAAATAGAGATTTCATTATACGTTGTTAAAAAAACTTATTTTTTAAATATCCTATACTTTTAAAATGTTGACAGATTTGCTGGTCTGACCAGAAAAAGAAGTTATGTGTGGAAGCTATTAGACAGATATTTATGCATGAAAATGAATTTTAGTCTGAATAGCATACTGTAAAACTGTATGAATTTTAGTCATTTCCATAACTCTCATCAATAATATATTTGCATTGTCAAATCCCTCCTACTGAAGTAATAAACACTGAAAAATTCATCAGACATAAAGATGTTTGAAGAAAAATATATAATCTAAAGTAGCTCTCCTTTGCACACTGAATATGCCAAAATGTTACCTTAAAACTTTTTTTGTAGTAAAATCATTTTAAAATATGTTTTTGGGGGAAAAAAGAAAACTCATTAAAAAAAGATTAGATTTGTGGTTACCAGAGGCAGGGGATGGGGGCAGGGGAATTGGAGGACGGTGGTCGAAAGCTAAAACTTCCACTTATAAGATAAACAAGCACTAGGATTGTAACACACAACATGATAATAACTACAGTTAACACTTCTATATGATATACATTTGAAAGTTGAGAGTAAATTCTAAGAGATCTCATCACAAGGCGAAAAACTTTCAGTTTTCTTTTTCTTTTTTTTTTTGTAGCTACATGGAGATGATGGATGTTAAATTTAATGTAGTAATCATTTCATGATAGTATATGTTAAATCATTATGCTGTACACCTTAAACTTATACAGTCGTGTATGTCAAATACATCTCAATAAAACTGGAAAAAATATTTTTGAAGAATAGCCCTTTCTTGGGAGTAAGAGAAATGAACATTCAAATATTAAAGAATTTATAACTCTTTTGTAACTCATTATTGAGATATAATACATAAAATTCACCCATTTAAAGTATACAGTTTAATAGCTTTAGAATACTGACAGAGTTGTGCAACCACCACCAAAATCTAAACTTAGAACATTTTCATCACCTCATTACCCTGTATCCATTATGGTCACTCCCTATACCTGCCCCAGCCATAACACTATCTCTACTTTCTGGCTCTTTGAATTTGCCTCATCTTGATGTGTCATATAAATGGAATCATGCAATATGGGATTTTGTGATTGGCTTCTTTCACTTAGCATGTTTTCAAGATTTACCCATTATGTAGCATGGATCAGCAATTTATTTTATTGCTGAATAATATTCCCTTGCATGGATATAACACAGTTTGTTTACCCATTCATCAGTTGATGGACATTTATGTTGTTTCCACATTTTGCTTATTATGAACAATGCTACTATTAACACTCAAGTAATGTTTTTGTGGATATATGTTTGTATTTAACTTGATATATACATATATATGTATATGAGATGAAATGCTGGGCATATGATTAACCTTTTGAGAAACTATCAAACTGTTTTCCAAAATGACTGTACCATTTTACATTCCCACCAGCACTGAGTGAGGATTCCAATTTTTTTCACCTACTTGCTGTGATCTTTTTGATTATAGCTATCCCAAAGGGTACAAAGGGGTACCTCATTATGGTTCTGATTTGCATTTCTGTAATAACTAATAATGATGAGTGGGTTTTTTTTTATGTGCTTAGTAGCTATTTGTATATCTTCTTTGGAGAAATATCTATTCAAGTCCTTGGTCCATTCTTTAAATAGTACCATCTCATTATTTAGTTATGAGTTCTTTACATATATTCTGAACACCAGTTGCTTATCAGATATATGATTTGCAAATATTTTCTCATTTTGTGTGTAATCTACTTATTTATTGATGGAATCATTTGCAGCACAAAGGTTTTTAATTTTTATGTAGTTTATCTATTTTTTTCCTTTCTTTTTCATACTTTTGGTGTCATATCTAATAAACCACTAACTTTGGTTGCAATGATTGACTCCCATGTTTTCTTCTAAGAGTTTAATAGTTCAGCTCTTACATTAGGTCTCTTATACATTTTGTTTTTGTTTTGTTTGGTTGATATGTCATAAGGAAGAGTTTCAACTTCATTTTTTGGCATGCCAATATCCAGTTATCCCAGCACTGTTTGTTGAAAAGACTTCATCGGATTGTCTTGGCACTCTGGTCAAAAATCAACTGACCATAAAATAAAGATTAATGTCTAGACTCTCAATTCTATTCCTATGATCTACATTCCTATCCATTACCACATGACAGTATTAATTACTGTAGCTTTGAAGTAGGGTTTGAAACCAGGAATCGTGAGTACTCCAACTTGGTTCTTTTCTTTCAAGATCATTCTAGCTACTCTGGGTCCCTTGAATTTCCATATGAATTTTAGTATCATCATGTCAATTTCAGCTGGAAAAAAAAGAGGTAGCTGGGATTTTAATACAGATTATGTTAAATCTCCAGATCATTTGGGGAGTATTACTGTCTAACAATATTAAGTCTCCTGATCTATGAATATGGATGTAAGTTTATTTAGAACTTCTTTGATTTCCTTCAACAACAGTTTTCAGTGTGCAAATCTTGTGCTTCTTTTCTAAAACTTATTCTTAAATATTTTGTTCTTTTTGAGGCTTCTAATAAATAAAATTACATTTTTAATTTCATTTACAAACTGTTCATTGATAATGTGTAGAAATACAATTGATTTTCTGTATATTCGTCTTGGCAACATGCTAAACTCCATTATTAGTTCTAATGGATTTTAGTGAAATCCTCATGATTTTCTGTATACAAGAATCTGTTATCTGTGAATGGAAGTGGGTTCAGTTTTTCCTTCACTATCTGTATGCCTTTTATTTCTGTTCTGACCTAAGTGCCCTGGTTAGAACCTCCAGTACAGTGTTGACTGTAAGTGGCTAGAGAGGACATCCTTGTCATGTACCTGATCTCAGAGGAAATTGTCCAGTCATGCACCATTTCAGTATGATGTCAGTGTGGGTTTTTTCTAGACGCTGTTTATCATGTTGAGGAAATTCCCACTCTTATCCCATTTCTACTTTGTTGAGTACTTTTTTCTTGAAAGAATATTGGATTTTGTGAAAAACAAAACAAAACAAAAACAGATGATGATGTGGCTTTTGTTCTTTTTTCCTATTAATATGGTGTATTAAGTAGATTGTCAGATATTAAACCAGAAAGAATAGCAACAACCTCATATCACAAACTTGGCAACTCTTTGTAGAAAATGTGAGGAGTACAGGGTAATAAATTCATAAACAACCTGTACCTGATAAGACCTACTTCATTCTAGCATATATTAATAGCTTTCATTGAGAAGATATTCTATGTGCAGTGTTAAGAGTTAACATTCTATTCCTTAGGTAATGCTTTTCCAAATATATTGCAGCTTGTTGACTGCTCAAATACTACATTTTTTGCTTAATTAGTATTAAGACATTTCATTCTTCTTTTCATTTCTGACCATTCTTCTATTTTCCAAGGCAGTTTGACTATCCTTGTGTTCCATTGCAGTATTATAATCCATTTGATCTCTCCTCTAATTTCACTTGTATATTGTTCAGTGATTTCTTCAAATCCTTATACCTGGTTCAGCAATTTTTATACTTCATAATATTATCAAACTTTTGCTAGATAAGTACTCAAAAACACGTTAAATTATTTGAGGAAATAAATACTGAGAAACATACATTTTGCTTGTAAATGCTTTTACACTCCATATGAGCATTAAAAGAAATGGCACATATGTAACATGACAGACTATAGATATCCCAATCGCAGTTTCAAAGAGATTAATAAATGTCCAAAAAGTATCCAAATGTTATACTACCTATCCACTAGCTTTGTCAATATTTATAAATAAAGCATGATCTTTACCTATTCATTCTAGTCTTCTGTGATTAGCTATAATAGTGACATAAATGTGGTAGCGGGTCCAGAATGAGTCTCTCCAGAATGTTCTACCCTGGCATGCAGCTATTTCCAGCTAAAAACAATCAAAGGCTAACAAACTCAAGAAAAGTTTTTTTTTTTCCTTTCTTTATCTTTTTTTTTTTATTTTTTTACTTCCCCCTTATCTGCCTAAAGGTATTCGTATAGAAAAACCTGCTTCAAAAAGGGAACCTTAGGATACTTAGCATATTCACCTTAGCATATATGAATTAAAACTGGGAGGATCCAAGCAAGTCTGTCTGTCAGATTTCCCTATGTATCCCATTGTTTCTGGGGGCCAAGCAAGAATTTGTTTACCACACATTTGCTCTGTCTCATCTGTGAATTCCCAACTTTCCCTTTGGAATCTCAAAACCCTTCCTCCCTCTCCTTGGTCCAGGATGACACATAAGCCTCAGCTGCCCAGTGTGTCCTCAGGTCTCATATTCTTATAGAATCCCGGCATATACATATGTAATAAATTTGGTCATTTTCCCTGGTTAACCTGTTTCATGTTAATTTGATTATTAGTCTTGCCAGAAGAATTTAGAAGAGTAAGAAGGAAAATCATTTCTCCCCGCCCCCAACAATACATACGCAGCTAAACTTAAAAAGATAATAAGAAAATTCTGTGCTTTTATGGGGAGATGAGTTTGAATTATAAGCAAAACTTTAAAGCAAGTACATGGGATTCCAAATGACTTTATTGATAAAGGAAGCTACAGAAAGGGTGATATTGTAAGTTTAGAAAATTATACTCTGTAAGCATAAGAGAAGAGAGTTTTAAAGCAGAAAACTGATGTAATTAGTGGTTAAATTCAATATATAGTTGTTATTTTGTCACTGAAGACTCTTCCACAGGTGAGATATAGTTTTCCAACAGCCACTCAGAAGAATAAATGCAAAGGTCTTTGCAGCAACTTGTTAAAAGGTTAAATCCTGTCAAGATGGAAACTGAATTAACTTCTGTCCCCTTTATGCTCTCTCAGGTAAATTCTGAAGGGGGTAAAGGGGTGAGAATGACTGGATTTGGCTACTCTACAGTAGTCTTTCTCAATTGTAGCTGTTTATTCGATCATGGGATGCTTGATTCTGACACCCAGAGATTCTGATAGAACTAGCCTAGAGCACAGACTAGGAATTTTTTAAGTTTCCCCTATTGATTTTAGTACAGCCAAGGCTAAGGAGCTTGCTCTATAAGAAAGGAGGGGAGGGGGCGGAGGAGAAAGAAAAAGAGAGAGAGAGAAAGGGAAATTTTCACACACACACACACACACACACACACACACACACACACACACCAAAAAAAAGGAAAAACAACAACAACACACACACAGGCTTCACTGGTTTAAATTTTTCTCTCAAAGTCCATTATCTCTCCCTGGAAAAGAACACTTTGTGGATGAAAAAGGGGCCACATATTAAACCTGATAAACTCAGGGGATTCCAGCAGAGCAGACCCTACAAACTCAGAAACCAAAATTAACCACAGAAGATGGTCTGAACATAAAATTTCCTAACTAAAAGTGGGTGGTAGCTGGTATTCATATCCTTGACTTCCTTGACAAAGGTCAATCTTTACCTTAAGTGAGCCTGTCTATTGTCTTTTTGTATCTAAGATAACATACTCTTGGAATGTCAGAGTAATCCCTTTTTCCACAACCTGTCACACTAGAGCACATGACCACAGATTCTCTCACTGTTATTCTCATCCCCTGATTACCATCTCCACGTGCAGCAAATTGTTGACTGCAAGGTATAATAAAAAAACATAGTGAATGCTTAAATTAAAAAATTCATTACAATAAACGACACATTGTCATTAATCCCCCTCGAAATACTCTTCCTCATTTTGAACACACTTATTCCATCATTCTTGCCACTTTCTGAAGCAGTTCTGGAAGTCCTCTTTCGTGAGTGTCTTTAGTTACACTGTTGTGGCTGCCTCTATGTCCCGAATCATTTTGACTCTGGGGAAGAGACAGATTCAGTGAATAAGGTGGATGAAGACACACTGTGATATTTTTATTTGACAGAAATTGTCATCCCAGAAGCGATGTGTGACATGGAGCATTGTCATGATGGAGGATGAAGTAAAGACACTCATGAAAGAGGACTTCCAGATCTTGCTTCAGAAAGTGACAAGAATGATGGTATAAGTGTGTATCAAGCGAGGAGGAGTATTCTGAGGGGGATTAATGGTAATGTGTCTTTTACTGTAATAATTTTTTCAAATTTAAACATTCACCGGTTTTTCCGATCAAACCTCATATTAACTATCCTGTACCCACCAATGTAAAAGAAGTATCTGTCTCTCCAATTTACTTTTAATCCAATCCCAGATATTTCCCCCACTTACTTTCTCCCACCCCCTTAATCTACCACCAATGGATTTCATGTAACCTTCCTCCTTTGGTTATAATTTATAAAATAAGTTGCAAAACTGACATTTTCTGGAGCATTTTCTCAATCCGTTGAGATTTTTTTGCCCAGCAATTGTCGTCCCTTTGACTTCAATAAGCTCATTAAACTTCTCTACGTGTTTGGACGTTTCTTACATCAACTATATCTGAACCCTCTATTTCTAATCTAGAAAAGATTACCTGAGATTCTTTTCACTCTTTGAAGCTTGGGAGAATCAAGTAGGAAAGCAGGGAGATCATGAGAGAGAAAAACAAAGGGAGAGAGAAAGACAGGGATATTGTCTTGCTGTGTAGTTTTCTGTGTATTTTGTTATTTTTATATTCTATGGTCGAACAGGACAAAAATCAGTCAGAACACTATATAAATGAGCTATGTTTTGTGCGGACTGAAAAAAACAAAGTTTCCTCCTACCCCCTAAATTCTAGCTGGGCTAATAATCAGATTAACAGGGACCTTAACAAGAGAAAAGTTTATCATATAAAAGCACACTCAGAAGCATTATAATGAGACTCAAAGAGGCATTGGGCAGTTGACGTTTTATACTATAGGTACAAAAATGAAAGAAGCAGTGATGACATTTTGAAAGGGGAAAACAGGAAATTTACAGGTATGTAAACAGAATAGAACACAAATGGCAGGCAAATTCCTGTTAGGCAACCCAGAAATAATGGGACGCAGGAATTCTAGTTAATAGGCCGCTGCTTGAAGTCTTCCTATCTATCATACCTAATTCAAATTAGGCTTAGGTCAAAATTCTTAAGGTGAATTTACTATAATTCCCTTCCTGGAAGCAGGCCTTTCCATCTAAATCTCTTAGGCAGGAAAGGGGTAGAGTCAAAGGTTCTTTCTGAGTTTTTTGTTTCTTAATAAGCAGCTTAAAATCAATATCCCAACAAGCACATTTTGGGGGTGTCAAAATTTTGGTCCCTGCAGTTGGCTTTCTCTTAAATATTTATACGTTTACCACTCAGATGTGATCTTAAGAAGTCTACAGATCCTTCTCCTGCTGTCTTAATCTATACATTGTCAACTTGTATACCTTTCAAAATCCAAAATGTTCTCAGCCACGTACTTTTCAAAAGGACTCTGGGCTACCTCTTGTGAGTTTAACTACTTTGCCCTAAATGCTTTATCAGTAAACAGAACATTCTTTCCTGCAGGTGTTTACCATGCAAAGTGGAGGAAAAAAGTTTTCTTCTGACTCACATTTTTCAGCTATGAAGTCCCCTCACTCTGGCTACATATTTAATTCTACCCTCTAGTCTCATAATTCTAGTTATAGAAATCAAAAAGTCCACCCACTATGATTTGCTGTCTATAATTGAATGTTTCAATTATAATTTAGAATTTAGGTATTTCTAATCTATAAATTTTCAAAGAAAGAAACAGAGCTTTAACTATAAAAGACTCCATCAATATCAAGGGATATTATCGCAGCCAGCATTCTCCATGGAGCTTTGAAAATATAGGAGCCAGTCCATGACTATTTTCTTTCTAAATGTGTTTTCTTCAAATGTTAGCTATAATCTCTTTTCTCTGATTGCATGCTGACTGTCCCTAATTAAAATACAAGTGGTTGGGTGTTTCCCCAGAGAGTCCTTTGATTAGCAATTACACTTGTGTTTTTTCTCAATTGCCAAAATTAATTTGTTGACGGGAATTTTCAAAAAAAGAAAAATTTACTTCAATGACTCTCAATTACAGGTCTTATACTCCATAGTAATGCCTGTTTTCCAAAATGTCAGATATACATATTTGTGTATCTTTAACCACTTTCTTCTGACTTTCAAGTCTCATTTTTCAAACCACATTTATATCTAATCTCTGTTGAAATGAGTTAGTGAAAAGTTTAAGGCATTAGAAATCAGGCAGTCAATGTTTGAAACTTGAATCATGTCCTAATTAGCTGTCATATCTTCAGGAAGTTGTAACGGAGTGAAATGCTTGGCCTCTTTGACTCCATCTTGTTCAAGCCTGCTTTGTTCCCGTAGCCTTCTGGGCAATAAATAGCTCCTGCTTAGTCTTGCATACAGACATTCTAATCATCTGCTTGTGTCTTGAGTTTTATAAAAACAGCCCTTCCATTCCTCCTTCCCTTGACATAAAATAAGCATGAACTCTGTACTTGGGTAAGATGGATCTGAGGTACCCACTAAGTCTCCCATCTTCTCAGCTGGTACTTTCTCGATAAATAAACTTTCCGTACTCCAAACTCTGATGTTTTGAGTTTTGGCCTTTGGAAGCATTGGGTACAGGGACTTTGGACAGGTAACAAAATTACACAACTTCTTTGAAAGTCATAGTAACTTCCTCAACCTTATTTTACAGCAGTCATTGATAAATCTTAAGAAAAATATGGAGATCAAAGCATTTTGTAAGCTATAAAACACTATAAAAATGGCATGGATTTTATTATGAACTTTGTTATCAGCACTGATATTTCTTTCCAAATAACAGGTATTTACAATATTCTATAATTAGAGAAGTATTTTTGAAAGACTGCTCCAACCCTCCCCGAACCCCAACTTGAACTCATGGTCAGAGGTCCACTATCAGGAGCCATTACCAGTTTAAAATATGTCTATCTCTAGAGAGATGACATATATTTAGTGACAATGCTATTTTAAGATTAAATGATGAGTCTTGGGACACTAATGCCTGGCTTTAAATCCCAGCTCTATCATTTATTAGCTTTATGAACTTGAGGAAATTTGTTAACCTCCCCGTACCTTAATTTCTTTATGTATAAAATGGGGATAATTATAGTATCTACCTCACAGCATTGCTATAATGATTAATTAATACATAGTAAGTATTTCGGACAGAGGCTAGCTCATATATAAATTAAATAAATGCTGTAGTTATTTTCTATTGCTGTTATCATTATTAGTTCACCCCTCTTCCTTACATCAACTGTTTCTTTCGTCACAACTGTTGCCCACATGATGTATTCTGTTATCCCACCATTATTATACTCAATGTCATTATTTCCAGGAGGCCTTCCCTGACTTCTCACGTCTGTTCCCCTGGACAGAATACAAGACAAGAGTAGAATAAAAGAGGAGAGATGGATGGATGCCAAAGGAAAATTTTTTCTTCATAACTGTCATATGATGGGAAACATAAAATGCCTGAGACAAGCACAGTGCATCTCTCCTTTGCTTATTCCCATCCCAATGTGACACCACAAACAGGGAACAAAGGATGTTTTCATCCATTAGATCACTCTCTCCCGCCAATTTGTGATCAAAGCAAAAACTGCACAGGACAAAGTGAAACGATATGGAAGACTTTATTCAAGGTGCTCCGAACTGAATTGTGTCCCCCAAAATTAATATACTGAAGCTCTAATCACCAATGTGATGCTATTTAGAGAAGGGTCCTTTAGGAGGTAATTAAGTTTAGATGAGGGTGAGGCCCTAATGATGGATTAGTGCCTTTGTAAGAAGAGGCATCAGAGGGCCTGTTTATTCTTTCTGTTTGCCAGGTGAGGACACAGTAAGAAGGCAGCCATCTGCAAGCCAGGACAAAACCCTCATGCTGGCACCCTGATCTTGGACTTCTCAGCCTCCAGAACCATGGGAAATAAATTTCTACTGAGAAAGCCACTCAGTCTATGTTATTTTGTTATGATGGCATGAGCTAAGACACAGGCTATTGAAATAGGGGCAAGAAGCCATAACTCGGGCTGAGCTTAACTCTACCAAAACGAAAGGTGAGAGGGTTTTTAAGCCAAGGTAGTTAGTGGAAACCACTGGCGGATGTTAGGAAGGGGAGGTGGAACAATGATATGTGTTGAACACACTGAGTTATTCCTGAGTTTGCAAATGGTTTTCTCTATGTTTAGGCCATCTGTGTTTGGCCTAACTCCTACTGAAGTTAGGCGGGGAGACAGGGAACCTATGTTTCTTGATGATTACATTTTAAAGGCTTCTGGGTCCTTGAGAAAGACATTCCTGGGTTATAAAATTAACAAGAGTTTTTAAGAATATTTACATATATCTAAAAGGGCCAGGGAAAGAATTTACAATTACAAGTTTTCTAAAGTAAACGCTCGAGGAAAAGGGAGGCTAGGAGCCTGTCTAAAGTTTAGTCAAGCTGAGGTGAATGTTAAGGCATTCCTAGTCAGTTGGTATTATCATCCTTTAACCACCTGCCCACTTTTTACTGACTACATAGAAATATTGACCTGGTCAGATTCTCTGTGTCACCTCATTTATTCTCTACCTCAACTTGTCTTGCCATATTGGGATTTCACAATTTTAGTTCCATTCAAATGTTGATTTATCTTCAAAGTCCTCCTGCACAGAGGAGTTTCCAAGAATAGCAATTAAACAAAATGTAAGATTACTGACTTAACACAGTTATATAAAAATAATGTAACAAATAACATAAAATGCCTGTCTTTGCATGGTGACTGTATACAAACAATTAACCTTTGGAAGGAAAAAAAGTCTTCCTAAATGGAAATTAACAGTACTGATTTTTTTCTTGACAGTTTATCCTACTGATATCTTGTTAAAACTTATTACATTAAGTAAGGAAAGATTTCTGATCTCATAAATCAAGTATTTTAAAATGAGCTGAGGTTTACCAAACAGGTAAATTTGTGCCTCTGGTTCTCCTTTGAGAAACTGCTTTTTTTTTTTTTTTTTAATGTCCAAATCAATAAAATGAGGGCCTTTGTTCAAATGGATCAGCTCTGTGAAGTAAACTGGTGAAGGGGAGAATTTGCCATCCCAAAATATGTCTCTTTGACATAAGGATTATTTTGAGCTGGTTATGTAAAAAAGAAGGAAGAAGGAGAAAGAGAAGGAGAAGGAGAAGGAGAAGGAGAAGGAGAAGGAGAAGGAGAAGGAGAAGGAGAAGGAGAAGGAGAAGAAGGAGAAGGGAAAGGAAAAACAGCAACTACAGGAAAAGCTCTGAAAGTCAAGTAGAAGTTACCTTTTCCTAAGAGACATTTATATTTATACGGGAAATATATTAATTTTTGCTCCAAAAGACGCATGAGAGCTGATGGTCCGGCTAGGTCCTATTTTTGGGGAAACACGATATTTGTATGGGCATCTCTTTTCTGTACCAGGAAGAGAAGGATGACTCTAAATAAATCTCTAGAAACTCTTATCAGTGGAGAAGGCACTGACTTAAATCTGCATAACAAACGTGTCCTTGTTTACTGTGCTTTGTCTGGCCATCTCCCACACAACTGGCCTTTAGCTGAAGACAATATTTAGGTGGTGGCTTGGGCATTTCAGAGTTATTCCGTTTTGCTGAGTATCTCCCACATCTACAGGAGGCATAATATTATTAAATTTGTGTTTGTTTTTATCCTGTTAGTTTGTCTTTTTATTGGGGGGGGGGGGGTTCTCGGGCAATAACCTAGAAAAGTAAAGAGAAAATTATTTTTCCTCTCCTGCACTGGTAATAAATAGAACAGAAATTCATACACCATGCTTTTGTAAAACTCAACTAAGTCTCTCTTGATTTTTGTCAAATCATACCGAAATCATCACATCTAGTTCACAAGCAAATAGCAATTGAGAACTGAGACATGAATTGAGAATTGAATACGAGTATGAAAAAAAAAAGATTCTGAAAACCCTAGAAATTAACATTAATTCTATTTATAGAGTAATAACTTTTTACAAGGCTACTTTTTTTCTTAAAAACGAATGTTTAGTTCACTCTAGTAATCTATTTTAATTCACTAAAATAATCCAGTTTAGTTCATTCTAGTATTGCCTGAAAGCCTAAATATCACTAATATTCTTTGCCCAGGAAGAAAAAGTCAGCCATGTTTACTTTAAAACAGTCGATAAGATGCAAAGTTACCAAGGTTAAAGTTACCAAGGGACCTTATGAGCCCTGGCTAAATGTATTAGTGAAGGGAAACCTATATCATTTAAGTACAAAATGTAACAAAGTAAAGTCAAAACCTCCATAAAAAAATTAAACAGGAAGAAAATGCTGAATGATCCAAAAGTGGTGAAGATTTAAATTAGTTTCATTTTAAGATGCTGTGTATAGGTAACTTATTTTATAATTTTTAAAAATCCCCCCCCTTTCCCCATCCCTATTTGAGAACACACTGGTGTGTGGACAAGTGTACTGCTGGCATCATTTATTTGCAAGAATGAGAATCTCCTTAGGGAATGTAAGAAAATGAAAAATTAATTAGCAAGTTGTCTCTCATAGTTTTTCTTTTTTTTTTTTTTCTTTTTCCCAATCATGTGAAAGAGAAGACAAAATGAATCCGCAGTTGATGCTACATTAGGTTTAGGGGGAAGGGACATTAAACCTACAGCAGAAGAGAAAACACTGACTCCACCCATTGGCCTAGAAGGCTACAAAGCACCACAATTTATTCTGGACATTGTTCCTTGTTCTAGTTACACTGAAGTGTGGAATTATCTCAAAGACTGTTTTAACTGCCTAACTTCTGTTCATTCAAAACCTTTGATATTGCTCTTCTTGGTCTTTAAAAACAAGCTATTACTTATCTAAAGATAAACAGAAACTCTATTCTAGGTCAGACTCATGAAAAAGAGAAAATGGAAAAATTTGTTTATGGTCTCAGAGGGTCTACAAGGTAGAAATTCAATCTTGTTTTAGTCCAAAGACTGGATAATAGAAAGTAAAACCTTATTAATTCTATTCTGAGAAGATTAATAAACAGAAAAAGCAATTACACTGAAACAAATGGGGCGACAAGAAAAAGATTTGGGAGACAGATGGAGATGTTCTCTTCACAAAGCTCCTCTCTACATGAAAACCTAAACTCTTGATCTTTGGAGAGCTAATCCAAACTAAACTCATTTCATTTGTATATATGAATGCCTGGAATAAAGCTGTGAACTTCATCCCGATCTAAACAGGATTAGAAAGGAATACTTATTGTCCACAGGGATGAATCAGAAATAGAATGTTATCAGTATAACTTCACTCCATTAGCTTAAACATGTCAAGAAACATAATGCCTTTCTGTACTGTGCAAACCTTGCTAATTACTTGTATTACCTTGTTATCCAGGTTTCACAATAGGTAGTAAATTATAATTGGCACATCCCTAAAGACTGTAGATTAAAGAATAAACACACTAGAAAAAATACATCTCCACAAAATCCTCAATAAATGTAGTCAAGAAATGATTTTTAAACTTTCCCTCTGACAGTAATGGATCATTTGTCAGTTGCCATTGCAAAGTGATGATACAGTTATTGTGTAGCAAAGTATTTACCCTCCAATGCTGATTTTTTATTTGCACCTATGTATACCTTGACAATCATTGGATTAATAAGACTGGGAATTGGCACTAAAACAAAGATTCTTTGCTCCTTTAGAAAAAGGCTATTTTATTCTCAACTATTTTTCCCTGAGTAGCAAGAATCCAACAATAAATATTAAAGATCAACAACCCCGACAAAATTTATTTCTAAAAATCTAAGACCTGGAGGAACTCCTGCTGGTTTCTTTTCAGGAACCACAACAAAGTAAAAGAAGCCACAGAAGTATACTAAGATATTTACTTTTCAAACCATTTTGTATCTCAAGCAATAATTTATTCATTTTGCAAATATTAATATGTATACCATTTAAATTATAAATAAAGTATCTTTTGAAAATTTGATGGTATCCAAATTGTGCCCTTAATTTTAAAGCAGTTCTCATTATTTCTTCCATTTATAGATTTATAATAGGGGAAAATGAATGTAGATTCCTTCCCATTATTTTCATCTACTATTTCTTTAATTATTTTATACACATTGTGTGAAACTTTAATTTTATCCATTTAATTCTCAAATCTCATAACATGTTTCACAATATTCTCTCACAGGGAACCCCTTGTTTATTTCTTGTGACATAACCTAGAGGGTTTACACTTCTGAAATGTACCTTCTAAAACACAGCTTAATCACAAGGGTCAAAGAATCAAATTACACTTAAGCGTATCATGTATGGGTATATTCGGACCTTCCAAGAAAAAAGGTCATGCCACTTCCAAACAGTACTCAAAACCCTCTATTTCTGAACTGAGTTTACACACAAACTTTTGAAAGTGGTCTTAGTAAAAAGAAAGTCAACCTTAACCAACACATGTATAAGCATTCATTTCAACTGGGGATTGCCATGAGTTAGTGAAAGATATTTCAATGCATAGTCAATATTTCACCTGGCTCTTAAATAGTGATATTATCCTCATTATCAAGCAACATGGCAGTTATTTCTCAAAGCCTAAAATTATAACAGAAAATAAATATTCCAGGGAAAATGTTAATCATTTGAGAATTCTCCTAGTCAAATACACTTTAAACTTCAATGTCTAAATAATTCATCTTTAACCTCAAGGGGAAAAAAAATGAAAACAAAATAGGCTGCCTATGATCTACACATGTTACCCAGAGACAGGATCTTTGAATGATATACTAAAGTTATTTTGCTCAATAAGAAAAGGTGTAAAGTTCCCAAGTCATGTTATAAAATTAACCTAGCTTTAATACGCAAACTTGACAAATGCAGCACAAGAAAGAAATCTGTGGAGCAATTTCATTAAAAAATTCAGACACAAATACCTAATAAAATATCATGTAAATCAAACCTGGCAATTTACTAAGTAGATGATATATCATAATGAAGTATAAAAGATTTAAAAGATAGAAGCCTCAAAATTATGAAATAAATTCAGGGAACACATGTTATCAATAGGTCAAAAGTTTAAAAAACAAGGATCTCAATAAATGTTATTAAATAAATATTTTCATAAATTCCTAGGCTTTAATATTACCATGATTATTTTTTTAATCCTTAATGGATTATATAAAGAAGAATATAAAATGAGATATAAAAAGAAGAAAATGGAATGGGATATAAAAAGAAGAAAATTTCCCTAACATGATTATGAAACATGTCTGGCTAAAATCCAAAAGTAGTCTTAATAAGGAAACATTAAAGGAATTATAACAAATGGAACAAATAAGGTTGCTATAACCACTATTATTGAAAATATTCTAAAAGCAATATATTAAAAAGGGAGAGATGTGATAGAAGGTATAACTATTCAAAAAGAAGACAAAACTCATTATTTGTAGATGATACTATGGTCAACCTATAAAAGAAAATCCCACAAAATGATTAACTGAAGAAACTTATGAGAGTTTACTACATTCAAATTAAAAAAAAAAAAGAAATCAGTACCTCTTCTATAAACCTGACATAGCCCATTAGAATTTATGAGAAAGTCAATCATATATAAAATAATAACATCATAACAACTTCACATATAAAATTTTTTGCAATAACCTTAAAATATAAAAGAAAAATTTACTTAGGAACATAAAAGAAAAACAGAGAAACATATCCTATTCCTGAATGGAAGTATAGAGGATTTTAAGACTGCAATTCTCATCAAAATATAATCCATCATTATAGAAATTCTCATCAAAAATTCTCATCAAAAATTCTCATCAAAAATAATCCATCATTATAGAAAATGTAAGAGGTACTTTGTTAAAGAAAACTAAATCTTATAATATATATAGCAAAATAACCAAATTATTTAGAAACAGAAAACTGATGCTTGGCTTCTGTGTTTCAAATTGCTAAAAACTAATGTTAGACCTGAACAAGAAAAAAATGCCTTCTAGTACTACTACTATCCAATTCTGTTGTCCCTTCTAGCCAGTGCAGGAAGATTTAAAAAAGAGAGAGAGAAATAAACATTAAAAATAAAGAGTGAAATGTCTCACTATTTGCATATGTTATTATTGTTTAGCTATAAAATTCAAGAGAATCACCTGGAAAACTATTATAACTCGTGTGATAGCTTAGTACGTTAGTAAGGCACAACATTGACAGAAAAAAAAAAATTAAGAGTTTTCTATGCACAAAGAATAACCAATAAAAGAAAATACAACGAGGAAAAAAAAAACACTCACAAGAGTAATGAAAACCCACAAATAATAAAAAATAATCCTTTCAAGAAGAGGGAAAATAGTAGCAGAACCTTTTTCTACTGGAAGCAAAATACTTCATAAAACATAAATAAATGAGTGTTTTATTAGCTAAGAATAAATAAAATATAATGAAATAAAACAGTGATTCCAGAAACAAATCAATATATAGAAAATATATATTCTACCTGAAATCTTGCTAAAATGACTTAGTTCTAGCAGCTATTTTTTGTAATTCTATCAGATTTTCTACATAGATGACCATGTCATTAGCAAATAAAGACCATATAACATCTTCCTTTCCAATCTCATGTTGGATTATATCAAATCTGTTTTTTCTGTGTCTACTTAAATGATCACGTGTTATATGTAATACCTAAAAAAGCAATCTTATTTATCAGAAACTATCTTATTCACCATAATTTTCACAAAAGTAGTAAAATGTAAATTTCCTATATGTGTCAGTAACAAAAATCTATATTAAGCTCATACAATTGAACTATGAGCAATGTCTGTCCACAGAATCTAAGACACAGAAATATTACACTATACATTCTTTTCTATCACCCTCTTGAATCCTTTATTTACAGTGACATTTTTAAACATGTGTAAGAGAGATAGAAGGAAAAGGGGGGGAAACGAGGAAAAGGAGATCGGTTAGGAAGATGAAAACAATCCAGTGCAATATAAGCATTGCACATAAAAATCTCAAATATTCAATTAACATATATACTCATTACTAGTAATTATACTCACTAGAAAATATACTCATTACTAGTAATTACTTCTGGAATCTGTTTCTAATTGTTTAGTATGTTTTATTAGTCAATTTGCTCTGATGCCAACATTGACTGTACTACTCTATTTATTTTACCTTTTAAAACTTTAATACAAGGTAAAATACTTGTAAATCCCCATTTATTCTCTTCCTTTAGAAAAGTTTTAGCTATTTTTTCATATGTTTTTCTAAGCAAGGTTTTAAATTTTTATAATGACTTTTACGATATTTTCATTTTAATTTTTCAAATTTCACAATGTGGAAAGAGATTCAGAGATGTTCGAACATTATGGTGGACTTACTCATTGCCAATCTCTCAATGATTCCACTACGCAAAATCTTTCCTTTGGAGGCTTCCAGGACCAATTGTTTTGATTGATAAGAAACTTATCAGTCAAATGGTATATATATTCAGTCTCATATTTCCTGCTATATACAGGCCGTAGTCTACACAACGTAAACCTCTGTTTTATCATCAAGCCATTTGTTCTAACTTGCCTGATACGCTTACTGCTACAGTTACTCCATTTACAGAAGATAAAACTAGTGTCATACCTATTTTTTTTAACATTTCTTTTATTCATCATTTTCTCAAATCTTGACCTTTCTATCACCAGTCACAAAATAAATCACGACTTTACCTGCTTTTAATCATAAAATAACTACCCTCAGTGCTCAAGTTCCAAATCTCATCTTCAAAGTAGATATTATCATCCACTAAACAGATCAAGATACTGAAACACATTGAAGTTGTTGTCCCCCATCACTCTCCAACCCTCCCCCCCCCACACACACACACACACACGCACACAGCCTTGAGCTGGTAAGTGGCCTCACTGTGATTTAGACCAAGGACTGCCCAACTCCACAGTCCCTGTTGTATCCCAATTAACTGTCCTTTATGATTTCAGACTCTCTTTTCCAAGCCTAAATAAACCAGTAACAAAAGTCACTTCCTCTAAGTGCTCTTGGCATGACCACTCCCCATGGTACAAATCCAGCTTAGATTTTAATCATCGTTTACACATAAATTATGCTTGTTCAAATTGTCCTTATCTTACCTAAGTGTGTTTATGAAGCTTCCACTAATTGTCAAGCAAATCTGATCATTAATTGATTTAACAATATTAATTTATGTGCTGAGTTCATCCATTATTATTCTCTGCCTCTTTAATTCACAGCTCTATTAAAGCATTTCTCTCTTTTATGAACGTTTTCTTCACATACCCTAATAAGCCTCAAAGTCACCTGTACTAAGCACTCAAAAATCGTTTGTGATTCAGGCATCTCACCTCTGCACAGCTGCAATTGTGACATACATGTGGCAATTGTGGTTTACAGAGACATTTCCATCTGTTCACTTGTATTTATTCTGCCTCCCTTGTCTGTCAGTTCTGCTACGGTCATCCTTTGGAATTCTCCATTGAACCTGAGGCAGTGGCCAATCAGTGAAAGCTTCTGCTCCACTCACCACTGCTGCACTCTCTGAAATAGGTGAGAATCAGGGCATACACACATGCAGAGGTTGGTTAAGCACAGAAGAAAATGTCGTCTATTAATTACCCATGTGCATCAGAAGGGGTGTATTAGGATGTAAAGGATATAGGATCTCAAATACATTAGAATCTTTCTACAATCAAGCCTCAGATATTCTGATCACCAAAATCATATCGCACCTTTGGGGTGGAGTTGAAGGACCACAATACTAAATTAAAAACAGTTATAACCGATAGTACCCATGAGGCATCAACAAGATTGCACAGATAAATAAGACTGAGGTGGCTAACTCTTGGATGTTTTTCAACAAATGTGTATTACTTGAATACATACCTAAAAGAGTATTGCTTTTTAGTTTTAATGCTGTGATTCTATCTAAACAGAAATGAAATGGAGTAGACTTGAAGAGAATTGTGTTCTTTATAAATCGTCCACACAGTTACACTGTCTAACTCAGAAATCCAAACTTACTAATTTGCTCATATATAAACCAATAAAAATCCTAATATCATGTAATAAACATATTATAAATATCACATTTATTAATGTTGTAGGATTTACAAGGAAAATATAATATTGTGGTCTTATTCAATTCAATTAAATTCACCAAAGCATCAATAGTGTGTATAACTGAAAGGACCGGCTGACTTGCTGGATTAACAAAGTTTTATTTTAAGATATACTAAAATCCTAATGTGTAGGAGTTTGTCCAAGCACTAACAAATCCTTTGAGTACTTAACTTTAAAGCACAAATTGAAATTTTCAAAGACAAAAATCCAATTGCACATTGTTCAATTTCCTTCCAAATTCATCAAATACTGAAAATAATTTTAACATACATAACTGAAAAGTGGCTACTTTTGCAGATATCGTAAAGCCTTAATAATTTCAAACAAAAGTTTTATTCTTTTCTGTTGCTAAACCAGCATTTTATTTTGTACTTAATTTATGTTACTTAATGTCCTTTTTGAAACTCAGCATATCTTTAAAATAGTAATCATTTTTCTTTATGCAGACTAAAGCTAAAAGCTGCTCAACTGTTGTACTAATCCTTATCTTTTTCTCTTCAGCAAACAAGTGGTGAGTGCTCTGCAGGAGCTAGGAAAGTGGTTAGTTACAAAATCACAGTTAACACAGGATCTCATTTATTAAACAATGGTTTCAGGTTACAAGCCACCTTCTGACTGCAAACATCTACTTTCCCAAACATTCATTATAGTAGTTAAGATAATTTCACATAATAATTGGAAAAGACCAAATAAGAATCCACTTAAAATTCTCTTTAATGGGCTTATCAGCTTGAATAGTCATGAATTCATCTATTCTTATTATGCTGGCAACTCATGTCAACATTTTTATTAAAACCTGAGGATGATGACTGAGGTCCTAAAATACAACCAGTCTAACATCCCTGATCATACATTTTTAATTGAGATATAATTGGCATATAAAATCATATTAGTTTCAGATGCACAATATAACGATTTGATAATTGTATATATGTGAAATGAACACCACAGTAATTCTAGTCAATATCCATCACCACACAGTTACAAATGTTTTCTCTTGTGATGAGAACTTCTAAGATCAACTCTCTTAGCAACTGTCAAATATACAGTATTAACAATAATACATTTCCTTTAGACAGGACACACAGTATCAGTGTATGATTCCAATAAGGGAAACACCAGTATGCACAGTGGAACAACTGGTAAGGGAATGATTTAAGGACCCAATTCATCACAACTTGGACAATTTATGACAACAGGAGACAAATCAGGAACAAGAACCCAGGCCAACAGAGGTATACAGATCGTAAGCAATGGCCCTAGCACATGGCAATGAGACAAGAGTACTTCTGTGGAAGCAAAGGCTTCAAGCCCATCATAAAGGCAAGGGCAAATGTGAAAGGAGTAAGATTAGCCACAGGCAAAAGTATGGAGTGGATAAAGTTTTCTTCGGTTTCAGCCCTCCATACCTCATTGGTTTCTCCTGATGTTTTTCCCCAGTCATATTTCTGCCCAGGCAATCACTCCTAAAATGTACATCTGGTTTCCTCTAATTTCTACTTGATTGTTTCTCCCTGGAAAATTTAAAGTGTATCAAAATTATATCCTATCACGTACCAAAAATATTTCCTAACACCTATATTGAATTCTTTAATTTTAATTATCTATTTATGAAAGCAGTTTCAGTCTAAAATGCTAATGGCTGGGGGGGAAAAAAGTCAAGACTATTTCACTCAGCAGTATTTGCACTTTCAAAGGCCTCTAATAATTTAACCAATGTCTAAATGTTAAATTTCGGGAGGTATAGTGTTAAAAATGAGGACGGATTTTTTTAACATTTCAGAACCATTGCAATATTTGCTATTGAAACCATCATTTTTCAATTTAACTATCAAAGGCTGCTGCTTCTACTGAAAGCAGCTGCAATCATAAACCAAATAACTCTACACATGCCCAGTGTGGGAGGGGCTATCAATAACTTGCTTGGTTTTTCATAAACCAGGGGTGCCAAAAACATGTATATACATTTTAAGAAGAAAAAAATGTATTAAAATTGTAATACTTAATATATACTGATAACAAAAGACGAATACAAGTCATGTGTATACATTTTTTGGCACCCTCTGTATATCCAAATGCAGGTGTAAAAATAATTGTGTATGTCTTTTATCGTATTTCTCAATATTACGGCCAATCTCTATGTACAAAATCATTCATCAGAATCTTCAACTCCTGCAGGATTATATGCTCTAGAATATTAAAAAAAAGTGATCTAACATAAAGAAACTTAGAATATTTTGATGAAGAAAAATGTGAAAGAAAACATCTTAAGTGTTAACTTACATAAATTTTAATGACTGTGAATATGTCAGTTACTGAGGCCTAAATAAGGATGAATCTGCGTGGATTTGGCTTTACATCTTAGAGGGTAGTTATTGGCCTTAGAAAAGCTAGAAGTTTTATGAAGAAGCCAACTTCTTTAATGATAATCATTTTAAAATTCGAACTAACCATTCCTTTAGCTCAGCCAAGGGAAAAGTATTCTCTTGATTATTTTCAAATGTAGAACAAATCTAGAAAAAAACTGATCATCAGGATAACTAATGATATGATGGGTTCCAATTTATGGAAAAAGATAAGATGTATGCATCCATAGAGATATCAACGAATTCATTCATTATTGGAAAAGTGCTTCTTTCCTACAGTAACATGCTAATAATAAAAATAGAAAGATCCATGAAGTCAGATAACCAACTCCGGTGGTCAAAGCTAACAGGTACAAGTTTGGTCAGGAAGAGCATATTTACATGGTCTCAAAATATTTCCCATAAACTAGAAAGAGAAAAATGACTAACTTTGCAGTAAAGAACCCGCAAAGGCCACCTGAATTATGTGACCAAAGTCAACATCACCAATATCAGGGCAAACCAATATCACAATCCTCTTGATAAACACTGAAAACAGCATAATATCTTTTTACTGGTATTTCTGTCAGAAAGACATCCCTGAATTTAATTATGAGAAAATATCAAACAAACCTAATCCAGGACAGTATACAAAGTAACTGGTACTGCTCAAAATATCAGTCAAGTAAGCAAAGAAAGGATGAGGAACTGGTCCCAATTAATGAGAACTAAAGGGACATAAAAACTAAATGCAATGTATGATTGGATTCTGGAATAGAAAAATAAATGCCTAAAGGACATGACTGGAGCAACTGACAAAATCTGAGTATGGATTATGGATTAGCTAATAATATTATATCTTTGTTAAATTATCTGATTTTAAGTATTACACCATTGTTTTGTAAGAGAATTTCCTTGTTCTCAGGACATACAAACTGAATTATTTAGTAATAAAGGCACTATTCCTATACCTTAGTCTCACGTGGCTCATATAAAACAATCTGCATGTATGTAAATATGCATGATAAAGTGAGACAAAATGTAAACAATTAGTGAATCTGGGTAAAGGATGTGTGGGAAACCCTTACACTTCTCTTTCAAGTTTTCTGTAAGTTTGAAATAAAAATAATTTTTTAAAAAAATTGCACAAACATCCAAGCCCAGTTGATTTCACTAATTCTATCAAAAATTTAAATAAGAAATAGTACCAATCTTATAAAAATTATTTCAGGAAATAGAACGTTCTTTCATTAGGTCAATGTAATCCTGATCCTGAAACATGACAAATCTGTTACATGAAAAGTAATTTACTGACCTATATCCCTCACAAACATAGGCACACCAGCTCTTAACAAAATATAACAAATTGAATCCATCAATACATATAAAAAAAATACATCATGAGCAAATGGATTTTATCCTAGGGATGCAAAGTTAATTTAGTTAATTTAACATTCAAAAATCAATGTAATGTACCAAGTTAGAATAAATTTTTTAAAAATGTATTCATCTCAATAGATGCAGGAAAGAATTTGATAAATTCAACACCCACTTACGATAGTAAAACAAACTTTTAACAAGATATCAGTAGAAGGAAAACTTATCAACCTGATAAAGGTTATCTACAAAAAATCTACAACTTCATACTTTATGATAAAATACAAATCAACCTTACTGTAGGTATACAAAAATGATGGCAGTATTAAGTTTCTTAGTAATACTCTGGAGCTCCCAAGTTAAAAATTGTGACTTTTATTGTATCATTGGAAGGCATTATAGCCCACAGACAGAAAAATTTGTATATTGCCTCAGTTTTTTGCTACCTTTCTCCATGAAGTTTCTAAAGGAAATATATACACAAAGAGCAGTCAAAAAGGAAAGGAAAGTAGCATTTTATTAACTATTCAACTATTAGGCCTAGAATTTCAAAACAAAACATTTTGGTGAACTAAGATGGTATACACCTTTCTCATAAGAAAAGTTAAATCTAAAAGATTTCAGACCAAGGCAGACAATAAAGTCTCCCTAATTATCCACATTTCCTTTTTATTTCGTTCCCTACCACCACCCTTCTCCAGCTAAAACCAGTCTTCATGAAATGAGGACGTTTACTTATTCCTTTTGCATCATAGCAGAATAAGAAATAATTTTTTTAAAGCTTCTATTACAGGGCAACAATAACCAAAGAAATATTCTTAAAATGTGTATTCATTCTTAATATATTCTTAAAATATTCATTCTTAAATATATTGATAAAGAGGGCACAGAACTTTAAGAGTGTTTCCAAAGCAGTGATTAGCACAGGTGATAATCAGCCCCTATTAGAAGACTTGCCCCAAATTCTAAAAAGCACCAAAATAGCCAAAAGACAATTCCAAAAAATATGCCTGAGAAAGTAAAAGATACTAATGGATAAAAATCCATATCTAAGACAGGTAATTACTATTCGCTTAAAAAAGTTGGAAAAAAATGGCCTGAAGCAATCAACTGGTAGATCATTAAAAATAATTTTTGATGATAGCTCAGTCTGATTTTTAAGCAGACAAGGGATGAGTTCAAAGTAACTTGTTATTCACTTCCAATTTTTATGCGGTATTTCAGCTCTTATACTAATAAATAAGAAAAATAAAAGAGAACTGGTGCTGAACTATCGCATTCTAACAATAAATTAATAATCATCTATTAACATATAAATCAACTGGAAAACATCCCATTATTTGAATGGATTTTGATTGCCAAAATTTTTAAAGTTTATGTTCTTGACTAATTTGAACTAGTGATAATTATAGTGATAATTTAATCAGAAAGATTTTAATCACTTAGAACCTTACTGATCGTAACTTTAATACCTACAAAATCTAGAGAACTCTTTAAAGATTTACAAAGATGAGTAAGCAACTTGGCAGTCATCAACATAGATTAATTTGGTACCTTTTTTAGAAACCAAGTAGGAAAAATGTCTCCACACCTTTGTTCATCACTGAGTATAATCACTAATTCTACAACCTCTCAATGGATTCATTAGAATTCCTGCTTTAAAAAGGGGAGCGGGGAGTGTCTGAATAATTTTATACTGCTTTACTAATCATCTTTATGGTAACAAGAGATAGGATAGCGTTCTAGTCTTCTTGGGTAGAGAAAAGGTAAAGCCATACTACAACCTGCTAATGTTCTACTAGAACATTTCCCCAAAAATGTGATAATTGGATTACAATAAAATGTACACATCATAAAGTCATTTACAGAACTGAAGAGACACTCTCTTCAGTTTAACTCTATATTCATAAAATTTCATTTTTCAATTACATGTATCGTCAAGCCCTGGCAAATTAATATTGAAGAATAAATAAAATTGAGGTGTGGACTGAACTCCTTATACCTAGAATATTTATTTTATGATTTTCTAAAATATTTATTTTATGATTTTTCTAGTTGACTGTTTCAGAATAATTTCCTTAAATTTTATCCATATCATTTTATTCAACATTATTATGCTTTGATGATAAATTAAAGAGTTGACATTTTTTCTTTTGGTTCCAGAAAATTATCTATGTGGAAAGAATGACTTAAGATTACATTTACTATGAATAAACTTTGTAAGAAACATATTATGAATATTGAAGTACCCTAAATTATGAAGTCAGCTATTAAGTCAGATAAGAAAATAAAAACTGCTGAATGCTGTCAAATTGGTGCCATTGGCTTGAAGGACCAAAATTAACATTTATAAGATGTATGTATTACAAAAGTATATGTAGAGTAAAATGCGTAGTTTATGTTGTCAAGAAGCCAAGTATTAACAGAAATACGTTTTCATTATGCATATAAAGTACATCAGAAATTGATCCTTTAATATTAAAATATTAAGCAGGTTATTCTATCTTTGCCTTTATCAAAATTGCATTGCTGGAATATTGAATAAGGAAAGGATGTAGACCCCTGGAAAAAGGGGCATTTATTTCTTAAAATTCAACTCCTTTCAATCAAATGCCAATACATTCTAAGAGTAAAGTTGAAAGTGAAAAGATCTTCGTGTTTACTTCTCAAAACAATCCGTTTGGTTTTTCTGTTGGGGCAATTTAATGGTATCAAAAGTGATACCATTATGGATACATAATATGATAAGTGACACATAGGTGCTTCAGAGGCTGAAAGGGTCTCTCTAGTAGGGGCAAAAGTTGCATTTGAAAGCAGGCTCCTACCTGGACTGCCTCTCCTAAACCAGGGATTCTTGTTTTCTCTTTAAAAAGAAAAAGCTAATAAACTATTAGCCAATATTATTACAATAGTAGTATATTAAAATAGTAATATAAAATATATTACGTATAACATGTAGATAAGAAATAGAAAAAAATAATTTAAAGAGAGAGAAACGTTCTTTAAGAAATATACGTTATTGTAATAAAGAGCTAAAAGCTGTTTAGTATTCCCCAAGCAACGTGCAGAAGAAACTAAAATGTTCTTATTATCAACCATGTTTGATTTCTTACTTCAATCCAAATGAATCCTTTCAAGCTTCACAAGTGCCCTTCTTTTCCCTGGGGCGGGGGGAGGGGGAGACTTACACACTACATTCTTGGTAACTTTTCACCTGATCCTTCCATCATTGCTAACACTGACTTTTTTCTAAGATCAAAGAATTCATTTACCATAGAGTTAAGGACCCAAAATATAGTCTTAATCATTCAGTTGTTTTAGAGCCACTTATGTTAAATTGATCAGGGATTGCCTGGAGCTGGGTTAGAAAAGAGTCAACTGGCACTTCTCAGCATCCCATTCCAAGAAAAGAGTCAACTGGCACTTTTCAGCATCCCATTCCAAGAAAAGAGTCAACTGGTACTTCTCAGCATCCCATTCCACTAATTACAAACTTGATTCTCTTAATGGAACCTACTCGTTTCAACTCTTTCCTCAGTCAGGATAGACTCAACGAGGCCCTCCTCATTGCAGTGTCACACAGCCACTATTCCTCCTTGTGATTCAAGTATTTCAATCCCTGTGTCCCAAACCCAATAAAGAACCCCACAGTTCTTTTCATTCTCTCATCAAGCGGTATCTGTCAAAGAGGATTTCCAATGGTCATTCCAGAGTTTCAGAGTTTTTCAAGTAGCCATTCAACTGAAGAAACCCAGGAATCTTAATATCTTAAATATACATGCATTTCTCAAATATTCTAGCAGCGCAGAGCTTTTTCACATTGCCAAGTTTAGCTAATGCCCAAACATACTATTATTTTTCCATTTTACTCCTGGTCTTTTAAAAATTGTAGAGAATTTAGGTTACAGAACATTGTTATTATTGTTATCGTACTATCATCTAGATCTATTAGATATAAGTGCAAATAATAAAATAATTCTGTTACATTTTTCTCAATTTTTCCTCTTCATTAAAAGAAGAAAATTAGAAAAATGTCAAAAGAATTTTGATTTTCTTAGAAAACTGGGTTAAATATTTCAACATAAGTTGTGTGAAATTAAATTTAAACCTGCAAAATTCTGATCTTACAAATTTAAGCAGTTATCACTGTGCCTTTAGCTATTGCCTAAGGGCTTTTATTGGAAGAGATACACACCAAGAATCTGTCCCTACGTCATGGAACAATAAAGTCCATGAATATAAATCTGCTTTGATCTGAATATGAAATCTATTGTCCCTATACCAGAAATTCCATCTCCTCTGCTTTCTGGAACAGCAACCCAAGTGTTCCACCTTGGAGAATTTCAGCTCAACCCTACCTGAAGAAATTCTTTTTTATATTGAATCTCAGACTCCCCATTAAAATCGTGTTTGGGAACATTTTGGTCACTTGGTATCCCAGAGAAGAAAAAAAACAGATTGAGTTACATTCTTGAATTACTGGTATTCATCAGCTGAAATAAATTTCATGAGAAGTTATTTCTTGCAAGTAAGCGAAGAACATGCATGGAATTGAAAAAGCATAGAATAATTCTGGAAATGGTTAATCCCAATGCTTCCAATCAGGAAATGGATCAATGTGACAAAGAATTGAGCTGGCAGTCAATCCTCAGACATTGAGCAACTGGGGCAGGCAAGAACTGGAGAATCTGAGAACAGCAAGTTGATAGGGGAAAATCTTCCAAAGAAGAGGACTGGTAAGAGCACTGCAAGAAGAACAGGTCCCAAGAGGAAGGAAGAACAAGGCACAGTACATTAGAATGAACAGCAGAAACCTAGACCTTTGAATATGACAATAGGACAAGTTGTATTAGCAAAATGTTTAGCTGCAGACAACAGATCAACCAACTGAAGCATAAATAAATAAGAGTTTCTTTTTTCTCATTCAGAAAGTCTAGAGGTGGTCAGTTGCTGGAATTACTTTGTTCATAGAAACTACCTGCCTTCCAGTGTGTGATCATTCTGTTCTGCCATCTTATGTTGGCTCTCATTCACATATATGTTGCCCAAAGGTTACAAGATGGCATTTAGCTCCAGACAGCATGTCTACATTCAAAGCCAGGTGCGTGGGGTAAGTGGTGTACCAGCTCCATATATCACTACAGAATGCAAAAATTTTCCCTAAAAACCCTAGCAGAAATCCATGTACATTTCATTAGACGGACTGTCATGTGGCCACTCTCTAGCTGTACGAAAAGCTGAGAAAGCATATTCTGTGTGTGTTTCTGTAACAAAAATTAGCCAACATATGATTGGCTAATAGCACAATAATGTCATTATAAAGCAATAAATATGTTATTTCATGTAGAATTTTTCCTGAGCAAAGGGAGCCAGAACATTATCAAATATATGTTATACTGACTAAAAGGTGCAGTTTTTCACTTTTTAACAGTTGTGAAACCAATTGACTTTGTAGTTGTGGGCCAGCTGGAAGTTACTACACACTTGGTCATAGGAGCATATATTGTCACGCAT
This sequence comes from Rhinolophus hipposideros, assembly GCF_964194185.1. Classification (NCBI taxonomy): domain Eukaryota; kingdom Metazoa; phylum Chordata; class Mammalia; order Chiroptera; family Rhinolophidae; genus Rhinolophus; species Rhinolophus hipposideros. The sequence goes on from NC_138050.1 coordinate 92,327,127, forward strand.
TCAAACAAATTGTACTATTGGTACTGCATGCCAAGCAATACAACTGAAGGTAAGACAAAGTGCCAAATTCCTCAAAATCAATGAAACACATTTCAAGACAACGGGTTACTATGACTGATATAGCTATCAATCACGTAAAACTATCATTAAGACAGAAAACATTGGCTTGTCAGAAATTTGATGTTGAGCAGAACCTGTTTAACACCTAGTGATGCATGATTGTGTGACTATAAAAGCTATGATTCTGTGACTTCAAAAAACTATGAATTAGTCAAATAGAAAAACATCAGCCTCAAAAGTTGTAACTTAGTAACTTGAAAGAAAAATTCAAAGTGCTTTTAAGAAATGCTACAACGCTCTTAATTGGCATAGATTATAACATCATGTGTGAAAATAGGAAGAACATGGCTGAGTTGAAAAGTGATACAAATCCATTGGCCTCCAAATGTAAACAAGTTCTAGGAATACTTACCAATTTTCTCTCTTTATAATTTTTTGTTTTAGGTTTGCAGAAGAATAATATTTCTTAAAGATTATGACCAAATAAGTTTAAAGACACTCTTTCAGTGAGTAAACAATAAAATTCAAAAGTTGAAAATGAAACATTGTGTCATTGCTTAATTAACATGCATCATTTTTTCTTATTAGTGCATAAAATAATGGAGTGCCTTGTCTTTCAATCAAGGCATATTAATGAATTTGATGTAATAGGGAGGAAAAGAGAGAAAACCTTCCTATTGGCAAATGCACTAGAATCGGGAAACTTCTCTGAATAATCCTAAGAAATTAAAAATGAGCTCCTCGTGGTAATCGCGCTCCAGAGAAATTCACCCATGCCTGAGTGTTGTTGGCAGGTGACAGGCTACACTACCTTCCTTGGTTTTGAAAATGGCGGTCGCACTAGCTCAGACCTCCATCTTCACTTGCTTGGCTCTGTACTTGCCACTTCTGCTCTCGGTGCAATGTTGCCAGTATCTCTTCTTTGTTGTTCTGACTTTTCAGTATCCCCTATGGTAGCCTTTGTTTGCTTCTGATTTTCAGAAATATGCGTACAGTGGATTCATGACTATTGACCTGTATGTGCAACCTTGCTCAATTCCTTTCTTTTTTCTCATAATCTGCTTATGAATTATTTTGGAATTTCTATATACACAGTCACTTAATCTGCAATAATGAAAGTTTTATTTCTTCCATTCTCATCTGTAATACCAGTTGTTTCTTTCATTACTATACGAAATACAACTAAGTACAGTTATGATTAAAAGTAGTGAAAATGGGTATCTTTGCCTTGTTCCTAAACTCAGAAACAGTTTTCATTATTTCACCCTATGTGAAGTTTTATTTGTGCATACTTTTTGATTATTTGACTTCTTTAATAGCCACTGGAACGTTTTTCTGTTTTTACTGTGTCTATAAATTTATTTCATTTACATTTTGAAGTTTATAACAGCCAGGTATACAAAGTGTCCTCATTATCTTTTTAGTGTCTATAGTACCTGTAGTAATAGCACTCTCTTTATTCCTAATATTGATAATGTATTAGTCCTTTTTTTTTTCTTGTTAAGTCTCAGTGTAAGTTTGTCAATTTCTTTAGCCTTTTCAAGGAACAACTTTTACCCTATTCATTCTTTCTGGCACACATTGGCTTTGATTTCTTTCATTTTTGCACTTATATCATTTCCTTTTGCTTTCTTTTAACTTGTTTTATTGTTCTTGTCATTAAATTCTTCAAATGAATGCTGAGCTAATTATTTTTAGCTTCTTTTTCTAATTTGTGCTTTTAAGTCTATAAATTCCCTCTGACTGCATCCTACAATCAAAGCAAGGAAGCAGAGGAGGGCTATTACTCCAACATTCCTTGAAGACTTGTTTTTGACTTTCTGATGTCAAGGTCCGTAATGACTTCTACCTCCATCCAATACTAATTTCTCTTTACGTTTTCTTGGACATATTTGCCTCTGTTTTTTGATAGCCATTTTTTTTTCTTTTTTGGATGCTGTGATGCTGATCTCTCCTGGTTTTCTGCTCACTACACCAGCTATTGCTTCTCCATTTACTCTGCTGATTCTTGATTTACCTCAGCTTGACTTTCTCATGTTAGAGCACCCAGTGCTCATTCCTAGACCCTTTATTTGTTTGTTTGTTTTTGTCCTTAGGTAACCTTGTCTAGTCTCATGGTTTGTAATAGTCCTCTATCCTGATGAATCCCACTTTTCTCTCCTATAATCCCATTCTCATTTTTAAAAATTATTATTAGATATGTAATAGGCATCTCCCAAGCAAAAATCATGATTTCTTACCGCCTGCCTCCACTAAGCCTGTTTCTCCCACTTTTCAGTAAATGGTGCCACCGATCTCCCAATTGCTCAGGCTTAAACTCCAGGAATTACCCTTGTTCATCTCTTAACTGCACCCATCCCAAAGTGTACACGCAACCCTAATAAATACTTAACAAATGAATGAAAAAAGTGAATCTTCAAGTAAAATATAAAAAACATTAAGATTAGTTCCCAAGGTTGCTCAAAAAAACTACTGTATTAATATTGTTATCTCAATTTCAGTGATTTGAAGGCTCAGAGAAGAAATCAGAAAACCAAAACTGATGGTCCCTGACACAAAATCATCTTATAGTGACCATTTTTCTGAGACAATTGCTGCAGGTAATTTAGAAGAAGACCCTAAACCAAGAGGTGGACTCAGACTCCATCACAAAATAGCAAGAAATCCCCCTTACCTCCTCCTTCAATTTTTATAAAGCATGTAAGAACATATAAGCTGTCCTTTTGAAATGTGCTTAGCCAGGAAAATTGTTTGTTCTCTCTTTAAAAACCCTTTCGGTTTGCTGTGCTTTTATTTTTCCATCTTATTCTCTAATGAAACTAGTCAATGGCTGATCTCATTCATCTGAAAGGTGAAGCGTCCTCTGCTAGGTAAAGTGTGGGGAGCAGAGGCATCTACACACGACGCCATATGACTTCTGCCCTAAGTCTACTAGAAACAAACAAACAAAAAATAAGTGCAGACCTGAGCGTAGTCATACAGTAATAACAAATGCAAGGTTTAGGCTCTCTCTGGATCATCAACAATCGCACAAAGCTGAGCTACTGAAGCCAAGGCAGAGACCTCTAAAATGGTGCTCACATACCTGAGGGATTTTCAAGATGATATACTGAGATGCTGGGAGACATCCTAAGCTGGAGAAAAACATTGGAATGTAAACTTTTATCTTTATCCTTTGACATTTCTATATTCTTTGTGCCTTACAATGTACATAGGGCCATTTTAATGAGTTCATGTTTTTCAGGCTAAGTAGTTCTCTTTTTGTTGCATCTACAGCTTTAATGATAAAGAACTAGAAACTGGACTAACATCTGGCCTGTCCCAAACCACAGTGAACAAAGAATTAGGTTCTAAAAATAAAGTACCACCAGTTAATTTCAAAGCAGATATTCTATGGAACACTGACCACTACTACTATTATGGATTATTATGACCTTCAGTTCTACATTGTTGAACTGAAGATATTCAGTTCTATTGACTTTGAATATTTCCTGTTGTTTCTCTGACATTAAGTGCAGGCCTGGGACACACACAAGACATTTTCACAGAAGAGCTGCCGATGGTAAATGGCTATAACCTATCTCTAATGAGAAAGAAGTTTGAGACAATAATTGCTATTTATTAATCTTTTCATAATTTGTTTTCAAATTAGAAGTTATGATTCAACATTAAGAATATGACAAATCTGAGTGGGAAAATTGAGGGTGTTGTGTTTTTTTTTTCGAATGGACAAGAGGGTCCATTTTTTAAATGCACCGAAAGCAGTTTTGTTAATTGAAACCAAAGCATTGTCAGTCTCTATATTTTCCCCATGCAAGGAAAAAGGTAAGCCATAGGTTTCATGGAATCAATGGGCGAGTAGATGTTTCTACAGAACATTCCTAGTTTGTGTGCAAGAGTATGTGTAAGGTTTTCTTTTTCCTCATTACTTGACCGTACTACATGTGAAATTGATCTGTGAGTACACCGTAACAATGTTGCTAGTACTTCAATAAATATAAACAACACAAATTAAATCAAGTAAAATTTAATCCAAAAATGGAATTCATCCCACATCCTGAAAACTCGCACTTTGTGGGAGCTCAATAAATATTAAATCAAAGTCAATATTCAAGGCCTGTTGAATCATAAGAAAAAAAAAACTAATTTCAAAGTCCTACGTTTTCTGTAAAGGACCCCATGAATCCAGGCTCTGACTTCCAATTTTAAGGTCCCTAGCTGATAAACTTTAACAGATAAACACTTACAAAAGCCTGCACTGGGACAGATATTATTTATGAGGTGGAAAAGAATAAAACCTTATAGAATGAATATAGTGAAAGAAACTTGCAGTGTACCTGGAAGCAAATAAACGGAGCAGACTGAAAATTCCAGGAACAAAATGATTCATCAAGTCAATCACTGAAGAATTGTCTTTACTTTATAATTGTAAAAATGATTTGAAAATTATTCAAATCTTAAGCCAAGTTTTAATAATTTAATAGGTGAATAAAGGCTAGAACTTCTAGAAGTAAAACCAGTGAGCCTAGCTCAGCTAAGGATAATATTAACCTACATTTTTCTGGTGCTTTACTGAAACGAATAGGTTTACCTAACAAGCCTAATTCTTATAATTAATATTTTCATGTATAAAGGTGGTCGCGAACATCCTGTATACTTTGGACTTGCTTCGAGGCAAGTTTCATAAGAACCTTGAGTCAACCAGGTTCCCATTAAAGACCAGGTACCTAATGATGTGGTGACAAGAAACAAAGTCACACTCCTAGCCCAGTCATTCCATTCATATAGGAGCTGAGCATGTCATTTAAACTCTTTGTTGCTCACTTCCAGCACCAGTGAGAGGGGATAACACTGATGTCCAAAGGTTCCTGTGCAGGTTAAGAAAAAAATAAATGAAGAAGAAACTAGCTGACACAAGTATGGAATAAGCTCATTAAGTCTAAACGAGACCTGTATGGTTCTCTAGATGTAGAACAGGACCCGGAAGCCTTTGGCTGCCCTGTTGGCTGGCCGCATGTGCTGGAGTGTACTAGCAAATTGTCTTGGGCTGTTCAGTGCCTCCTGCCAATCCTCAGCCATGAACAAAAGGCAGATTTAGGGGAGACTCTGGGATGGCTTCAGGGGCTTGAGTTAAGTAGGCACTCACTCTTAAGACACTCAGGTATGCTTCACAGCTTTCTGAGGAAGTCAACACCATATTCTGTTTACCAGGACAAAAAGGTCTGTGACACATGAGCCAATTCTGTACCACTCATAGCGAGTCAGACTACCTGGACTATTTGTTAATGCCTGTGACCTTTTTGCCAATTGAAGTTGTTCAAAGCCTAGCTCAAATACTGCTTCTCGGAAATATTTGCTGATACCACAAATGTCTGCTTTCCTGCCACTGAAACTCATGCTACATTCTGTATCTCTTTATAAATACATGTCAATCTATCTTATGTTCTATGGTATTTACTTGTATGTTTGTTTTACTGCTCATATTGACCAGCTTATTGCCATCACAATAGTGCATAAGAAAACAACCCCAAATCTCAGTGTCTTACAATCACAATCACTGAGTTTTCTCCTTTGTATGTCTTCATCATTTTCCTATGGCCTGTGGCTATCAGGTATGTGTTCTTCTCATGGCGGGTCACAGCAGTACAAGAAGACAAGCCAAATCACACACACACATATACACCCACATCTGAAGCCTTCACTGTATTATGCACACCAACATTCCAGTGGCCAAAGCAGGTCACTTGGGCAAGCCTAGTCATGGGAGGAGTGGTATATATTTCACACATACTGGTGGGAGCATGACGGTAGCACCGGTAAAGCAGTGAAAAATCAGGAACAATTATACAGTGCCATATTATCAGAGTATGCACAGTGTAAGGTGAACTCTATTTTATAAAATATGTGTTGTTCACTTATGCAGTCTGAAAGCCCAAGGAAGTGTTTTAAAAATATATACTTAATCAACTCACAGCTGAACACTGGAAAGTCAAAGCAATCCTATTCCTGGCACAGAGTGTGGCATGCAGGAAACACACAAACAATATTTGCTGGATTAATTTCATCAACGAAGAGGCATTCATAACATCCTTACAGGATCCTTCAATGCATATTGGACACTGAGTTGTGACTTCTCTGATGTTTGTGTCCTTCCTGAAGCCACAAAAGATCTGACCCGAAAACCAAGTTAATAGCACTCCAATGACCCAAAAATGTTGGCTCTGAGAACCAGGTAGTGTCTGGAGTGATTAAAAAGGGGATCATCACTCTCATGGTCCCTATTAAATGCACTCAAGTTTGGTTATTTCCTTATTACCCAAAGCAGTGCATCATATAAAGAACATAGACAGAAATTCACCCTTGCCTTTCCCAGGGATGGACCTTAGCACCAAGCCAGATCTGCTCCTGTGGCGCCATTCTCTTTTGCTTTTTTTTTTTCATTTTTATTTTAAATTTCCCTGTGGTATTAAATTCTACAATATCTGAAGAGCTGAATTAGTTTGGTGAACTGGAAAAGAAACTGTTGATTCTTCATGTGCTGACTGCAGCCCTGGAAAAAGAAGTTTTAAATTTCTCAGAGCATTTAGATCACTTACTCTGAGGCTGTATCAACACAGCGTAAAACTTATTCCTCTGTCTCTTGCTACAAATGACAGAGAAGTTTCAAATACAAAGATGCCTTCAGGCCCAGTGATTATTTAATTATCTGCAGGAAAATAATTTCCAAAAGTGACAAGAACATCAACAACCCTCTCGAGCCTGCTATACATACTTCTTCTTTCCACTTGTCTACTCTGTCTCTTCATATTACTCCCCTGCAGCGGCACGTCCAGATTTTGTGCAGCCTAAGGTTTACATAACTGGGGAGAAGGCTCTTGAAAGAAAAGACTATAAATTGCAAATACAACAGGAGATAAAACATCCTGCAAGTCAGGAGCCCTGAAAACTCAAGTTACATTAACTTCAGGATTGATCCACATATGTCCGTCCCCCTTATAAGTAGGGTTGCCAGAGAAAATATTAGATGCCCAGTCAAATTTGAATTTCACATAAACAATAAATTATTTTTATTATAGGTGTACAGTCTTTGGGATATACGAAAAATTAGTCTTCGTTTATGCGACATTCATACTTAACTAGGCATCCTGTATTTTTATTTACTAAATCTGGCAACTCTACCTACAAGACAGAGAGTAAAGGCATATACCTAAGTCCCCAAATGAATCCATAAAGACCGACGTGGATCTCCTTCAGCCTCCTCTGTCTTCCCTAGATAACAAACCCCAGGACTCTTGTATTAATATTTTAAAATTGAGTTTTCATTCATCCCTTGCTAAATAATATGAATTTCAAATAAATCCCTCTTCCCATTTTTAAAAATTCTATATGGAAGGGATACGGCATGAATGAATGCTTCTCATTTGAAGATAATCTCGGTAGCAGAGACTATGGTGACTTGACATAAATGCCAATAGATTGTCACATTGAAGAAAAGTAACTTTGTCCCATTTAAATTCCCTCAGTAATATACTCTAGTCTCTCACAGCCCTTACTGTCAAGATGCCCTTCATAATGTTACCCAAACCCTCCTAATTGGGTTTAACCTACTTGCCCTTCCCTTAACTGAATGGAAAATGATTACTCATTAACATATGGCTTTCTAGACTTGAACACTACTAAGTCGTCCTTCTCTGGCTACTTTTATCCAAGTAAAATAATTTTCATTGCCTCAGTGTTTGCTTCAGGAAATGTCTCCCAACACACTGGTAACGCTAACTCTACTTCACATACAAACCCCCTTCCTTATATCTCAAGATACTTTAATTTTGAAGTCTGACTGCAGGTAAGATTCTAAGGAAGACCTGAATTCAAGATCAAATACAAGTTGAGAATACTTTCATAAATCTGAGTTTCTCTGTTATTTTTGGAGATGTTCTGAGAAATTGCAAGTGTGTTTTGAATTTGTTCTCATGTTGACCAAAAAATGGAAACCCTTGTCAGATAAATGGGGCAGATAGAGTGTGGTTTTATGGACTATATAGTAAACAAAGAATTAAATTTTTCATGGATGAGTCACATGTCTAATAATTTGATTGGATACATACTCATATATACAGAGTGAACATTTAATGTTGAAAAATATAACACCAAAGAACAATACTAAAATGATTAACAGAAACGACAATACTATTGAAATAAGTTAAAAATTCAATACCCTACTTCCAACAGTGGCAACTCTGAAAGCAATATACACTTATTTATTAATCCTACTAGTTTTTTTTTTTAAAAAGGCTTATCTTTTATGATTGCAAATGGTGTTTTTCTTCACATGTAAATGAGAAAAGTAAAAGTACCTATTTTGTTGGGGTATTGTAGGGATTAAATGAGAATATATTTAAGGCATAACACAAGGAGAATACAGTAAGTACACTATAAAGTTTTTCCTATCATTCTGATCATTTTCACTAAATAATCCCCAAAGTTACTAAATATATGTAAGAATATATTATTTTCTCTCTCCTTTCTCTTAGTTTTGTCTTGCTTATGCTTCTATCTGTATGCTTTATTTTCAAGTATTTAATAGTTGCAAGTATAAATTTAGACAATTTTAAATAGACATACCAGAAATTTTGTTTTTGACCAATAGTTTTATATCTTATAAATTTATATAACATATTGCAGAATCCTAATAGTATTGTAGCTATATTTATCTTATACAATACTCTCATTTCAGTGTTAACAATCAAGACAATTTCAAAAACACTTGATGTCAAATAAGTATAATATTGTTTAAAAGTTTAATATTAAAATGAAGTGAAATCTATGTTTCCATAACTTTTATCTATGACTATTAGTTGTCCCCTCTGAAGAAGCATCCCATCTCTTTTCTGTACAATAATCTAATATGATCTTCCTTCTGGCAGCTCTTCATGTACCTAAAAATCTCTCTTTAGTAACTGTTCACATCAAGTCATTTCTTCTCCAGTGAAGTTCATGTTATTTGATAAAACTAGGAGACTTTATAGTGTTGCAGGAGCTATTCTGCATGCTGAAAACAAAGGAATGAAACTTAATCCCTGACTGCCAAAAGATCAGTTGAATGCAAAGACTGATTTTTAAAAAACAGAAAAATAGAAAACAAAATAAAATTAAGGAATTGGTACAGTCCTAGAAATTTAGGGCACCTGTCTGTACGGTTCCTCGTGATTATACTGTCTCAACCTTTCAGTTTCCTTAGGACATTCTTTCCGATATTCTCTACCACAGTGGCTGTCAACCAGGGGCAAATCTGCCCCCCAGGGGACACCTGGCTATGCCTGCAGATATTTTTTGTTGTCATACTGGGTTGGGGTGGTGGAGATTCTATTGGCATACAGTAGACAGAAGCCAGGGATGCTGTTAAACATCTACAATTCACAGGAGAGCAACAAAGAATTATCTGATCCAAAATGCCAATAGTGTCAAAGTAGGGAAACCCTGCCTTGCTTGTTAATGTCCTTCATAAAATGTAGAATCCTGGTGAAAAAACAAAATTCCAAATGTGGTCTGACCAATATGACTTGGTAAATTTAAACAACCTTTATATTCCTTAGGTCATACTTCTTACCAAAATAAATTAGCCCAAAACAGAATAAATCACATATATGATATATGTAAAAATATATGATATTTTTATGAGCTTATTTGAGCTGAATTAATAAAATATGTCACCTCAAATATTCTGAAGAATAACAGCTTTCAGAAGAAATTATATTTTAATAGCCAGTCACAAGATTGGTGCAAATAGTATGGACGTTCCTCAAAAAAATAAAAATGTAACTACCATGTGACCCAGCAATCCTACTTTTAGATATTTATCCAAATAAATCCAAAACACTGATTTGAAAAGATATATGCACCCCTATGTTCATTACAGCATTATATACAACATCCAAAATATGGAAGCAACCTAAGTGCCCATCAGTAGATAACTGGGTAAAGAAAATGTGGTACATGTATACAGTGGAATATTACGGAGCCACAAAAAAGCATGAAATCTTAACATTTAGGACAACATGGGTAGACTTAGAAGGTATTATGCTAAATGAAATAAGTCAGGAAGAGAAAGACAAATACCATATGATTTCACTTATATGTGGAACCTAAAAAGCAAACAAACAAACAAACAAACAAAATAGAAACAAGCTCCTAAAGAAAAAACAGATGGGTGTCAGATTGGTGGGTGTTGGAGAGTTGGGTGAAAAAGGTGAAGGGATTAAGAAGTACAAATTGGCTGTTACAAAAGAGTCACAAGAATGTATAGCATAGGGTAATAGTAATAATATTGTAGGGATATAATAATAGAGATATAGCAATAATATTGTAATAGCTATGTTTGGTGTCAGATGGATAACAGACTTATCAATGAAATAACTTCGTAAATTATATAAATGTCTGATCACTGTGCTGTATACCTGAAACTAATATAACATTGAATGTCAACTGTAATTGAAATTTTTTTTTATATTTCAAAATATGACATAAAAAAAACAGAAGTCTACTAAGAATTGCTACTGTAACAATGTACATTGAAAACTTTGCCAAAATCTTGCATGCTAATATAACAATCATATTTTTCTTTGGAAAAAAATTTGAATATGATGTTTATATCAGAAAATATTACTGTATCTTTGTAGTGATAATAGTATAGGTTACATAGAATAATGTTCTTGTTTTTGATACACATGCTTAAGTAAACTGGGAGTAAAATGTCCTGATGGCTACAACTTTAATATGTCTTAAAAATATAAACAAAATAAGTTTACAATTGAACTTCAAAAAAGTAGACTCGGTAAATATTACAAAATTGTTAATACAAATATGGGTGACATGTTCTGCTTTCTATCCTTATTATAGTTGATTTTTTCCTAATAAAAACTATAAAATATAAAGTTTATGATTTGATAATGTTCTTTCCCTCTAGAAATAATTTCCTTTGAAATAGTTTCATTGTTTATTAATGCAGTTCAATGTACTTTACTCCAAAATATTTTACTCAGATGTAATTCTTAAAAATAATTAGATCTCAACCTTCAAAAGATAATCAGAATCCCAATCAAACTCTCACTGCAGTCAAAGCATGAAATCTGTCATTTTTACTTTCAAGCCTTAGTAAATAACCATGCTGCCTTTGAATAAAATATTAAATTCATATTTGATTTATTATCAAATAGAGGGTGCTTCAATTTCATTTTAGACCCCTCACTTTTAAACAACATTTAACAGAGCTGAAAGCTGTTGCTGAGGTTGACTAGTGTTGGCATAATAAGTAAATGAGACAAGTGCCATTTTTACATGTGTGAATTATTTGGCAGTAGTTGGAGCCAGTCTTACCCTGAAATGATAGTTAATTATTGTGTTAGCTATAAGCAGAGTGAACTACTCCTGCAGTGAGTTCAAAGGAGAGGTTAAAAAATAAATAAAAATTAAAAAATAGTGAGACCTACCTAACAGGCTTTCTTAAACATTTCCAAATCTTTTAATGTTTTCTTTAAAAAGGAAGTGCTGCCAAAAAATACTGAAACCACCAGACACCTTCATAACAATTTCATCACTGCAGGTTGTGCAGATGACAGCCAGGTGTCCGTAGCTGATTCCCTTGCCTCATACATGTGAGGCAGAGAATAAGTTTTCAAAAAGTCTTGAAATAGGCACTAGCAGAGAAATAACTATTAGCCAATGATACTTTATGCGAACTTGGTTTCTTCCCAAGACCAAACAGCAAATGGAATCTCAATCCAGTAGAGCGCCAATATTACTGTGTCAGCATTAGGAAGCTATGATTCCATGCTTAATAATGAAGATGTGGTTTGAAACATCATTCAAATAATAGCTATCATTTCTTGAGAGCTCATTATGCTAAACACTTTAGATAAAATCCTCCTAAAATCTCATCACCATTTGTAATGATTAATTTTCTATGTCATGTTGACTGGACCATGGGGTACCCAGATAGTTAGTCAAACATTATTCTAGTGGTTTCTATGAAGGTGTGTTTGGATGATATTAACATTTAACTTGGTAGATTGAGTAAAGCAGATTGTCCTCCAATGTGGGTCTAAGTGGAACAAAAAGACTGACTCTGCCCCAAGTGAGAAAAAATTCCTCCTGCCTGACTGCCTTCCAATTGGAACATTAGCTTCTTTTTGACTTTGGACTTGAATTGAAACATTGGCTTCTCCTGGGTTTTGAGCCTTTCTTGTCTTCAGACTGGAACTACACTATCAGCCCTTTTGGGTCTCCAGCTTGCTAAGTGAAGATCTTAGGACTTGTCAGCCTCCATAATCACACGACCCAACTCCTTATAATAAAACATATATATTTATGTATATATACATGTACTATATATTTATACACACACACACACACACACAGCATCTAAAGAGTATATACTATATACAGCCTATTGTGGTTTTTTTTCCATTGGAGAACCCTAATTAATACATCAGTTTATAAAGCAGTACATTTATCCCCATTTTTCAGTTGAGAAAACTTAGATTTGGAGAGTACATATTATTCTTTCAAAGTTTCTTCTCCTGCTAGACTATACGCTCTTGAAGGACAAGTATTTTTGTTGTTTCATTTACTGATGTGCCCCTAAGTGCCTAGGATGGCATGTCACATAACTTAATCTGTTAACTAAGTGAATAAATTCAGCTAGAAAGTGTCAGAGCTAGAGCTTGAAATCTGGGTCTACCCAGATCTGTTCTTTTAACCTCTATGATGAACAGTCTCTTAAAGTTCCTTGATATTTTCATAAGTCAGTCTTTGAAAGAGTCCTTAAAAGAACATTACTAGCTTATTTGTGCTCAGTTCTAAAGCTATTACTTCCTGAAAGATGACAGAATCAAGATTAAAAAAAAAATCCCAAAAGGTGGGACAATGCACTTACAAGATTACATTCGGTTATAAAGAAATGTAAAATCCTTTCCTTTATTCCAACAGCAACTAAGCTTATATGGATGTAAGAGGCATAGCTTAGCAAGAGTATATGTTAAAAAGTACCAGTACGATTGATTGATAGGAGCTTGACATAAATCAACACTGAGTAGTGGGTGCCAAAGAGCTAATGCAGTTCTTGGCTACATTAACAGAATGTTTTATCCAGATCAAGGGAAATAATTCCATTATATTATGTCTCTGTATCGAACCACATTTAAGCCACACACTTCAAAAAGAGAGGTAAACTGGAGTACATTCAAAGGAGAGTCACCAAGAAGATGAGGAGAATCAAAGCCATGTTGTACAGGATTAGCTAAAGGAACAGACGATGTTTGCCAGAAGAGAAAATTCTGCAAGCATTATATCTTAGATGCCTTCAAAATTTGTAAGTCTGTCATATCTAAAAGATATCAGATGTTTTCCCTGACTGGCCTCAGAAAATGAACTTACACCTAATAAATGCAAAGTTAACGTCACAGTAGACTGTCTCAATTTTCCAAAAGTAAGATGGACAATATCATGAAAATAGTTAAGTTCTCAATCTCTGGTGTTGTTCAAAACCAGCAAAACTACAATCTGTATTTAGTTGGCAACTATGCTCCAGATGGGTTGGTGGAGTAAAAGGCCATTATGGTTCCTTCTAGTGGTGACTGCCATGATGTCCAAACAGAATATAAAAAGAGAAGAGTAAACATGATCAGGATGAATGGAATGGGAGAAAATATTTGTAAAGCACATATCTGAGAAGGGGTTAATATCCAAAATGTGTGAGAAACTCACACAACTCAATAATAAGCAAACAAATAATACAATTTAAAAATTTGCAAAGGACCTCAATGGACATTTTTTTTCCAAAAGAAGATATTCAAATATCCAACAGGTATACGAGAAGGTACACATCACTAATCTTCAGAGAAATACACATCAAAACCACAATGATATACCCCCTTACACCTGTTTGAATGGCTATTATCATAAAGGCAAGAGATAATTGTTGGTAAGGATGTGGAGAAATGAACCCCTGTGCACTATTGGTACAAATATAAATTGGTACAGCCACTGTGGAAAACAGTATGGAGGTTACTCAAAAAATTAAGACTATAACTGCCATATGATGTAACAACCCCACTTCTGGGTATATATTCAGAGGAAATAAAATCATCTGGGAGAGATATCTGCACCCTTATGTTCACTGCAGCATTATTCCAAGATATTGAAACCTAAGAGCCCCACCGACAGATGAATGGATAAAGGAAATCTGTCATATGTATACATATGAAATTCAGCCACAAAAAAGGAAAAAACCCTGTCATTTATGATAACATTGATAGACCCTGAGGGTATCATGCTAAGTGAAATGAGTCAGACAGATAAAGACAAATACTCTATAATCTTACTTATATGTGGAATTTTCAAAAACTAATAGAAACAGAGAACAGATTGGTGGTTGCCAAGGGTAGGGGTGGGAGGATGGGTGAAATGGGTGAAGACTGTCAGAGGGTACAAACTTCCCGTTATAAGATGAATAAGTTCTGGGGATGTAATATATACCAAGGTGACTATAGTTAACAATACTATAGTGTAGATTTGAAAGTTGCTAAGAGAGTAGAATTTAAGAGTTCTCATCAAATGCAAAAAGAATATGCTATGTTATCATCAACAAGACACATAGTAACAAGTGTTGGAGAGGCTGTGGAGAAAAAGGAACCCTCATACACTGTTGGTGGGAATGCAGACTGGTGCAGCCACTATGGAAGGCAGTGTGGAGGTTCCTCAAGAAATTACGAATAGAATTACCATATGACCCAGCAATCGCTCTCCTGGGTATCTACCCAAAAAATCTGAAAGCATTTCTCTATAGAGACACATGTGCTCCAATGTTCATTGCAGCTTTGTTTACGGTGGCCAAGACATGGAAACAACCAAAATGTCCTTCGATAGATGAATGAATAAAGAAGTTGTGGTACATATACACAATGGAATACTATTCGGCGTTAAGGAAAGACGATATAGGAGCATTTGTGACAACATGGATGGATCTTGAGAGTATAATGCTAAGTGAAATAAATCAGACAGAAAAAGCAGAGAACCCTATGATTTCACTGATATGTGGTATATAAACCAAAAACAACAAAAGAACAAGACAAACAAATGAGAAAGAAAAACTCATAGACACAGACAATAGTTTAGTGTTACCAGAGGGTAAGGGGGTGGGTGGTGGGTGATGAGAGTAAAGGGGAACAAATATGTGGTGATGGAAGGAGAACTGATTCTGGGTGGTGAACACACAATGGGATTTATAGATGATGTAATACAGAATTGTACACCTGAAATCTATGTAAATTTACTAACAATTGTCACCCCAATAAATTTAATAAAAAAAAAAAGAATATGCTATGTGAGATAATGGATGTGTTAAGTAACCCTACTGTGGTAATCATTTTACAATATATACAAATGTAAAATCAGTACATTGTACATCTTTAACTTACACAATATTACATGTCAATTACATCTCAATAAAGCCAAAAAAAGGGGGGAAAAGAGGGATAATGATACCGCCATTGCAAGATTAAAGAAGATGGTCAAGATGAAAAGAGGAAATAAGCTGAAAGCTGTACATTTACACAACACTGTGTAGGGAGTTTCCACTTACATTTTTTTTATTGTCTCTACAAAAATAATGAGATAAATCGTTATTTCCAGTTCACAAAGGAGAAAACTGTAGTTCAAGGAAGTTAAGGAACTCACTCTGCCACAATTTAGTGAACAGAAGAATAAAGATTCCTAGGTTCCCACCAAGGGGAAACTTCCGGCTGACTACTGCCCACACTTTCCAGTAGCTCTTACGAAGTCCTTCCTGCTCCTTTCTAAGGGGAGCTGTTGGTGCTGCTATCTATGTAGCTGCCCAAGAAAGAACACGCATGCCCTCCCAGACCACAAGTCTCCCTCGCTTTAGAGATACAGTCAGCCTCCCACTGTCAGAACTCTCCACATTTTGATCTACATTATGCCTGTTAAAATAAAGGAACAGTGATATTACCAGGCTGTGTGCATATGACAATCCTTTACAATTTTATTACATCTATGCATAAGTTGTGCATAAAATATAAGAGATTCTATATACTTTATTTCAGATAGGAATAAGAAAGGAAATTTGTCATAGTAAACTTCATTCCAAAGAATTCCAAAAAATTCAGAATATTATTCTAGACATTCTTTAATAGCTATGATTTCTTTAATAAGCTACTATACTTCGTTATCCTAAATTCTTAAACCTTACTGTATTTTTGGCCTATATAAACCATGTTCAAAACCCTCCAGTGGCTTCCCACCTCTCTTGGGGTGAAATAAAAAAGGTGTTTGACATGGCCAGATGTCCTTATACAATAAGCTTCCTTGCCTCGCTGACCTCACTTTCATCTACTCTCCCCCTTTGCACTGAGCTCCAGCCACACTGGCCTTGTGACTGGATGTCAAACAGCTCCTACCTGTGAGCACTTTCTACCCACTGCCCAGCTGCCCTTCCCAGGAGAGCTGACCGGTGAGCTTCCTCACCTCCTTCAGGTCTTGAGATACATGTTACCTCGATAAAGCCTTCTTTGATCACCCTATTTAAAATTACAGCACCTCTACCTGAAGCTCCCTATTACTCTTACCTCCTTTGTATCCCCCCCCACAGAAATTACCATAATTTATATTCTATATATTCCATTTTTTTGGCTATTGTATGTTTCCTACCCACTAACATATTAGCTCTATGAGGGCAAGGAGCACTTTTAGTCAGTGGTACATCCAGAGCTTAGAATGAATGCTTGTTGGATGAATTAATGAATGAATGAATGAATGAGGAAGTAGTGGCATTTATGTAGTAATTATTCTTAAAATAAACTTTATATAACTCCACTACATGAAGATGGTATAATACACTATATGTGTTTGCTGCCACTGTACAAAGAGCTCTCCTGGCATTATGTAAAGACCTCTCTAAAAAATGCTTTGAAAACAGTAAAGTATCTATTAAAATGTAGTGATAGCTCTGAAATTTACGAGAAAAAATTTAAGTCTTTTCCACATGCATAAACAACATGATTACAGAAAAATACGGTGGCTTTCTTTCTGTTAAAAACACTGCTAAGAGATAGACGTATTAGATTAGTTAATGCATGGTTAAGCCTTATAATCATAGTCTTTCCAAAGAATAGAAAAAAAAAGAGTCTTCTCACTCCGTCACTCACAAAATGTTTCCTCAGAAATATTTCCACCGATATCATCAAGTACATTTACGAACACCTCTATGTAGAGCCCTGTGCCTGATCCCAGTGATGAAAGTGAAGCAAGAGAGCAAGAAAGTCTTGCCCTGGAAGGGCTTCCAGTTTTAGCTGGACCAGAACAGGAGAAGAGAAACCGCTATTGACCAGCTGCCCCTTGGAATCAGCAGAAATACTGTCAACGCTCTCACAGGTGAATGATACACAGGAGAATCTGAAAGGTTTCAGTTGAAAAGGCTCCTTGAATAATTGAGACAGGATTACAACCAGATGAAATACATCCATATTACTTATAACTCATTCTCAGATGTTAGCTATTTCCTCTAGTGCCTCTGAAGGATGAATACAGTTATCAAGACAGTATCACAACTGGTAAGTGTTTTAACCCTTATTGTGACCTGCCTGGCAGCAACTGGGAAATTTTAATAGTATCTAAACTGTTTGGTGCTAGAATATGCCATTGATTTACATCCAAGTATCCTATGTGATTCTTCTATGCCTCATGACTAAAGAACTCGACAATATTTTTCATTGGAGTCACTGCAGTGATAACATTTGATGCTGTGTTATTCTAAAGGTCACTTTTACATAATTTCCAGCTCTCTGCTTTTCAATCTCTCACTTAGTCATACATTTAGATCTTCGCCTGAAATTCTCCCCTTCTCGAGTTTACTTCTTAGTCAATCCAGTTAAAGAAAGCAAATGCCTAAAACACTATTCAATAAAGCCAAAGCAGAAATACTAGATTTAAGTTACATCCTCTTCTACAATAAAATACCAGAGGTATAATTTGGAATCAACACACATTCCTTTTGTTCATGAATTTAGGTGTGCATTTTTTCTTAAATTTGCAAAAATTCAATTAGATCACGCCAACAAAACGAACTTGTTATTTTAGGCTGTGTCTTATGATCTGAGAAAACTATTGTATTTTACCCCTTCACGACTTGGAATAAGAATCAAAGGTTGACTTTTGTTTGACTTATTCTAGACATCCTACTGTATCTAGCAAACCATAGTTCCAGGACTTTATAAGATACAACTAAGACTGTGGAGAAAGAAAAGCCAGCCACTGCTCTTACCACCACCTGTCAGGGAAGGCTATGCTGCCAGCATATATCCACCCTTCCGGTATTAGCAATACTTGTAGAGACAAATGCAACATGAGCTGGAAAAGGTAATATACGCTGCTTTTGGATAAGGTTTTAATGGACGTGGACATTATAACAAAGCTATGATGGGTGACAGCTTAAATTTAGTGTCTGAAAAAGACTTTAATTAAGATTTACAAGGCCAGTTACAAGAAGCAAATATAAAATGATAATTAGATTAGTAAAAAAAAAAAAAGTGAGATGACTGATGGTCCCAGTGGTTTATAAACTAACCCTCATTCTACCTTAAGTGATTTAATAAAAATCCCAAATCTGTAGAGCTTTGCAGCTCTATGTCACAGCAGATGGAGAAGAACAACTCTGGAACTGCTCAGCCTGGAAACAGAGACTTAACAAGTGCCAGACTGTGAAAAATGAAACAAACAAAAAAATAAAACAAGTGTCAGGCTCTTAGCCTGGACAATGAATAGCAATACCACAGTGTGCCACTGGCTTCTGATGGTTAAGACCCATTATTCCCAACAGCAGCAATGGCCAGTAGAGTTTCAGTCTCATCCCCCATAATGTCAAACAGGCCCCTGACCCTGCACCTCATCCTCGCTCATCCAAAAGCAGGCTCCGAAATGACCATGCAATCACCAGTGAAAATAACACTAGTGTGGATGCAGGTTAGAGACAATGCTTTTGACCTTCGTGGGACAAAGCCCCAAGGAGATGACTACAGCCTGGCTCGAGGAGCACCCACCGTGCCTTGGCAGTAACATTTGCCATAGAGGGGGTCCAACATGCTTCTACATCTCAGGTCATAAGGATAAACATAACATGGACACTTTGATAGGATCATGTTGATCAGGCAGTCTTTATTTTAACTGGAAAGAGGTCAGTGCCAAGGGGGGAAAGTAACTAAGAACCGAGAAATAGAAAAATACTGACCAAAAAGAAATCTGTGCACTAATTCTTACTATTATCAAGCCAGTCTAAAAATCTGAAAACCTTAGAGTCATGGAATCTCAGATTTGGAAGGACACTAACAAGAATCTAGTTCAAAGACATTTTGAATTTTAAATAATTCTATAGACTGAAATTAAGTAAAATAATCTTAAATCCACTTGTCATTTTAGAAATTATTGTCAAAATACAGTTTCTGTTTTCAAGTAAAATGAGGGCTGTAGAGAAAACAATACAATCATATGGGCACAGAATAAGATGTAAAATGTTAAGTTATTATTTTATTTTATTGCAAAGAGTTAAGGTAAACAAGATAGATATTCAAATTATAGTGCTTAACTGGAGCAGAAGTTAGAATGAGTAAATCTAAAGATTAACATATTAGTCAACATATTTTCATATGTAAAATTAAGATAAGATACATGTTTTTTAATAAACATTTTTAAATTTTTATTAAATTTTTTTAAAAAGGCAAAATATTTAGCAAAAGCTTTTTTTTTTTTTACTCAACAAACACAAATTCAACCCATTTCCTACACTGCAATGTCATCCACAATTTTCCCGCTCCCTCATTTTATCTCCCCCTCCCCCTCTTCCCCATTCCCTCCTTTGGAGGTGGAAGGAAGATGTGAGAAAAAGATTTATATTCAAACTGTGCCAAAGTCTAAACTTGGGGAAATTTTTAGAGATACCTATACTTGCTCCATATCTAAGCCAAAATGTTTAATCTGATTTGGCAGTAAAGATGTTCTAATCTCCATTTGATTATCTCCTATATCTTATGTCTCAATTAGTTCTAAACTCTAGACTTTAAGTTACACAGGTAGTAGTTGTGAAGGTGGAGAGTAGTGGAAATATTTTGATTATTTTCTCAAGGCAGTCCTTACTGATTAACTGAACCAAGAAAATAAAGAATGTTGCCTTAACTTTTGGCACCAGCAGCTTTCTGGATAACAGCACCATCATAAAATGGGGACGTCTGGGAAGTGGGCAAAAAGGATGATGGCTCCATTAGCAAAGATAAGGAACAAAGAAGCAAATTTAGAGGAAAGAAACAATTTTACTTTCAGGAATGTGAAGGATGAGGTAATGTGGAATTTCCACGTGGACTATTCCAGTGGAATGTTCTAGAACACTCAGGAGAAAGAGGTGCTCTGGAGCTCAGGATACCAACCTGAGAATTTTCTACTGACAGGCTATATTTGAAACCATCAGGGCAGATAAGATTGCCCAAGGAGAATACTACGTAATGTCAGAATCAAAGTCAGAACTTGGGAGAGTTCAGCCCCAATAGAGAGAATAAAATTGGAAAGCAGAGAGGAATGGAGTTATTAAAGTCATGGAAGTCATTGAATACTGAGACAGTCCACGTAATATAAGAACCTAAAGAACCAATTTGATTTTGCAATTAAGGGGTCACTGGTGACTTAAAAAAAAAATGGAGAGAAGAGTATTGAAGAGAGCATGTTAAATGCCTTAAATAAGAGGGTTCCTTTTTAATTTATTTTTATTTGTCAATTTATCAGAACAAGATACTTTTGGAAAATAAATCTATCTACTCTTAGAAAAGTTGAGGCAGAGTAATATCAGCCATAAAAAACTATATGTATTTGCAAAATATTAATTGCATAATAAAATGTAGTCATAATTAATTCAATATATGTAAAGCATTCGTTCAGAACATCATTAGTTAACTAAATTAGCATTTAGTTCAGAATAGCTGCAACTGAAATAGGTGAAATTTTTAAAAATACAAACTATGTCTCTTTTAAAGATAAGTTAACATTACAAATAGACTGGAAGCAGGTTTAAAGTTCTTTCTCCCAGTCTCTACACTAAAATTGCCATCACAAGATAAACCAATTTTCTACCATAAACAACTAGCTCAGTGTTGCCAATTAATTTAAATCATTTTTTCATTTACAGAAACGCTTTATTTTGTTCTAATGAAAACCCTTCCTTATTTTATAAACCATCGTTTGCCCGTTTTGTCTAGGTATATGCATGTCTACATTTAGCCAATGGGGCTTTCAGTTACCGCAAAGTGTCAGATATTACTCACCGTTCATTTTCAAGGCAATGTTAGAGTGAAAGCTAGCGATAATAACAACGAATTCATGAACCATGAAATTGGTGCATTGAACTAAACTGCACTAATTTGGCTTAAGATTTGAACACTGCCAAATGAATCTTAACACAAACTCTAAGATAATAAAAAGCCTCATTTTTGACACTGCTCAAAAGCATAAGGATCCGTTCTTTGGAAATTAGGTAACATAATACTATAGAATACAAATTGTAGGCAGGAAAGTGGTATTTGGTGTTAGGAGAGCTATGACCCTCTAACGTAGGTCAGGACTTTCCAGTTTACCATCATTAAGGGCAGTGACCGCTTAAGGAGAGAGTTTTACATTTCCAAGTAAATCTTGGAAACACATTCTCATCATCCTCACACATACAGACCCAAATGCTTCCTCACCTGGTTTGTGCTCACCATTCTAAAAGTGAAGTATGATTTAAATTGTTACAAAAGTGCAATGCCCTTTCCTTCCTTGTGGTTTGTTTTGAAGGACATTAATAATGCCTCAGGAAATGTTTGACTTGGGGCTACCGGACGTCTCATGGTCCCACAGATAAATAACTAATTTAATTTCTTGGGGATTAACATGTCTCTATTGTTCTAGGTCATGTCATTATTGTAAGAAGTAGCTCTGCATTTTCAAAAGAGAATAAAAACGTCTCATGTAGATATAGAACATTGTTTTCCCTTTAAAAACGCATAAAATGTGATGTTGAAGCCATCTGTCCTTGCAGCCTTTACCGATTTTAAATGAGCTCTAACCCATTCAGTCTCCTCAGGTGTTAAATTACCAGCTACCACTCTATTTTTTGATCCTTAATGTGAGGGTCATATAATTGATTCCTTTTTCAAGGTTGGATTGATATTTAAACTAATTCAGTCATGTGGTGAATATACTTTCTGTTGAAAAACTGGTATAATGTGAATTTACTAGCTGAATACTTGAGGTGCCCTACGATAACTTGAAGTTATTTCACATAACTCTCCAGGGCATTCTCTACAGCCCTATCAGTGAAGAGAGGCTTCTGTGACGTTATCCTGGTCTACCAACTACATGGCACGTAATTTATAACAATTCAGTGCTTTCCAAGTACGACTTTACCTCACCCTCTCCTGGAAAGCTATTTAAAAATAGTTCAATATAGTGAGGCTACTTAAAATAGTTCCAACTCTATACCTACTGGTGAAAAATCTCCAGAGTTTTTAAAAATGATTCACTGAAGGCCTCAATGCTACTAACCCAGCAAAAGTTTCTTACTACTCTGGCTAATAGGAGAAGATTCTGAAAACTTGCAAGGAGAGAAAGCAGGCACATAGTCTGAGGTCTTGCAGATATTTTAACAAACTGTTGAACTTGTACACAAAAGTAACATTTAACAGAAGAAAAAAAAACTGAGGCCAAAAAATACTAAATGACTTTCTCAAGGCAATAAATCTAGTTAATGGCCAAATGTGTGATCACAACTCAAGTCTAGTTGGTGAACTAAACTGTCAAATAACATGTTAGGTGAAATAACAGAGATACCCAAATGCCCCTCTGATTCTGTTAAATGGAGTTCATTGTTCCATATCTAACTGTCAAGGTAATTTTAAATCTGAACTGTACATGAAACACTTTGATAAGAACTTAGTTAAGTTAAAAGGCAAAAATTTTAAAGGATAAAATGATACTGACAAATGACTGTTTTCACAGTAATTAAAACTGGGGGCTTATGTTTTTGAGGAACCTCCATACCATTTTCTATAGTAGTTGTACTAATTTACATTCCCAGCAACAGTGTATAAGGGTTCTCTTTCCTCCACATCCTCACCAACACTTGCCATCTCTTGTCCTTATGATGGTATCATTCTAATATGTGAGGTAATACCTCATCTTGGTTTGCATTTGCATTTCCCTGATGATTAGTGATATTGGGCAGCTTTTCTGTACCTGGTGATCATTTGTATGTCTTCTTAGGACAGAATGCCTACTCAGTTCCTCTGCTCATTTTTTAATCCAATTGCTTGGGGTTTTTTGTGTGTGTTTTCTTTTTTTTTTTTTCTTTTTGCTAGTGAGCTGTATGAATTCTTTATACATTTGGGATATAAACCCCTTATCAGATATATGATTTGCAAATACTTTCTCTCATTTTATAGCTTGCCTTTTCATTTTGTTGATGCTTTCCTTTGCTGTACAGAAGTTTAATTTAGTCTCACTTAATTTTCTTGTGTTGCTTGTGTTTATGGTCATATCCAAAAGAATGTCGTCAAAAGTAGTCAAGGAGTTTCTATCTCTATGTTTTCCTTTAGGGGTTTTGGTTTTCATGTCTTATGTTTAGGTCTTTAATCTATTTCAAGTTAATTTTTGTGAATGGTATAAGACAGGTTATCTGATTTTCCCAACACCATTTACTGAAGAAACTATCCTTTTCCTATTGAGTCATCTTGGCTCCCTTGTCAAATATTGTATATAGGGGAGTATATGGGGGAGTATATTGGTTGTATATGGGGGAGGGAGGATTTCTGGGCCCTTGGATTCTGTTCCATTGGTCTATGAGGTGTGATCAAACAATACGGTTAAAGTTTAAAAAAAAAATAGTACAAAAGACACATTGCCATTAATCCCCCTCAAAATAGCCCCCCTCACTTCGAACATACTTATCCCATCATTCTTGCCACTTTCTGAAGCAGTTCTGGAAGTCCTCTTTCATGAGTGTCTTAGTTGTGCTGTCATGGCTGCCTCGATTTCCTGAATCAGTTTGACTTTGGGGAAGAGTCAGAAGTCACATGGTGCCAGATCCAGTGTATAAGATGGATGAGGACACACCATACTGTTTTTATTTGACAGAAATTGCCATATACCAGAAGCGATGTGTGACACAGAGCGTTGTCAGGATGGAGGATGATTTATGGCACACTTTAAAACACACCTTCTCTCAACTATAGCTCACACTGCACCTAACAGCACCTAACAAGTTGAAACTTGTCAAACACTATTACTAAGGTTTGACACATTGCTTCCCATAGTGAAGATCCCTGCCTTTCGTTTGGATAGCACTCGGCATCAGCATTCAGCAGATTGGCTGATCACAACTGAAAGGCTCCGTGTCACACATCACTTCTGGTACAGCAACTTCTGTCAAATAAAAACATTACAGTGTGTCTTCATCCACCTTATTCTACAGATGTGGTACCGTACAACTTCTGGCTCTTCCCCAAAGTCAAAATGACCATGAAAGATAAACGTTTTGAATCCACTTAGGCTATTGAGGCAGCCATGACAGCACAACTAAAGACACTCATGAAAGAGGACTTCCAGAACTGCTTCAGAAAGTGGCAAAGACAATGGGGTAAGTGTGTTCAAAGCTGGGGGGGAGGGGGCGGAGGGGCAGGGTATTTTGAGTGGGGCTAATGGCAATGTGTCTTTTATTGTAATATATATATGTATTTTTTTAAATTTAAACATTCACCATATGTTTTGATGGTACCTCGTATTGCTGTCAGATTTGTTCTGTGGACAAATCAAGAGGTGACATAAGATGCCCCCTACTCCTCACCTTTACTTTACATAGAGTTACTCTAGCTGGCACCTGCTTCACCTTCTAACTCATTACGCATCATACTCTTGCCCCACTCTACCTCACATTACCATTATTCAACAAAGAGGTAAAACAGACAGGAGAAAATTGATCAGCCATTGAGAAGTATGTGGAAGTACCATCTGGACCAGAACAAAATTTTTCTGCGGGAGAAGTTAAACTGCATGAGAATCTTAACTATAGTAAACCTTAAATATTTATGTTGACCCAAATGAAAGTATATTAGCCCCAGAGCATGCTACAACTTTATAGAAAAGAGCAATTTTGTGTGGCGTGTAATGATGCCAAGACCTAAGGGGGAAGAAAGTCAGTGTCTAATTTTACAAGTCTCTCTTATTTCAAAATGTAAAAACTATGCAACTTTTAAATATGTATTTTTAAGCAGGCTACCATAAAGTGGAATAAAGTGATTAAAACTATTAATAGCAAGAAGATCAGTGACTATAATGTGAACATCTTTAACTACAGAGCAATTCTGCTAATTTTGTTATTAAAATCAAGAACAATTATATACAACCAGGTGTTGCAGATTATTTTTTCCTTTTAATATTTGAATATGTACCAAGGGAGTTTAATAATGACACTAAATTTTAACGAAGTAAGACTCTCTAAAAAAAGTAAGTGATTTTCATTTGTAATACATGGTGTGTTGAACCTACACACAAAAACATTCATTGCAAACTCTACTTCTATAGGAACCTTATACTTCAAATCATAACAATGCTGCTATTTATTAAAACACCTCCTTGGGCATGACAAGCATTAATATACTCCACCCAATAAACATAACTTAGGTTGCCAATAGGATATAATATTGTGGTTCAGACATGTCAAATTTTGCACTATCCAATATAAAAGCACTCAGTGCAGTTTAAATCTGTTTGATCGTTGTTTTATATAACTTAAAAACTTTTATTAATAGTTTCTATAATCCCTTCTAATTTTTCTTGCTTTATCTCAAATATATTTGCTGGCTCCAAATCACACTATTTTGTTTACTAATATCTGTGGACAACCAGTTAAATACAGACTTGAATGTGAAAAAACAAAAAAATACAGAAGGTGTGGTGATTCTGTCCAGGGATTGTGTCACACTCATATAGAGCATACTCTATTGAAATTATTGGTGCGATGTCTTACAAACTCTAGGTGCTCATTTAGATGTGTTGAATAAATAAATAAACTTTTGAGGAAAGCTATACAAACATTTCAGGATGAAATGATTTCAGCAGATTGTAAAATAGATGACAGCATCCAAAGACTAAAATTCAAATTCCCACAGTGCCGAGCCAGGGTCTGTCCATCTCCAAAACCCATGCTCTTTATGGCTCTTCCGTTTTGCCTTGAGCAGACATTCCTAGAGAATCTAAAACATGAAGCATAAGAATTTTTCTCCCTGTGGGCTTTGTGCACTTTCTTGTGACACAGCAATGTGATACTACATAATGGGTCAGCCTGAGAGTCAACTCAACTAAATCAGCCGTGAAATTTCTGTGTGTCCTTAAGTATGTCACGTAACCTATCTGAGCCAGTTTTTATTCCCACTTGTTCTTATTTTCCTCTGTAAAATGTGATGCTTCAAGTAAACAATTCAGTTTTAATATTCTACAAAAATGAATAAGTATATAGGTTGGTAACACAACTAGATAAAAATAACTTATAATAGCACAAGCAAATCAGTAAAACTTTCTTTATAACATGTCTGGAAGTTGTGTCTTGTTTCTTACCAGATAGCTTCAATCTCCAAATAGTTCAATTATTACTACCTTCCTCACAACACATTAATTTCTCTCTCTTCCAGCTCTTCAGGAAGGAGTAGTCTTTAGGTAACACAGAGTTTAAACGGTTGCAGAGTACATAGACTTGTTAATACCTTGGCATACATAAAACTAAACCTTTTCACAAAAAGTTATTTCATGAAAAACACAAAGAAAAAAATGGATAGTTGAAAATAACTTGTCACTGGATACAAACACAAAAGTAATTCCATTAAATTACTACCCCTCTACAAATAACAAGCATTGAATAATTTTGTTACCATTGTCAAAATCCAAATAATTAACAAGATCTCATGTTTCCACCACTGGTGCTAATAATCAGGTGTGTATTTCATCTCTGAATGTGACTAACTAAAATATGTAAAAACATGCTAACAAAATAAGAAAAAGGAAAATGATAAGTATGGCTTTTTCCTCCTCTCAGAGTCCTCCAAACAGAAGGACTCCCTAAGGACTTCATCTTTCTAAAATTGTTTCCTATCACCTCTAGTTATTTAGCTCAAACTGTGTTAACTAACAGAAGATTTATACCTTAAAGAAATACAGCCTCCCAATTTGTAGCTAAAATGACAAAGAAGGTTAGAGGCTCGTTCAATTTCTCACCTAACAGGGAGAAATGTCTGGTTTTCTATGTCACTGTTTATATTTTTTCTAACGAGAACTGAATACATGATAAGAGTCAATATAAGAAAAGCTGTAGCCTTGACTGCAGCATATAATAGTTAAGAGAAAGTCCAAGGTCCTGCATCTTGAGGAGTCAAACTAAAACTGTTAACACAATTAAGATAACAGGCTCAGAATCTCTGGATGAGATGGCAAGACACTAGAGTCCCCATCAGCTGGTCATTTGATTTTTTTAACTTGAAATATTTAGTAGGAGAAAATTATGGTGCAGCTTCATTCACTCATTTTTCCAACAAATATTAGCTGAGCACAGTTTACGTGCCAGAAAACATAAGATGTTTGGTTTCTTGGGACCACTAGCATATAAATTCCCTTTCAGGTAGGGGCAATTGCCTCTTTTGAAAAATGATATGCTAGAAGCGTTTCTGAAAAGGTATATACAAGTCCAATCACCAGCTTGATGTTGAAAGAAAGATTCCATCCCCAAAGAGCTAAAACCTTTTATGAAGTTCCTAATTAAATATTCATTTTATTCAAAGTATTTAACGATATATTTCTGGCATTTTGTTCATGTTTTTACATCATCCTCTTCCTTAATTCAGGCCTAATGTGCTTTTAGTGAGGCTAAAGATTTGCTGTTCTCTTAACGTGGCTCATGACTTCCTGCCTTCTCCCTGGGGATACATATATGAGGGCTACATATATGAGGGCTATTCTTATGAGAATTAGCATTGTTAATTTTATCTTTTTCCTTTTTCCAATCTAAAGTAAATTTAAAATTCAGAAATTGTGCAAATACTGCTATTTTGACAAGATAACCATGATTCTTAAAGACTACACTATTGATTGGCAAGCAGTGACACCTCACTACTCCTCAAAATGTTACTTTTCCAGCTGCCATATAAATCTCCAAATTCAGCATACAAAAGAGGTTTCTACATTTGATGTATGAAAATGTGGGTTTTAAGAAAGTCAAACCTCTGAAAGTCAGGGTCTGTTTGTGTATGTTACTGTTTTCGGAGTAAATTGGTAGTGATTATTTAGGCAGGGTTTAGCTCTAATCTTGGAAAAGTGTTTATAGAAACTATCTGGCTCCTTTGGGCATCCCTAGTCATATTAGTTACTATTCATTACAACTTGGTGATTCAGCTTTCAGAGCTCATACAGCCACATTGTTGGTCTTTTAAGTTCTTTCTCAATTTGTCTACAATCTTAAATTCTTTCGTTCCTATTCTCCACTCAACCATTTAGCCCCTTACAAATCTATCATCTGCAATTAGGAGTCATCTCTTTAATTTCCCTAGTATCCTTTGATAAATTCTTGATACAGGTGTCTCTACATCCGCACACACTATCTTCTATTTCCATCCTGCATTGTTCATCAAGAAACAAAACTAATCAGAAGGAGAAGAGAGGTCGATGTGTGAGCACTGATGACTTCCAAGACTCCAAAATCAAGAATGTCTCCTCCTTAAATTGCAGGAAATTTTGAAATCTCTGTATGTTTAAGTTCCCAACTGTGCTGGCTTCATAGCACAGGGTAGTATCATTGGAGTAGACAACTACAATATGGCATGATCTTGGGAAAGAAGAAGCTGCAACCTTCCTATGCAATAAGTCTGTACGGAAACTGAAATCATCACTAGGGTTGAATAATATTGATATTTAATAAATGAGGCATGTGTAAAGCACTATTGTTGAAATTGCTAACATCAGAATTCTGTCCATTTTATGGCAGAACCAAGAATTAAGTGTAAATGGAAATACTATGAAAAAACAGGATGTAAGTTATATTAAAAAAAGATTAGTAAAACTCATAACCCTAAATAGAGATACTTTAATTTGTCACTAAAATGGGCTCAATAGCAGCAACACTACTTTTGGTTCTCATTAACTCCCATGTGTACTCACTCTTTTGTGGATTTGTTCTGTAATAGTATTCTTCACTAAGAGCAACCAGAGTTTTGTGGAGGTAACAGATTCCATGACAAGTTTAGAATATCCTAGTGATGCCAGTGAGTAGAATAGTCACGGCTAGGAAAGAAATGGAGTCAACTTAAAAGTGATTCCTCTGGGCAAGTAAGTTCTGGAATGAGATGAATCTGCAAAAGGACATTAGAACATGGTGGTGTTCAAATAAGAAAAGTTAATATAAATTATACAGATAAATGGTTGTAGAAAAAAGATGAGTAAATAAGTTAGGATGACTTACAAACAGAGGAAGGTGACGTGTGTGTGTGTGTATGTGTGTGTATATGTTTGATATATTTATTATTAATTATATGTTTGTAAAACATAGACTTGTATTTGCTTCTCTTTGCAGAAGCAGGAAACAAAAAGTAACACTGAATAAATCAAATAGTATTGGAAAGGGCAGGATTTACCAAGAAAGAAAAGACAGATAAGTTCTGTTGGTCATATATAACAGGCAGGTGGGAAAAAGAGGGAAAAAAAGGGCGTTTTACACAATCAGACCAGTGACAAAGTAAAGCTTCACCCATGTGTTACAGGTGATTAATAAAGTAAGAGTACTATAAACGGGCTAAGTCAACTGGTTCTGTTTTAATACCCTATGAAATATGACAAAAACTAAATGGTACAACAATGGATAAACTTCACGTGGTTTTATAAAATCAGCACATTATAATGATGAAACAAATGCCATAAGATTGTGAACTAAAACCTACGTCAAAAGCATTAACATAAAAAATTACTGACTTAACAGTGAAATTTTAACAATATAAAAAGAAGCTCACTTTGAAGATCAATGGCTCAATTTTTTAATTACCTTGAGAAAGAATCTCTAACTGTTTAGAGAAGGTATCCTTCATTCCTTTTGTTCAAGTAGGAAAATCAACTCTGGAAATACATCAGACTAATACTACTAAACCTTTAAAAGATATAAAAATAACTCTAGCTATAATATTTGAAAAGATATGCTAACAGAGAACTAATAAAATTGATTAAATTACAGAAATGATTTGTGTGTGAATAATTAGTGATAACTGTGTGTGTCCTTTGCTTTCTGCTTGAGGTATAGGAATCGGTCATAATAATTTAACAATTATAGTTTAATACTTCCAAATGGAATTTAAAATATTTACCATTAAAAGCTAAAAATGGTTGTAAATGTTTATTACATTTATCTGTTTAATACACTGAGCATTAAACAAAGAACAAATAATTGTGAATGTGCCTCTCTGTGTACAAAAGCCTTTCAGACATAAAATAACCTTTTATCAGGAAATGGAGTGAGCCCATTAGCACCTATTGTCACATTAGCAGAGATTATTTCCTTGATAGCGGGAAAGGGCAATATTCTCAGAAACACCATTTTCAGAATAGGTTTAATGAAAAACAAAAGGTAAAAGCCAGAGGTATTATCCAAATAGGGCAGGCCTGAACGGGACAAGGCAGTATAAATACTGTTTTCATCATTGTTTTGACAGGTCAACCATGTCTACAATTTCTGACCTGCCATTGAATATTTCTATATCCCAGCACCTCTTCAGATGGTAATCCAAGCAGTTTAATTTCATAGCAAAAACTGGCCATTTGGAGTCTAAGAAATCTGGATTTAAATCGCTTTCCCATTATTCACTGTATATGGGTCACATTATTTAGTATCCCTAAGCTTTAATTTTTAATAATCAGTATGGGCTTATTTATATCTGCTGTAAAGCAGAACAAGGATTAAATAATGCTGCCTGATACACAGCAGTTGACTAAAAATGGTCAGTTGTCCCAATTTTGTAAGGATGAGGTAGAAATAGATGTAAATAGTAAGTCTCAACTTCCCTGGAAACAGAGAGAAATGTTTTGCCTTCGAAGATGATGGTGACCATGAAAACAGCCCTCTCAGATCTCATGTATGGGAAGCATCACTGACCTAGGAATGTGGCTGTTATGCTGTGACCACTTTTACACGGAAGCCTCTTTCCCAGCGATGCTCCCAGCCAGTGATGGAACAAGACCTACTCCCGAGAGACCAACGACTCCACTAAGGTGAAGTTTTGGCTTGTGAACTTCCATCAGCCTTGCCGAACTTTATCAAAACAGTATTGCATTCTAAGGCTCTTGCACCCAAGCTTCCTTCTTTCTTTCTTTCCTTCACAGGGTAACATCTGCATCACACTCTAATGGTCTCCCAGCTTCTCCTAAGTCCCTCATTTTCTCTCACAAGCATTTTCCCTAAGAAATCTCTTACATGTCTAATGCTGTGTAGGCATCTGTTTCTCAAAGAATCAGGACTAACACAAAGACCCAGGTTCTCATAGCCAATTAGGGCAATAATTTATAACATTCTAAAGCATTTAGTGGGTTGAAGAATTAATTATCTTTGGAAAGAAGACCTTCATTCACAGGTAAAAGCAGAAGCAATAGATTTAAGGACTTGAAAGTCCTAACATTAAAAGTCTATATTAAACCCATTAAAATAATTCATTTACAAAGGATCATACTACTGTTAGTGAAAATAATGACAAATTGTGGAAATGTACATTTGGAATTCAAAATAATCCTTGGTCAGGTTGGTCAGGTCATTTGGTGCATGTCTTAAAATCAATCATAAAATGTACTTTGTAAAGTATGTGTTTATTTATTAAAACGAATGCTCACCGAAGGCTGAGGCATAAATCAATAAATCTATAATGGGGTTAAGCCTATATGTGACAAAGAGGTATAATCTTTAATAGTGCATTAGCAGTTAAATAGGACCCAACACCCTAAACTGACTCTGGGGGAAAAAAATTCAAATTCTCATCCCATCCATGGACCAAAACCTCAAAATTTCTGTCACCGAAAACGGTTCCCCTACGACCTTATTTAAACATTTTACTAGACTCCTTGAAGGCTGACAATTATATAAAGCATTAATTTTCTTATCTGTTCTTTCCATATTGCCTTCATCCTTATTTTGAATTTTAAAATGTACATTGAAAATTCTTATAACTTTTAAGGTAACTCCTTTAGACACCTAGATTCTTAAGAAACCAAAAATTAATCAAATTGAATTAGAAAAAAAATTATAACCTTTGCAAAGTGCTCTCTCTAAGTTCACTCAGTCAACTTTTGCTCTACAGCCATGTATGAACTAGATGCCCCACCCAAAAGTAGTCACGAAACATTCAAATATTTTTTGAGCACGCAGTGTGGGGAATATATCATAACAAACAGGAAAATGTCTTTCTTCTGAATTACTCCCATATCATCAGTCAATATGATGATGATATATCTAAATAT
Organism: Rhinolophus hipposideros; assembly: GCF_964194185.1. NCBI lineage: Eukaryota > Metazoa > Chordata > Mammalia > Chiroptera > Rhinolophidae > Rhinolophus > Rhinolophus hipposideros. The sequence goes on from NC_138050.1 coordinate 92,359,800, forward strand.
ATATATTATATATATATATATATATATATATATATATATATATATATATATATATATATATATATATAAATGCTAGAAGAACTCTTGCTTGAAGAACATATTCAACTATTCTTTCCTGATATTTGACAAAATTTTTGCAGGAGAGTTGTATTCAGTAGGTAAATGGACAAAAGTTGTCAACTGCCCCACATTTTATTTGTCCCATTTACCCACCGAATGCAGCTCTTCTGCAAAAATATTTAGCTTTCAAGTATCATTTCTAAATATTAGTCTCTTTACTACTTTAATCATTTTTACTGAAATACCATTCTTGTCAATCGATGACATTTCTTTGGAACTAAATTCACAAAGGCATTTTAAAGTATATTCTAAGATATATAATTAAATGGCCTCTATAATACAGGAAAAAAAAACCACATCACCTTATCTTACTGTTTTTTTTCAATCCAAGGTTAGTTATCTTCCAAAAAGTCATAACCTAGGTCTTAAACGCTAGAACTGGTCACCTTATTTAACACAAACTTATTCAGTGCTTACTATGAGAACTAATTATCTTCTATCTCGTAATATTAACTCATAAAATCCCCTCAGCAATCCTATGAGGTAGGTGTCATTTTCAGTGTTGCAGATGGAGTTAAGTAATTTCAAGGTCATACAACACAGAAATCACAGGCGAGATCTGAACCCAAGTAGCCTTGATTTAGAATCAACCATCTTAGTACAGTCTGTACAGTCTATGTTGCCCACAGCATGACTCTGGTGACTACAAACTGTGATTCTATTATTCAGTGTGATAGGAATGACTAACTTCTCTGTAATTTCCCTAGATGATAAAGGGGTTTCTTCCTATCTTCCACTGGAGAGAATGGTTGATGGGAGCTGCTTGGAGGTCTGTGTTATAAAAAACTTTGAATATGGGTCTGCACCCAATAGGGAAGAGTTCAATATCCCCCCACACTCACACCCTTATCCACGGCTTCACTTTCCATAGTTTCAGTTACCTGTGGTCAACCACAGTCTGAAAATATTAAATGGAAAATTCCAGAAATAAAAAATTCATAAGTTTTAAACTGCATGCTGTTCTGAGTAATGTAATAAAATCTCACACCATCCTGCTTCATCCTGCCCTGAAAATGAATCAGCCCTTTTTTTCAGCATATGCATGCTGTAGGTAAACGTGCCTGTCACTTAGCCATCTAGGTTATCAGATAGACCGCTTATGTTCAAGTCACCCTTATTTTACATAAAGGTCCCAGAGCACAATAGTAGTGATGCTGACAATTTGTATATGCCAAAGAGAAGACATGAAGTCCTTCTTTTAAGTGAAAAGGTGAGCACAGCACAATAAGGCATTTTGAGAGAGAGAGAGAGAGAGAGAGAGAGAGAGAATTTACATAATTTTTAACGTATCATTATAGTTGTTCTAGTATTGTATTCGTTATTATTAATCTGTGTTTATAGGGTTTGGTACAATCCACAACTTCAGGCATCCACTGGGAGTCTTGGAATGTATCCACCTGTAGATAAGTTGGGGCTGCTTTGCTGGTTGAACAAGGATGTCTGACAAGGGTACAGGGGGTAAATTGTACTCTATAGACCCATATTAGCCATCCCTGAGTTAGATTTTCCCAATTTAAGCCTACTGCATTTATCTCTTCTAGACATTTGAGATTTATGAGGTTTTTTTTTAAAGTAAGACCAAAAAGACTAAGGAATCACTAGAAACTTTAAAGAAGGTGCTGAAATGGAAATCTTTCAGAATCATTGAGCTAGAGCTTTATTAAACGCAGGAATGATTTTTGAACCACTCAGCCTAGTTTTTCATTGTAAGCGTAGCATAATGAGATTTGGGGGAGTCAAAGATACTCTTTAAAGAAATCAGTAACTTGGTGTACTTAAAGACCATGAAATCACAAGAGCAATTTGGTATTGTCCTGCAATAGGCACTCTCCTCCTAGATAAACTGGCTTCTACTGTATCCTCTAAAATAATAGTTGCTCTGGCTGAGATGATTCTACTTAATTGGCTTGCAGACATAGCTAGCTAGACTAATTTTAACAAAAGAATTTTGAGGAAAGGAAAAGGATACAGTAACTTAAAACAATAATTTTCTTCTATCCATATCCTCAGCAAACAGTTCCCTCATTCAAAACAGTGCATTTTTAAAGATTTTCTCTAGTTAAAGGTCTGATAACTAAATTTCTCATTACTCCTAAGACATGTTTTACAAACTGTGTTATGAACAGAAATGATTAGTTCCCTAACCAGAAACAAGCCACTTAAATGATACGAAAATCTGTTGCACACATTTTCTAGATGTCCATCTATTCATTCACTCATCTACCCATGTTTACTGAGAACATACACTATGTGTGACATTTTATAGGTCCTAGTGAAACAAAGAATATAACGAAGACTCATTCTTGTACTCAGAGTACAGCATGGGGGCAGATAAATAGGCCACGTCTGGTACAAAAGACTAGGTGATTAGTAGAGATATGTGCAAGACATTAAAATGGGCATAGACATAAGCATCTTTAACTTTTTGCCTAGATCAAGACGGGATTAGGTAAATCCTCAATAAAACAACCTCTGTTCTGAGGATTAAAACATGTTCAGGATTTGTCAAGTGGACAAGAAATGGGAGGCATTTAAATGTTGTTTTTTTTTAAAGCAGCGTATGAAAAAGCATAGAAGGAGAAATTAGCATGCCAAACAGCAAGCAGTTCAACGAAGGGGTGGGAATGTTAGGAAGGCGAGGAAGGTAGGCAGGCAGAATAGAGCTCATGTATATTATCAGAAGTGCAGAATTGGGACTTCATCCAGAGCGCAGTGAGAAGTCATTGGGAAAGAAACATTTACTATTGATAGGACATGGTTACAACTGTATGTTTTTAATATATATTTTATATAGGGACTTTTAGTCTCTCTGAAAGCAGAAGGAAGGATAGAACATGGGAAAAGATTAAGGATAAAAGAACTCGGTTAGTTAATTATTTAAACAGTAAAGAGGATGTGACAAGGGCCTAAACTTCAACAGAAAAACACAAATTCAATCAGTATCTGTGTATATAAAGCTTCCAATAGTACAAGTCAATGGGCTCCAATCTGATTTATGCATTACTCATATTTTGATTCTGCTTTACATACATGTATTTGTACTTTCACATATTTTTCACAACAGCTTTATGAGATTTGTATTAAACCCCAATGAGACCTGGAGAAATGGTCACCCAATGTCATACTGCTAGAAAATAATGAAACCAAAGGTCAAAAGTCAAATCAAAGACTCCAACCTCCCTTCTCCTCACTGACACACAATGCCTTTAATTGAAGACTATTCATCAAACTGACTAAAAAGTTGATTTTTGTTGTTGTGATAGTACTTATTATTTATTTCAATGACCAATGCTATCATCCTAAAGTTCAAAATCTATGGTTTTCCATACTGTGAGAGACACTATAGTCTTTGCAAATATTTCAAATGACAATTAAGGAGTTAGAATTTATTATGGAAATGTGAAATATATAATAATGTCTTTTATTACCTCATAAAAGAAAATTTTCATGCATAATTCTGCAAATTCTCCACGCAAATCGTTAAATAGAAAGAAAGTTCTCTATTACTTAACTTACATGGAAATAAAGCTTTCTGTTATGTTCTAGCTACCTTTTTGTTAAGATAAAGTTTTCATGGAGTACAATGCATAGATCTTAAGTGTACAGTTCTACACAACGCTGTTATACAGAGGATTTGTCCGTACCAACACTCCATCTCCTAACAGGGTATTAAAGGAAACTTTTTTCCTCTTTAGAAGCAGAGAAAAATCATTTTACTTCATCCCTCATCTACAGAGTGTCTAGCTACTCTTGTAGGACATTTGACCCCATTGTCGCTGTGTCACGCCAGGGGTGATCGCAGCCTGCCTGCACGGGTGGGTGGCAACACCCTTATTATTTCCTGTGGAGTAGTTAATAAGAACTATCTGGACCAGAGGACCTTATGTGCACACTCAGGAGAAAATAAAGAAGAATACTAAAAACCCAACACTATATTGGGAACCTCATAATACATTATCACTTATGGTTTTAACTATCAATTAAAATAAACATTGTTAAAGATGTTTTTACAATGATGTAAAACTCTCTTTTATTTATCCACATTTAGCATTTGCTTTCTCTTCCAGCCTTTGTGTGGATTAAATTTTCCATCTTGTATTGTTTTTCTCCTGCATGAAGAATTTTTTTTTTAAGTTGTTTTTTTTGTGTTTTTTTTGTGTTTTTTTTTGTAGTGTAAGTCATCTATCAGTGAACTCTCTTTGGAAGAAATTTGTATTTCAGTTTCATTTTTGAGAAATTCTTCTCTGTGTTTAGAACTCTAGGTTGACAGGTTTCTTCACCGATCTGTTCTTTGGCAGAGCCTAATCTACTCTTTATTTCATTCAGTGAAAGAAGGAGGGCTCTCCTTCCCTCAGATCCTTTTTTTCTGGAAGTTGTTCTTTCCTTGGACTTTGGGCTGTTATCCGGCACATGCACAGATTCAGCCAAACATTGAAGAAGACACCCCTGCAGACTTCTGGACCACTTTCTTTCTGCAGGTCCTTTCTGTCCAGTATTGACCCTACACATTTTAGCCATTTTGGCCTCTTGTATTGCTTCAACTCAGCAAAACTGCCAAGTTCAGTTTGGTTTTTTCATTCCCTGTACCACACAATGAAAAGTGCCTCCAGAAAAGAAGCTGACTCAAGTTGGAGGGGGGACTGCCTTTTCCTATCTCTTCTCTCTGGGATGACAACCATGTGCCGTATGGGAAAGAGCTGTTTCCAGTTGTTGGCCCTGAGGGGGTAATTCTGTAGCCCCTTATGCCCTCCTGGATGAAAGCAGAATTGCCTAATATTGTTTTTGAGATCCACCATGTTTTTGTCTTTGTTCTTTTTAATTCCTGAGTAGTATTCCACTGTTTCAATTTTTGGGTGGATTCAATTTTCCACACAAAAATATACATGCCATTTTTTTCATCCATTCTTCAGTCGATAAATGTTTTGGTTGTATACACAGAGGGTGTCCCCCAAAAATGTATACACATTTTATAAAAGGAAAAAACTATATTAAAATTGTAATACTCAATATATACCAATAACAAAAGATGGCACCCCCGGTAGATTTTGAGTACGGAGCTAAAGCTTTTATGGCCGGTTGGAAACTCCAACACCCTCTGGTATCTCAGTTCGGCTTTCAGGCCACCACTCAGGTAGCACACATGGAAACTTACCCTGTAATGGGCACACTAGCCTTTGGCCAAGAGCTCGCAGTATACCCCTCACAGACTTGTGATGTTCCTCTCTGCACAGCACCCACTTTTTCATGTCCTGTCTTACAAATACCAGCCTCTTCAGCAGCTCCAAACTCTAACATGTGCCTCCTCTGCTGAACGAGGCCACCATGTTTTGCCTGGGCTCCATATTCGTGTAGTAGGGAACGTGCCCCAGTCAGTCTTTGCAAACATCCTCATCTTGTGTTTTTCCTTTATCTCGCAGAATCTGCCTCTAAGATATCTGATCCACGGTAAACAAAGTAAAATGATAAAGCATATTACCTAAGTTTTTAATTACATGCAAACATTAGTCCTCAGCTAATACTGAAAATAAAGTGAAGAATATTAAAACCACATGTAAAAGGATTCATTTAATCTCAGATTTTTAAAAAGCAGAAGTATAATAATAAAACGGTCTCATATCGGGTTCAAAAATCTTTCATGTCAATCAAAGCAATGTTATATATGGATCTGACATAAAATCTGTGTATAATAAGGCATCTGACAGATGTCTGAGGAACTGCAAAAGATATTAAAATGTTATTTTTAGCAAATCCCAATTTAGTTTCAAAATGCATATTACAATTCAGCACATCAATATATAAGAATTAGTAAAATCAAAGGATAGAAAATATGTTTTGTTTTAAAATAGAATGGGTGAGGGAGGCAAAAATGGAAACAACAGGAACCATATATTCATTTTACAAAAATTTTACCAGCATGCTTTTTAATTTAAAGCCATGTCATATCAGTGTAATTTAATAAGTTTAACAAACAGAAGGTATACATTTTATGTGTAGCAAAACTAGAGACTCATGAGAAAATTATTACTAATTGTGTTCACAAATAGTTATGCTGAATAAATTAAGGTTATTTTTATATTTTCTTACCCACTTTTTGTCACCAGTTTGAGTCTTTACAGCACCAAACCATGTGTGGATATTTAGACTTCCTTCTTCTAATGCTCCCTCTAGGGTTCTTGGAAATCTGAGAACCCATCAGTGCTGAAGGGGATGGCTGCTATCACATTTCTAGATATTCATAATGTCACTTTGATCATGTTTTTGTGAGTCAGCTAGAAAATTCTGCTGTGGGCTCTAACATGTTAATGCCCTCCCACATTCTATGAAGCTTTGGTAAGGATGAGAATGGAATTGGAAATTAAGACACACAAAACCCCTTTTTACTCACTCATCTGCATTAAGATACTAAGTTTTTGAAAACTATCTGAGATCCTGAATACTTCCTCAATAATTATCATTGTCATGTAAATAGAAATCAGAAAAAAACTTAATGGAATGAATTTGTAGAAATGATCTCTCAGGTCCTTCCAATTTCAAAGATTGTTTTGCTCCAGGAATGCAAAAAAACAAAAAAAAAGACTGTTTTCAAAATCATTTTGGTCAATGGAAGCATCTTTAGAAAAGAAGTAAAGCTGCCTACAATGATTACTTTGCACATTATAATATTCACCTGAAGGTGAATATTGCAGTACATCAAAATATTAGTAGCAATAATTTTATTAACATTTTATACTTAGAATTCACGTATTGTAAACATAAATTAGCTAATAATTTCCTTGAAAGAGTTATTTATACTCACTGTCTTCAATTTGTCTACTCCTATTCTCTCTTAAACCTACTGCAATCAGACTTCTGGACCACCTCCACCCCCATCACTTTACCACAATGATTTCCTTGTTCTAATTCCAGTAGCCAATGCTCAGGTCCTATCTTAACTGACATACAAAGCAGCAGCATTTAATATCCTTAAAATACTTGACTCTACAATTAGTTTCCAGGACGCTTCATTTTCCTGGCCATTCACCCTCATTTTCTGATGTAGATTCCTTTTCATTTTCTCAAATTCTCAAAGTTGGAGGGGCTGAAAGTCAGTTCTTGAGCCTCTTTTCTCTTGTTTTCTAACACTCTCAGTCCTTTGGGGATCGTATGCAGTCTCGTGGTTTAAATATCATCATTATACTGACAACTACCAAGTCTGTATCTCCAGCCTGTCCTCTCCAAATTCTTACTTAATTTCATCTAGATTCGTCTAACAGACATGTCAAAATTAATATATCCAAAAATAAGCTCTTGATCTTCCCTCCAAAATTTCTCTCCCTCCATCTTCCCCACTTGAGTTAATGACAGTTCTATTTGTTTGGGGCACAAATCTTAGAGTCACCTTTGGCTCTTCCCTTTTTCTGTACCACTGAATTGAGTCCATCAAATTCAATCGGCTGCACTTTCAAAATCTATCCAAAACACTCAACACCTCTACTTCTGCCAATCTAGTACAAGCATTTTCCTTTCTGCCTGGATTGATCATTACCTCCTAGCTGGTATCACTTTTTCTACCATTACCCTGCACAGTCCTTTCTCAACAAGGAAGCCACAACAATCCTAGAAAAATTCAAAAATGCTATTTAATTAAATTAAATATTTGAAATGACAGATGATGTCATTGCTCTGCTCAAACCTATCCATCGGCTTCCCATGTCATTTCAAATTAAAGCCAATTCTTTACAATGGCTGAAAGTTCTCACATGGTTTGCCCTTTTACAATTATTCTCAAAATTATTTCTTACTACTCTCCCGAATGGATCTTCCTGCACTTCCTGGAGCACACCAGGCACATTTCTGCTTGAGAGTCCTTGCCATTTCTGAGGCTTATACCTCAAATGTTCTTTTTCCAAATATCTACAGGCTTCACTCCTTTAACATCCCTTCACCTCTTTAATGATGATTTTCATGACTACTATATTTTAAATTACAACAACATCCTTAAGTGTTTAATTTCCTCTATGCACCTGTATAACTTTCAAATCAATTTTGTTTACTCTCTTCTCACTGGAATATAAGTTCAAGAAAGGCAGAAATTTTTGTGTGCATTACCAATGACTGTGTCTCCAGAACCTAGAAAAACGTCTAGTAGGTACAATAAGTGATTATGGGCAGATGAATATTACCTTACCAGAAACTAAAAAACATCCCTGAAGTAATGAGTTATTTAACATTATAGATAATGCAGGCTGACAAAAACAAAATACCCGTCCCAGGAGTTGTAGTTTGTCTCAGTCTTTAGAAAATTGACTTAAAATGTAAAAAGTCTTAAGGAAGAAAAACAAATGCCATGTTTCTACTTACTGGATGATATATGCAACAAAATGATAAATGTCATTTGAAAGAAATTAAGTCTAATGAATCTTACATAATTAAGGCAGTGAAAGTTTAAGGATATTTGCCAAACTTTCTTTTACAGTATTTTCTGTTTATGGCAACCCAAATTTCAAATATGTTAAGAATATAAATGTTTCTTCACAAAACTTAAAATGATCAATATTTCCTATTGAGGAAATCTATATTTTTCATGGGGTATGTTAGAAAGATTTGTAATGTAATTGTTTGGAAACAAACAAGTAATGAAATTAATTACATATCCATTCATAGATGGAATCTTAGACCTAAAAAGAAAGAAAAAATATGATTTTCAAGATCAAAAACTAGTTGATGGCAAACAAATATGGTACTTCATATAGTCCTAAAGTTAACAAAACTGTCCCTAAAATCTTTCTTTTAATGGTTAGCAATTTATTTAAAAAAGAAGAGTTCTCAGATTAGTTTAGCAACATAAATGTCATACACATAAAGATTTAACATACAGCATCTTAAATGTCATTATGTAATAGCTGTCATCATTTTTAGCCGAAGCTCAATCAAATAAAATATTTATTGTTTAACAATTCAAGGCAAGGGGTATGACTTTTAAAAATCATTGGTATTCTAAATGCAGATACTTAAATATAAAAAGTGATTTAAGTTTCTTAGATCATAATTCCATATCTAAGTCTCACCAGTGCTCGCTGGAGTGTAAACATACAGCATGCTGGGAGCCACATCTGAATTTGCCAGATACCGCAGTAATAAATGACCAAAGTGATCTTTGAAAATCTACAAGAATTGTGACAGCCATCGCTTGCACCATTTCTCTGTTCTGAGATTTCACAGAACCCCAAAGAGAACAATAAATAAATAACTTTAAAACCTTTTCTCCCTTTACTCTAAATCTAATAATTTATCTAAAGCTGGAACAGTGTTACACAAGTTATATCAAACAAGAGAAGAGTTTCACATCTTCTCCACCATGGTAACACCTTCTAGAATTGACTTTTCAGGGACTACATATCTAAGTCATAGCACATAAATTATTGCCAAACAAAACAAAACCAAAAAAAAGACGTTCATTAACCCACCTTAGTATCAACTTATATCTATCATATGCCAAACATTGTACTGGGAACTAGAAATGAGTAGCCTTTATACTGAAGAAATCCAATGTAGTAAGAGAGACAAGAGTGAGTAAGTATGATCAGTGTAATGAGTGTTTTGACATTGGCCTGCAAAGGATACTATTAAATTACGAAAGAGGGACACCAAACCCAGACAGGAACAGAAGGAAACTTGCAAATGAAGACTTTAGGAAAAGTAAGAGAAAATCAGAGAGGAAACCCTGACCAAATCATCAAAGTAGAAAGAGAAGAGAATTGAGAAATGATTATGACAAGAGGAAGAATTAATCCATTTCCTCATTTCCCAACGCTGAAACTTAGAGTAATGTTTTGCTTCTTCCTTCCCTTCCCACTTCATATTCTTCTAGTTTGTAAACTATGCTAATTAATTCTTCTTAATTCCCCACTTCCTCTGTATTAGCTGGTCCAGTGTGTACTAGATACAGGCAGCATGACTGCAAAGTTCTACCCTGCCATTGTCATTTTTGCTCAATTTGGATCACCTCAAGGTCATCTTATAAACTACTTGATGATAAAAAGAAACATCTATAAATAATATATTATATATAATGGCAATGTCTACTTATTTGGATGATATATACAACAAAATGGTAACTATAACTATTAATATGTCACTGGGGGGGAAAAAGACTATGAATCTTACATAATTAAGACAGTCAAAAGGTTAAGGACATTTGCCTGACTTTCTTTTACAATATTTTTTTTTTAGGGTAACCAAAATTTTAAATATGTTAAGAATATAAATATTTTTCCATAAAACTGATACTGTTTTTATATGTACAAGGTATTATCACAAAATACTGTGAATGTTTAAATTTAAAAAATATTACAGTAAAAGCCACATTGCCATTAATTCCCCTCAAAAAATTCCCCCTTGCTTCGAAGGCACTTATCCCATTGTTCTGGCCACTTTCCAAAGCAGCTCTGAGGTCCTCTTTCGTGAGTGTCTTTAGTTGCGCTGGCGTGGCTGTCTCGATGTCTTGAATCAATTCAAAACATTTGCCTTTCATTGTCATTTTGACTTTGGGGAAGAGCCAGAAGTCTCTCAGTGCCAGATCAAGTAAATAAGATGTATGAGGACACACCATAATGTTTTTATTTGATAGATATTGCCATACCAGAACCAATGTGTGACACAAAGCCTTTCCATTGTGATCACAAAATACGGTGAATGCTGCTGCCGAGTGCCATCCAACGGAAAGGTAGGGATCTTCAATACAGGAAGTGGCACATCGAAACTTAGTAACAATGTGTGACAAGTTTCAACTTGTTCGGTGCAGTCAGTCGGGTGTGAGCTATGGTGGAGAGAAGGTGTGTTTTAAAGTGTGCCATAAATTATCCTCCATCATGACAATGCTCTGTGTCACACATAGTGTCTGGTATATGGCAATTTCTGTCAAATAAAAGCATAATGATGTGTCCTCATCCACCTTAGTCACCAGATCTGGCACCATGCAACTTATGGCTCTTCCCCAAAGTCAAAATGATTCAGGATATGGAGGCAGCCATGACAGCTCAACTAAAGACACGAAAGAGGCCTTCCAGAACTGCTTCAGAAAGTAGCAAGAACAATGGGATAGTGTGTTCAAAGTGAGGGGGACTATTTTGAGGGGGATTAATGGCAACGTGTCTTTTACTGTAATAATTTTTTTTATTTAAACATTCACCCGATTGATCATACCTCATATGTACACACCCATACACACACACACACATAAATATAAAATCACATATATGTGTGTGTATGTATATATATTTGTTTGGGGAGAAGGTTCTTCAATTATTTAGTGTAAAGCTCAAACTTCTAAAAGAGAAGATCAAGGCTTGCCAATTGCCAATAGGTTCATTTCATCCAACCTATTGAGCTTTATTTCTTATTTAACTCCCAAAAGGGTCTTCTACAGATATATGGTTATTTTCTTTCTATCCACAACATGTCCATACCGGCCACTCTGATTTTTAAAGATTATTTCTACATACACATATAGGTACAGACACACCCACATACATATACTCCTATACACATTCTACTCCCTTTTTGTCCAAATCTCATGCGTTCTTTAAGGTCTACCTCGATTTTCAGTTTTACCAGGTTGCTTTTAGCAAGTTTTCCAGTTCATTTCCATTCAAATTACAGACCTCCTTCCCAGGACACCTATAACCGCCTCATCTTGATTTTGTCTCTCAATTATTCATTCCAGAAATATTTATTATACACTATATATGGCATGATCTTAAAGGCTACAGATACAGAAATCAGCAAAACAAACACGATTCCTGCAATTTCATAGAATAACATTCTTACTTTAAGAGTATGGCATGCTGTCTCTGCAGTTTTTCCTAAACATGATGTTTTACATATGTAGTCACTTTACATATACTATAGATTCCTATATATAAGGATTACATCTGTTATTTTATATTCTCTGTAATATCTAGTTCTTAGGCAGTATTCATAAAAGGCAGGTGAGTTAAAAAGGAAAAAAAAAGGACATGGGGCTAAATTTAAGATGAAATAATTTTCTCTTTAACCCATCTCTTTATACTTCAAGAAAGATTAACACTATAAAAGGTTGTATTTGAATTGCAGGATTCAAAACAGCATTTCTCATAGATCTCCATTTAAACTTAAAAATAAAGTGACTTTAAAGACTACTATGTCCAATAGATGGTTATATCTCTTTAGAGAATAGAACCCTTCAGAGGTTTTCTACCATTTTATAAATATGCCCCTTCTGGGAACTTGCCTGCCATCCTTTTTATTTATTTATTTTTTTCTGTAGTCTAATCAAAATATATCCCAATGCATCCTCCTTTGAATAGATTTATATTTAAAATAATTTCGAGCTAACCAAACTAAATAAACTTATTGCACAAAGGACAAGGACATCTTTCGATAAATTCTAACTTAAATGTCTGCACTATTTTTTCAAAAATGACAGTTTTCAGAACTATGACTAGAATTGACAAAATCATGGTAAAAATACCATGGGTCAGAGGTATGAAAAAAATGTTAGATAACCCTAACCAATACTCTAGCTCCTCAATCAAATAAAACTAGGCTTCAACCATTGTTCTGAGATGGGTTTTGTTCTTCTATGACCCTACATTTTCAAATATACCTTCTCCTAAATCATTGTTTAAATAGAGAATATAATGCTCATGGCCTTGGGCAAATATTTCAAAACAATGATATTATTTGGTTCAATAAATTAGCTTCTTGTCAACTATATAGAAATAGAGGAAAAGTTAAGACAGATGGGAATGTGACCAATGATAGCTTTAGGTTATTTAAACACACACACACACACACACACACACACACACACACACACACACACTCAAAGGAGGAAATAAATGCTGGAAACAAACGTGGAAAACAATATATAGAATGTTGCTCCAGTAAACCTCTCATATATAATAGGCTCATTTATTTCCCAAATGATTGTGTTAGTGCTCCTATTCTCTAAGTCATGATAAATATAAAACATACTTGTTTTTAAAAAGACAAACTCTCTCAGCCTCAGCACTCATATTTTACTGTAAAGGAACACACACCTTCCTTTTTTTATTTCCCCCTCTCCTTGCCAAATCCATGGGACTATCATCTTTAGGCCTGTTGATCTCTGAAATCTCTAGCACTGCTCAGGGCCCGATTTTATAAGCATCCTCCCCTTTGTCTCAAAGAAGCCTACTTCCAAAGCCAGCAGACAAATGATTAACTGGTTTTAGCCCACTTGTGGGCTAAACATTTTTCTCACAGCCAACATGCCTGGTTACCTTTTCTTCACTGTATTATCTATCTACTGCTCTTCACTAGTATTCATATACTAGGACACATATGCTATAGCATGCCATAAGGCTCTGGAATGTAAGAGGAAAAAACTTGCATGAGGAAATAGTAATCTTAAAGCAAGGTATCAAAAAAACATGAAGTCAATAAATCATAAATTCAAGATTATTCTTAAAAAAAGGTTTTCGGTCTCATTTGCATATTACAATCACCCAGAAATACTTTAAAACCTCATGCCCAGATAGCAGCCCAGAAATAATTACAAAAGCTCCCAAAGAGATTCCAATATGCAAGGCTGACAATCACTAAACCGATAAGGAGGTTAAAACTCGCATGGATAGGCTGAAGGAAATCTCTAATTCTTTAATGGAATGAGGGAAGAGCTAAGTATGAAAATCAGGTGATATGCCATTTAGGAAGAAGATATGGAAAGCAGAGGAAGAGAATCCCATTACCTCTACAGGCAAAATTCAAAGACTAGTGTTATGGGTTGACTTACATCCCCCTAAAAGACATGCTGGAGTCCTAACCACCAGTACCACAGAATGTGACCTCATTTGGAAACGAAGTATCTACTGAGGGAATCAAGTTAAAATGAGGTTATAAGGGTGTGTCCTAATCCAATATTACTGGTGTCCTTAGAAAAAGAAGAAATTTGGACACAAAGACAAACAGGAGAAGGCAACCATGGGACTGAGCGAAGCATCTATAAACCAATGAACACCACCCACTGCCAGAAAATTCCAGAAGCTAGAGGTGGAAAGTAAAGACATCCCTAAAGCAGTCAGAGAGAACACGGTCCTGCCAACACCTTGTTTTCAGACTTCAAGCTTCCAAAACGGTGAGACCATCAATTTCTGTTATTTTAATCTATCAGTGTTTGGTACTTCATTATAGTAGCTCGAGGAAACTAATGCAGTTAGGAATGGGGATTATAGTTCTGATAAACTTACAGTGGTTAAAGGAAAACTTTGCAAAAGATGAGGGGAAATACAAAGTAATATTAAAGACAGCAGTCTCTAAATAGTTGGAATTGTTTAGCATAATGTTTATCAGTGGCTGATAATTAGTGATACATTTTCCTTTTCTTCAGAATTGTCTATTTATTATCATGTATGACAATCTGCAACAACCAAGCTCAATTATTTCTTCCTTTAAAATATGTCTTATGCACTATTAATTAGATCAGTATACATTTTGTCTGAGACAGTTCTAAACACCAAAGTAACTATTTTTGATCTGATCTTTTTCATTGTAGAGACACATACTTCAGTCAGCATAAGCATCTTCAACATTTTTGCAGCAAACCCAACCATTTCCATTTTACTACAGGTGGAAAATAACTATTTTGCGAAGTCAAAAACAACACTTAATCACTGACAGTGTGAGTGTCAATGATAAAGGTAAAATCCAGCAATAGTTTGGTTCTCAGATCTACTACAGAATTTTATTTCTATTATTGTGATATAAACACGTGTGTAATACGTGTGTGTAAATACATATGATGTATATACTACATATATACATTTATACATATATACCCTATATATTACAGACATGATTTTCTTTAATTTCCTATTTAAAACGTTAAAATTCAATACCTTGTGCATGCTATAAATATTAAATTAAAAGGAAAGAAATAAATGATTGCCATACTATGAAATAAACTAGTTCTTGCTTTACTAAAATACCAGTTTCTTTTCCTAACTTCTTACTATGGTTCAGAGTAACATGTCCATCATTCTTAGCTTAGACAAGACCCTTACTGATTTTACAGAGATGGAAATACCCATTGACAATCTTCTCCCAAGTCTTATAGGATTTATGACCCACACCACAACAGTGATATAGTATTTTCTGTATCTTTGCTGTAAATTCCACGAAGGGGAGAATACGTTAGAGGGATTGTGCATAAGAGAATATTAAGAGGGCGTAGTGGGAAAAGAACTAAGTCAGCATGAGTCACGAGACATGTATTGGGGATTCAAATCTTACACTCTTTAGGTGCCTGATTTCAGACATATCACTACTTTCCTGAGCTTTTGCTGCCCATTAAAAGTATTGATAATCAACAGCAATAATGTAAAAAAATAAAAAGAGTAGAACTATCCACTCCAGTGTTTACAACTGATGTTTTCTCTTCCTTTGCCTATTGTTTAAATATTAGAGAGTCTAATATGCCTGCTGTGATCCTATTCTCTTATTCTATTTTATTGTTGAAAATATTGTTTTCATTTTTTAATTAAATTTAGGTAACATTGGTTAATAACATTATATAAGTTTCAGGTGTACAACTTTATAATATACCATCTGTATATTCCATTGTATGTTCACCACCAAAAGTCTAGTCTCCTTCTGTCACCATACATTTAACCCCCTTTCACCTTCTTCATCCTCTCCACAACTTCCTCTCTAATAACCACCATTCTGTTGCCTGTGTCTGTACGTTTGATTGTTTGTTTGTTGCTTCTTTCTATATCCCACATATGTTTCTTGCCCTTTTCTGACATTTCACTTAGTATAATACTCTCAAGATACATCCACATTGTCACAAATGACAATATTTCATCTTTTTATGGCTGAGTGGTATTTCATTGTATCTGTACCAATTCTTTATTATCTAATTATTGGTCAAAGGACACTCCCATTGATTCCACATCTTGGGTATTGTGAATAATGCTGCAATGAACATATATCTTTACCAACAAGTGTTTTCAAAATTCTCAGGTAGATACCCTGAAGACTGACTTCTGTATTACATGGTAGTTCTATTTTTAGTTTTCTTGAGGAAGCTCCATACTATTTTCCATAGAAGCTGCACCAGTTTACAGCAGTGTTTGAGGGTTCTCTTTACTCCACAGCCTCTCCAAAACTTGCTATTTCTTATCTTATTGATAATAATCATTCTAACAGGTGTGAGGCGGTATCTCATTATGGTTTTCATTTTCATTTCCCTCATAGCTAGTGAAGTAGGGCATCTTTTCATATGTCTGTTGGCCATCTGTATGTCTTCTTGAAAATATGTTTGTTCAAGTTCTCTGTCCATTTTTAAAATTAGATTGTTTGGTATTTTTTGTTGAGTTGTATGAGTTCTTTATATATTTTGGATAGTAATCTATTATCAGAGGTATCATTTACAAATATCTTGTATTCAGCTGGTTCCCTTTTTGTTAATGGTTTCTTTTGCTGTGCAGAAGCTTTTTAGTTTGATGTAGTCTCATTTATTTATTTTTTTATTTTATTTCCCTTATCTTTGGGGTAAAGTTCACAAAACCTCTCTGAGATCAAGGTCTGTAAGTTTACTACCTATGTTTTGTTCTATATAGTTTATTATTTTAGGTCTTATATTTAAGTCTTTAATCTATTTTGAGTTAATTCTTGTGTATGGTGTCAGATAGTAGTCTAGTTTCATTCTTTTGCACGTGGCTTTCCAATTTTCCCAACACCATCTATTGTAGAGGCTTTCCTTTTTCCACTGTATGTTTTTGGCTCCTTTGTCAAAAATGTGTTGCCCATTTACATGTGGGTTTATTTCTGGACTCTCAATTCTGTTCCATTGTCTGTATGTCTGTTTTTCAGCCAATAGCTTACTGTTTTGATTATTGTAGCTTTGTAGTATAGTTTGAAATCAGGGAGTGTGATACCTCCAACTGTTCTTGTTTCTCAGGATTGCTTTGACATTCAGGTTCTTTTGTGTTTCCAAGCAAATCTGATGATTTTTTGGTACTAATTCGTGAAAAAAAAGCCACTGGGATTTTGATGGGGATTGCATTAAATCGGAATATTGCTTTAGGTGATATAGCCATTTTGACAATGTCCATTCTTCCTATCCATGAACATGGAATATCTTTCCATTTCTTTATGTCTTCTTCAATTTTTTTCAATAATGTCTTATAGTTTTCAGTGTTATAGGCCTTTCACTTCCTTTGTTACATTATTCTCAGGTATTTAATTATTTTTGTTGCAATAATAAATGGGATTGTTTTCTTCATTTCTTTTTTCTGATATTTCACTGTTAGTGTATAGGAACTCAATGGATTTTTGCATATTGATTTTGTATCCTGCAATTTTATTGTATTTGCTTATTGTTTCTAATAGTCTTTTGGAGTCTTTAGGGTTTTTCTGCATATAAAATCATGTCATCTGCAAATAGTGACAGTTTTACATCTTCCAATTTGGATGACTTTTATTTCTTTCTCTTGCCTGATTGCTGTGGCTAGGACTTAAAGTACTATGTTAAATAATAGCAGCAAGAGAGGGCATCCTTGTCTTGTTCCTGATCTTAGAGGAAAAGCTACCAGTTTTTCACCATTGAGTATGAAATTCGCTGAGGTTTTGTCATTATTTTGTCAACCTTTATTTATTGAGGTACTTGCCTTCTATATGAATTTCATTGAGTGTTTTAATCATAAATGTATGTTTGTATCTTGCCAAACGCTTTTTCTGATTCTACTGATGTGATCAGATCATTCTTATATTTTATTTTCCCATTCCGTTTTTAATCTAAAACACACTCTCTCTGAACAGTTATCTGTGTCAAAGTTTCTATTGTCCCCTCTAAGCTTTCATATCCAAATTTCTTGATTTGTATCAATTAGTGAAAACCAATTATATTTGCATCACAGATCTCTCTCTTGAGAGTAACACCTGTCCATACAACATCTGGTCATACATTTTCACTTGTCTGTTTCAGAGATAGCCAAAACTCACAAAATTCAAAAGAGAAGTCAGCTGCACCCTAATCACATGTCTCTCCTCATGTTCTATACTTTGTGATTTGCCTCCTCTAGAAAAAATAATGCTTGGTCCATAGGTGAACTTTTTCAATGGGTCTGTGTATATGTGTGTGTGTGTGTGTATCTAAACTGTGCTGGAGACAATGGCATGAATTGTTATCACAATAATTTAATTATTTCCAACCTCAGGTGTGGAGAGCGGGTTGTAGGCTAACAGGGGCCTTGCAGTTTGCAAGGTTATTCATAAGAGTCCTCACCCCAATGTCTCACCCCAGAAAAATAGAATTAAATCAAATTACCCTAGTCCGACAAAAGTGTCTTGAATGTAATAGTACTTGTTGTATGTACCTCTCCAGGGGACAAAGCCTTACGTTGAAACTTACTGAAAATAATAGATGGAGAACTGATGTTATTACATCAAGAATTATTCACATTATTGAATATAGCCACAGAGGCAGAAGCTCTCTTAGGCCAGGGGGAAGGTGGGGATTAACGTCCACCTATATTAACCCCGTGAGTATATAGATGACCCCTATGTGACTGTGTCTGTCTTAGGTTGTTCCTTTCTTGAGGAATCTTACCCGTCATTGACTAGCCAGCCATCTCTTTGGGGTCAAGTCTTTTGGATGGCCCCTATGTGGCTGTGCCTGGCTTAGGTTATTTTACCTGTCATTGACTAACCAGCCATCATTTTGGGGTCAAGTTCTCCAGATGGCCCCTATGTGGCTGTGTCTGGCTTAGGTCATTCCTCCCTTGAGGAATCTTACCCGTCATTGACTAACCAGCCATCTTTTGGGGCCAAACAGAGAGACATAAGGTGTAAGCACAAAGGTGAGGTAAAGTCCCCAAAAAGATCGGTCTCACAGACTCTTTTTTCTTATTAGGAGGGCTAGGCACGAGACTCTCTGTACTGAGTGTTTGTAAGGTTTTATGCCATGCAGCTGTATTTGTGTTATCTTGTTCTTTCTGGGGGAAGATGTTGGGGCGAGGCCTCTTATGAATGACATTGCAAACTGCAAAGCCCCTGTTAGCCTACAGCCCCCTCTCCACATCTCCCCCTTCTCTTTTTGCTTTAAGCCGTAGCTAGTGTTGATTAAGAAGGAGGTCTAGGAGTTGGTGTTAGATGACTCGGTAGCCTACTGAAAAAATACAAAACAGAGTAAATACTAGAACAAAGATACCACATAGAAACCAGAATGAATGTTGGAGAAGGTTAAACGTGTTAAATCCCTTGAGCTGGGTAAGCAATTGCTGAGCTATATTGGCCGGGTTGAGAATGGGATTGTGTGCATGTTGAATGTCAAGAATTTCTTGATGAAAAAGAACTTCATGGTGAGGGGGCTCTCTATCCACCTGTGAGGACTAAATAAAATAAACATAAAACAATAAACAGAATAGCAATAGCACCCACAAACCGTCCACCTAAAGGCTTTATCCAATTGACAGGGTTTAAAGTAGAAAGTCCTTCTGCAGCCACAGAAAGTGTCCCCTCTCCAGGGAGGAGTTGAAGCTTGGCGTTAAGACATCTGATCAATTTCTTGTTGTAGTTGTAAAATATCCACAGTGAGATTGGGCGTATGTCCCAGGAGATGGGCTCATACCTCAGATCAAGGGGTACAAGTTTGATTATAAGAGAAAGGTAGATATATTCCCATCACATTTTAAAGTAATCATAGTATGGAGATTTTCCAATTGATCACCAAGAAATATAACAGTAGTTTTTAAGTCAGTTATCTAACATCAATTTGTTTTGATCTATCTTAACTTGTTGATTCCAAGATAAGTCAATGGTCTATTCCATTTGGTGTAGAGCTACTTCAGAAATGGCAGCTACAGTGGCTATAGCAATTATTCTCATAATAGCTGCAATTAAAAGTCCAATCAATCTTTTGGTTTTTCCACAGTTGATTGTCAGGTTGGACTCATCATCCTTATCAGAGTCCTGGGGGCCAGAGGCTTCAGGAGGGTCATAACATTTTTGTTCCTCACCCTGTAGCTCTTTTTCATAATTGGGAGGTGGTGGGTTATCCTGTACTGGTGGTGCTGAGGGAGCGTGCGCTTCCCACCCTTCCTCTGGATGGTGTATGATCTGAGAGAACCCTCCCTGTGTCGAGGGGTGCGGTAATCTCAAAACCTCTGGTGAGAGGTCAAGTGACTCCTTTACTAAGTTCCAAAGTGTAAGGATGGGGATGGAGAACTTAGAGGGGAGGGGCCTTCAGCGGTGAAGCGGTCACTGAGCTGTTGCCCAACTCTCTCCCAAGTAGCGGGATTGAGCATGCCCTCTTGGGGGAACCAAGGGCATATATCCTGTACAAAAGACATGAATTCTATTACCTGGCTTGAGTGAATATTATAGCCGCAAGCCTTAAGCATAGCCTTTAACATTTGCACAAAGAGGTCCTTTTCTGTGGACCCAAGCTGTCCCATGTTTTACTCCCGATTGTACTTAGCTTGCTCCTCTACTCTTCCTTAAACTTTGAGAGATCTCTCTTAAACTTCGAGAGCTCTCTCTTAAACTTCGAGGGGAGTCTCCTCACCTGTGTTTGGTGGGCTCCACGCCACTCCACTTGGTAGCAGAGGATGGTCCTCTACTTGTCCATTTATGTTTCCCATACTCAGATTCCTGTTCGGGCGCCACTCTGCCACGGCCCGCGTGGCCAGGAGGGCTTGGCCTGAGGGGGAGGGGGAGGAGATTGAGAAAAGACGCCGAGACAGGAAAGCTGGGATCAGGAAGTCAATTGTCCATGGATGGCGGAACAGTGGCGTAGTTTTTATTTCACACACAGTTTATATATAGTCTTAGAACAGTTGACTATACAAACAAGTATTAGCAGAACAAGCAGGTATCAGTAGAAAGTTTCGTTTTGTGTATTGGCAAGTTTGTGTCTGTGGCTGCATCCGTGTTATCTTGTGCTTTCTGGAGAGACGTTGATGCGAGGCTTCCCATGGGAATGACCTTGCAGCTGCAAGGCCTTTGTCAGCTCACAGCCCACTCCTTATACTAAGGCCTTTGGCTCTCTCTATCACATACTTTATTCTGAAGGATGTCAATGGGTTTCAAGGTCAAATATGTTTGAAATACACTATTATACAAGATAAGTTTCTCTATTGAAGGAATTCTTGGTTTTTAAAAAATTAACTTGAATTAACAAGGGGGTGGGGGAGTTGTAATGTACAGTATTCCCAAACTATTTTCCCATACAACCCTTTCTCATATAACATCACACAGAAAACAATGTTCGTAAGAGCGTATTTTGATATGCTCTGGTTTAGCAGATGCAGGATGTGTTCCGACTTTGCCAAAGCCAGCCCATACGCCTTGTACAGAGCTTCATACAGGGCCTTGCTTCATCTTTACCACAAGGAGCAACTGGGACTTCAGAAGAGTAACTTGCTTTATACTAAAATAGCTTATAATAGGTTTTTGTTTTTTTTGTTGTTTTTGCTTTGCTTTGTTTTGTTTTGTTTTTTGGTCAAACCAACTGAATCCAACTGTTTTATTTTTACTTCTATGAGGTATTTTTATCTGTATTTTACAAAGAACAAAACAAGATCCAGAGAGATCAAACATCTGCTCAGGAAACACAACTATACACTAAAAGAATTAAGGATTTAAATTTTGCCATGTAATTACTCCTGTATTGAAATTCCGTAATTTAGGATTGTTGGCATAGGAAAAAGATGAGTGAATGGCAAACTCTGGGAAAGATCTCTCATTTCAACTGAGTTAAACGTTAGTGAATCAATGTGGAGAAAAGGGAACGCTAGTGCACTGTTGGTGGGATTGCAGATTAGTGCAGCCACTATGGAAAACAGTATGGAGGTATCTCAGGAATCTGAAGATAGAACTACCCTATGATCCAGTAATTCCACTCCTAGGCATCTACCCGGAGAAATCCAAAACTCCAATTCAAAAATCTGTATGTACTCCTATGTTTATTGCAGCACTTTACACAATAGCCAAGATATGGAAACAACCGAAATGCCCATCGGTCAATGACTGGATTAAGAAGCTGTGGTACATTTATACAATGGAGTACTACGCAGCCATAAAGAAAAAAGAAATCTTATCAACTGCAACAACATGGATGGATCTAGAGAACATTATGTTAAGTGCAATAAGTCAGAAAGAGAAAGACAAGTACCATATGATCTCACTTATATGCGGAATCTAAAGAAAAGAATATGTGTATGAACTAATCAGAAACAGTTTTGGGGACACAAAGAACCGAGAGTTGTTAGATGGGAGGGGGGGAGGGGGTTGGGGATGGGGGGAAGGGTGAAAGGATTGGGAGGCGGCTGGTGACCATAGGATGGCCTCAGGGTTTTCTGAGAATTACTTTGGGGAACTTATTCAATAGTGTTTGGGGATTTTGTTGGGTGTCCGATGGACATGTGTCCTGTTTGAGAGACCACCTCAGGGATGCTGTGGATGCCTGGTCATGGCATTGTACACCAGAGACTGGACATTAATGAATGCCATCTATAATTTTATGTGTATAATGTGATGGCTCGGTGTGAGGTCGGGGTGGTGGTGGATGGGGGGAGGGGGGTTCACGGTGTGAGGGATGTAAAAATAAAATAAAATAAAATAAAACTAAAAAAAGAAAAGTTAGTGAATCAATAGGAAGTCAAAACTAACAGACACTTTTTAAAGAAATACAATTTTGTTTCCTACTATTTTAAGTATATACAGTAATATTAATAAGTAATTTTTAAAATTATACTTGTATGGCTACATTAGAACAATTTGCAATAAAAATATCAATGATTTTATGCAGTTTTCAATGTTTATGAAAATAAAAAACTCTACACTTAAAATTACTTTACATTACTAACGTTTTAAAGAAAGTTTTATACCATGAAGTAAATTTCAACCCTGACTATTCTGTATAATGGTAATAATGATGATAAGAGCTAACATTTTATCTAGGATTTACAATGTGTCATGCACTATAGTGAAAGCTTTACAAATATTATCTTACTTAATCTTCACAACCAACATCTGAGGTAAACTGTTATTATTACCCCACATTACAGAGGAGGACAATGAGTCTTGAAGGAACTATAAAACTCTCCATAAGCCATGAACTAGTAGGCAGAGCCGTATTGAAACCTCTGACCACCTGGCTTCAAAAACCAATTCGTAATTAACATACTTTAGTGATAGCTGAGTAAAATAAAACATATCATTTGTAATATACAAGGCTAGAACTTATTACATATTGTAAATGTGTAACTACTCTGGCAAGAAATTTTAAAATAAATACATTTCTGCATTTTACATATATTAGGTTGGTGCAAAAGTGACTGTGGTTTAAAAGGTTAAAAATAATTGCAAAAACCGCAATAACTTTTGCAGCAACCTAATATGTTGAATAAAATCTTTCTGAAAGCTTTCCCCAAAAATGAACACATTCAGGATCACATCACCTGTCTGTTGACATTAAAGAAGACATCACAAAATCCATTCACCTAACAGGAAAATATCTTATCACAACTTGACTGTTCTCATCCAGAACTGGCCTGGAATTCCTTTCCTTATAAAACAGAGGAAGGGAGTGAATTTAAGATGATCCCAAGCTTGTGAGACTGCTTTTCAGACTGGAGCTGCATGTAATATGCCTGTTTTTCCTGTGCTTCTCCAGCCAACGCCTGTATAGATGACAACTCAAGATTCCTTCAAACTCTGCTATTCTATGATTCTACCAGGTAAGTAAATTACTCCCTAGGTGTAAGGTAACAATTCTTCTAGGAGACACATTACTGCTTTAGGCTCCCAAACTGCCAATTAGTGCATTGGAGATGAAATGTAATGTCCTGAGAGAGTTAGTGTTTGTTCCAAAGAGCCAACAAGGTGTTGCTTATTCACCTTGAGGGCTGGCTGGTGGAAGTTACCTGTCTACGAGCCAGTACACCATTTTGAAATATGTATCCTCAGAGTAAAGTTGGGTTTGCTCACCTTTGTCTAAATCTGCAGCAAACCTACACATAAAAAGTGAAATACACCACAGTGTGTTTATGAGGGAAAGTGACATTATCTGAAGGAAACTAATTGGAAAACTGTTATTTTTATCTGAAACTTCCCTGCAGATATCATTTATCAAATAAATTTGTGTCCTGAGCTATTATATATGATACTCTCCAAACAGTGAGACGTTAATTCACTGCCTTATCTCCCTAAACCCCTTCATATTTTTTCTCATGTTTCACTTTCTCTTGGATCTTATAATGAAATGTGAGGCTGTGGGGGATTTGTATAGCACACAGACCTGGTGCTCCTAGGCCCATTGACAAATGCACATAGGCTTCTCTCTGGCCAACACCTCTGCCATTGCCATGAAGTGCGGCCTGGCTCCTGGGTTCAGTTCCTTGCCTCTACTCTTCATTGACTTCACCTCTGCAGGTTCTATCCCTACCTTATGTCACCACTAATCATACACAAAGGTAAAGGACACATGTACACTTGACTTCAAGGTACAATTAAGTGCTTTACAGAAACATAGTGATTGTAATATCTGAAGTTTCAGCTTAGTTTATATTTTTTAAGACTCGCAGTTGCTCATTATCAAGATTGTTAGCACTCAGGCTACAAGAGCATCAAATGACTTCAAGTTGCGCTTGCAGATCATGTGCAAGTATTTGTGATACAGCAGTGTTTAAGAGACATAGGGACCTTCTCTTCCAGATCTTCAGAATAAAATGGAGATACACACTGGGACACCAAATTATAATACGTTGTGTTCCCCACCATGATAAGGGAAATGAGAGTGTCGAGCATATGTAGGTAAGGAGTCCCTTGCTCTTTTTCCTGGATCTACCTTTCTCTGGCCCTCACAAGTGGTAACTAAATGCAGTGGTCTGTCATCTGGAACAATATTAAGTGTACTGAGTTACTTAGTAGGTCTCAGGACTGTCTGAAGCACTTACCATATGTTCCTTCACTTAATCACTCCAGTGACTCAATGAAGCTGATTACTATCCCTTTTAACAAATGAAAGAGCTGAGGCAAGCAAGTTTACATAACTTGCCCAAGAACCCACAGTTAGTAAGTGGCAGAGGTAATATTCCATCCTGGAAAGTCAGGTTCCACATGTTTAATCACTCCACTAAACTGCCCATTGACCTGTACCTTTGTCATTAGAGTACTCTCCAGACATTTCAGTCATCCCCCAAATGCATTCATGTGTCTTGCCAATGAACACTTACTAGGCACTTACCAGGCACAAAGCACTGTAAGGACTATAAAGACACTGTCTCAGACCTCCAAGAAATGTGAAATCAAAGTTGGGAAACAAATAACGTAGAAGAGAAAGTCACTACAATTCCACCAGAGACAACACCTAACGAACCCCAACCGTGGGGTTGAGACAAGAACACTTTCTATGTGTATTTAATCTCTCTTACACCTGAAGGGTGACCAGAAGTTAATCAAGAAATGTCTTTGGACCAGAGAAAAGCACAAGTTCATGAGCACGAACAGAGAGAGGGAGCTTAGAGTATTCCTGAAAAGCAATGAGCTGGTGGTTTGCAGAACCTGACTGAGCTGGCAGCGAGGTGGGAAGTCAAGACATAGGGCTGGAGAGAAAAGCTTGTGTCACGTCAGGAAGGTACGCTTGTTACCCTGAGCAAACAAGGAGCTCCTGAAGAAGTCCTGAAGGACTGAGCAATTACAATCAAAAGCGTGACAAACCAGAACTGTGTTTTTCTGGATGAAAACTTTGACTGTATATCACTTCCCATCTTTTTAATATCACCACCTACCCAGGTTCTCTCTCTGAACATAGAAACAGCAAACCTGTCTCCTTCTTTCCATTATTAAGTCTTTAGAACTTCACCAATGATTCAGAATAACTTCCTCTGGGAACGGTATTTTCTCAAATTCTGCAATAAGTTTGATTCTTGCCAGAATTCCTTTCCTTGTCTTTTCCCTTTGGCTTCACAAAGCAGAAACAAAACACATGTATGAGTAGAATGAGAAAACTGCTGCATTGGATATGACTAATGGCCGTATTATTATCTTCAATGTTCTCTTGAAGTGTTTTGCTCTTTAGAAAAACATTATTAAATAAATAAAACATGCCAAAAGATAGAGCATATTAATTTAACCCAGTTTAATCCTGTAACACACACACACACACACACACACACACACACAACAAGCTTCATTACAACTTCACCCAGGGACATTCTTTCTACCTTCAATTTAAAAATATAATATTCCTAAGCTTTCTTTGGGTTTGAGAAACCATGCTTCTGCTACATGTTAGTGACTATTTTTTCTTTTTTTGCTCTTTTGTACGAGTCATGTATACAAAAGAGTATGTCATATACATATGTGTATATACTGGGGGTGACAAAAAAATGTATACAAGTGGACACTTTGGTCAATGTTGCTCAAGCAGTAGTTTGCCGTAATCAGAAGTGTCTGGACGCTGATGGTAACCACTTTGAGCACTTCTTGTAATTGCAGAAGTTAAATGTGACTTGTATTCATCTTTTGTTACTGATGTATATTGAGTATTACAATTTTAATAGTTTTCCTTTCTTAAAATGTGTACACATTTTTTGGCATCCTCTGTATTTATTTACAGCTTAGTAAAAACTATAAAACAAATATCTGTGTACCAATAATCCAGCATAATAGCTGAAAATTTAAAAACAAATTTGAAGCCTTTCTTCTGCTTCTCCCACATCCCTCTCCCTCTTCCCAGATGTAGTTACTAGTCTAATATTTTTGTTAACTGCTCCTTTGGTCTCTGTAGGGTTATAGTAGTTATGTGAGAATATTTAAATAATATAGTTCAGTTTGGGCCATTTTGAACTTTGTGTAAATGAGATGAAAATGGATTACGAGTCTTCCATGCAGCTGTCTTCAGCCAAGCAACAGGGCTTCTATGAAGTTTAAAGTCCTTGTCCCTCAGCTGTTCAGCAGGGGCCCAGGGAAGACAAGGGGTTATCATGAAGAGACTCGGGGTATAACTCTTGTCAAATGAAATGAACCCCATGACAGTACACAGAAGCCACAGGAGGTCTGCAATGTTCTTAGTGATTTATGCAGCAGCATCACCAGCTTGGCCTGAGGAGGACAGAGGGAGTCCACAGAATCAGGAGAGGCCACTGGATCTCTAGAATTTCACCACCAGGAAGCAGGCCGAGACAGTCGCTCAGCTATATACACATGCTGTTTTTTATGAAAAGTGCACGAGGGGGGTGGAAACGAGCCCAGAATGTAAAGCTGGAAGCCAGGGAGAATTATCCCCAGGCTTTGAGACCTACGAGTGGAACTTCCAATGTCTGTTCGCTGGATTTCAAAATTGTTATGGACCAGAGACTCCTGTAAGGCTCCCATTTTATCCCTTTTTTAAAAGAACGTCTACAGCAATTCTATTATTCTGCCCCACCACTGTATGTCAGGGATGTAGAGAGAAGACAATTTGTCAGTTTTGTCTCACACGTGTGCAGATCAGAAGGAACCATACTTGGGAGCCATACTTAAGGAACTACACCAAAGAACCTCATTTACACCTGGTCCCAGTTTAGAGACAAGATGCTGGGTTTTAAGCTAATGCTGTACTAGAATGAGACAGGGCCTTGGTAGGCGGTGAGCACATTTTGCATGTTGGAGGGACATGAGTTTTGGGGGCCAGAAAACAAACTATGGTAGGCAGTCTTGGTGGTGGTACTCTTTTTGTAATTCTCTTGAGTGTGAGCTAAACTTAGTGACTCTCTTCTAATTAATAGAATATGGTTACTTGGTGTGAATTTTGGATCTGAACCCAGAAGCAAAAGCAACAAAAGCAAAAAAATAAAACCAAAAAGCTTCTGCACAGCAAAGAAAACCACCAACAAAATGAAAAGGCAATGCACCAGATAGAAGAAAATATTTGCAAACTATATATCTGTTAAGGGGTTCATATCCAAAATACATAAGAAAATCATATAACTCAATAGCAAAAAAAAAACAAACAATTCAATCAAAATATGAGCAGAGGCTCTAAGCAGACATTTTTCCAAATGAGACAAACAATGGCGAACAGGGACATGAAAAGATGCATCTTATCGCCAATTAACAGGGAAATGCAATCAAAACCACAATGAGATATGTATCACTTCATGTCTGTTAGAATGACTATTATCAAAAAGAATAGAAATAGGGGTCAGGGACTGGATGCAAAAGCTGAAGGGATTAAGACATACAAATTGGTACTTACAAAATAGTCATGGAATGTAAAGTACAGCATAAGGAATATAGTCAATGATGTTGTAATAACTATGTATAGTGCCAGGTGGATACTAGTCTTATCAGGGTATGTACAATAACTTTGTAAATTATATAAATGTGTAACCACTACGCTGCACACTTGAAACGAATATAAAATAATACTGAATGTCAACTGCAATTGAAAAATAAAAAATAATTTTTAAAAAGGACAAGAAATAACAAGTATTTGTGAGGTTGTAGAATAAAACGAATCCTCCTTCACTGTTGGTGGAATTATAAATTGGTGTAACCACTAGGGAAAACAGTATGGCAGTTCCTCAAAAAATTAAAAATAGAACTATCAGGTGATCCAGCAATTCCACTTCTGGGTATTTATCAAAAGAAAATGAAAACACTAATTGAAAAAGATATATGCACCCCTATGTTCAATGCAGCATTATTTACAATAGCCAAGATATGGAAACAACCTAGATGCCCATTGAAAGATGAGTGGATAAAGATGGGGTATGTATACAATAGAATACTATACTTAGCAATAACAAAAAAGAAATCTTGCCATTTGTGACAACATGAATGGACCTTGAGGGTATGATGCTAAGTGAAATAAGTCAGACAAAGAAAAATACTGTTGGATTTCACTGCTACTTGGAATCTAAGAAACAAATGAACAAACAAACAAAACAAAACTCATAGAGAACAGATTAGTGGTTGCCAGAGAGGAAGGTGGGAGAAACGGGTGAAGTGGGTCAAGCGGTACAAACTTCCAGATATAAAATAAATGAGTCATGGGAATATAATGTACAGCACTATAGTCAATAATATTCTATTGCATATTTGAAAGTTGTGAAGAGAGTCAATCATAAAAGTTCTCATCACAAGGGGAAAAAAAATTAGACCACTGCCCCACACGACAGCTTAACTACAACCTCAAGAGAGACTGAGTCAGAGGCACCGAGCTAAGCTTCCCTCAAAATGTTCTTAATTCATGGAAACTAAGAATAAACGTGTGTGTTATTTTAAGTTGTTAAGTTGTGGGTAATGCAGCAGTAAATGACTAATATAGATTTTGTCATGTGGCAATACTAAACTAATCTATACTTACCTCAGCTCCTCAGACAATGATATTCTTAATTGCCTGATTCCAAAGTCTGGATTGTTTACCGGACAAGACCAATAATTCTGTAAGACTTACTCCAAAGTTTTTGAACCAGTTGGGCTTGATGACCAGACTTTATACAAAAATTGCTATCCTCGGTAGCAATTGATTAACAAAAAAGAACTGTATCAGTAATAATAAAGTGATAATTATAACACTACCTCACATTTATATATTTTGTTAGTGTTTACAGAGCAATTTCATATATATGAACTATTTTCATTCTCAAAAATAACTCAATGAGTTTTATTATAATTTGAATTTTAAAGGTGGATAGTAGAAAAACTAGAGTCAGGCCCAAACTCATCCTCTAATAAGTAGCAAAATAGGTCTTGAACTTTTGCCTTCAAATTTCATAATCCACCATCACAATGTCTCCTGAATCTTTCTGATTTGATATAGGTATGAGGCAGTCTGTGGTTGCATGGACCTAGAAAAATAATTCTAAAATGCCAGATGTTACTTGATATAAAATACAACTAAACATCACTGATAAAGCAGTGGCTTACTTATATTAAAATAGCTGATAATTAAATAGTTCTATTGAATACAAAATGATCAGGCTTTAAAACGACCAAACCGTTATTAGATGAGCACTTTATTTTACTATCAACAGCCTTTATACATATTTAAAAAATTAAACATTCAGACACATGACATTTTGTCTCTGACTATAAAATTAGAGGTATCTAAAGATACGATAAAAATCTGATTGCATCTTCTCTCATATTTTGCTGCTACACATTATAAAATATTCAAGGTGTTTTCTCAAACAGAACCTTCTAAATATTTTTAAACAGTCAATATTTTCACCTGTTTACTTTCAGCAGATATCAAAAAATGTTTATACTTCTAAAGATAATATGTACTGTCTAATTAAATGAATATAGCATCGTTTTAGAATCTTACAAAGAAACCCCTTGATTCTTGGTGTTCTAACAAAGTTATCATTCCCTTTCATAACTGAAAAGAGGAATTTCTTTAACTCTTAGCAAAAAAATAAAAATAAAAAATCTGTGAAGATGTGTCTCTTTGGAAACTTTAAAGGGTTACACACTTAGCTGATTGTTGTTTAGAGCATATGAATTAGATTGGATTTTTCTGCACATCTTTGTAAAACAAATATTAGATCATGTCAGTACCTTTCTTAAAACTCTTCCCTGTCTCCTACCACAAGTCTTCATTCTTCCGCATGGCAGGCCAATAAGCACCTTCCTATTTTGATTCCTGAATAT
>NC_138050.1:92390767-92442374 GCF_964194185.1 Rhinolophus hipposideros
AGAGAAAGAATATGTAAAGCTTCTCAAACAGGACTGACATTATCATAGCTAACATTTAATGAATTAATTTATGAACCAGGTATGATCAGCATTATCACATTGAATCATCAAAAAGAATTACCAGGTAAATTATCATTGGTCCTACTTCCCAGGTATTAAAATTGATGCATGGAAAAAGGGTCACAGTTAATAACCATGGAGGAACTGGGACTGGACCCTTGGTCCATCCATCTTGAGTCCAAGCTCTCATTGCTACACTGGAAATCATCTGATACGTTAAAAAATAAAAAGCATTGTCTATAGTTATATATCATAAAAATGACTGCATGAATATTGCATTATAAAAGTAACAAAGTAAAATTTCCCCAAATAGAAGTTATCCAAGAAACGTATTTCTTTGATAAATTGCAAAGACCCACAGGAGGTACAAGCAGGCTGCAAAACAGGATGTCACTTATGCCCTTGATTGCAGTGTTACCTAAAACAATCTACCTAAGTGTTTCCAGGAAAAAATACTCACTGCGTCATTGGTTACTTACCCAAAAGAAAGGTTGGGTAAAATGGTGAGTTCATTTTCATGACACTTTTAAGCTATTCAAATTAAATATTTAGATCCAGATAAATATAAACTGCAATTGTTAACAAGAATACTTTCATTTTGCAAACGAAAAGGTTTGCTACTTTATCAGGGGTATGATCCCAAAGATTACTGTCCTACAATTCCAGTCAGGTGAATATTTCTTCTAAATGACTTGTATATAGACAAACCTTCTAAAGCTCAACTCAGATTTATGCATCTCTGACATATATAAGCAGACACAATAGCTGCCATTAGATGACAACTTCAAACATCACTCAGAAATTCCCTGCACAAAAATATTCTCCAAGCAAATAAATGACTTTTGAAGAAAAAAAATTTTTTTTTTTCCAGCAGGAAAGGTAGAGAGCTTATTTTGCCTCATTGTGCTTATGGCAATGTAAGTGTTAATGAAATCATAAACACCATCTACCCCAGCAGTTCTCAAACTATGGTCTCCATGTTAGTAGCATTAGCATGGCCTTATTAGAGATGCAAATTCTGGGCTTGCCCCAACCTACTGAATCAGAAACCAGGGAGTGAGATTTAACGTGCTCTCCAGGTGAACCTAATACATTCCAAAGTTCCAGAACCACTGACTTACACCCTGATCTTGTTTCTTACATGATGAAACGGAGGCCTCAAGCTTTGTAATTAACCAAATTAATTTTTTGTACAAAAGCCAGTAAATTCTCCTATTCCTAATTTCTCCCTCACTGATTATCATAAGAGTCAAGCCTCCAGGGCCACAAAACAGAAAAGCCATTGTTGGTTTTCTGGATTCCAGTGCATTTAGTGCTATGAGGTCTAGAAATACAAATGGAAACAAAACCGTTGAGCACTTTATTCTTCAATTAAGACTAGAGAGCCCCTTCACTAAGAATCCACAATTCTCATAACTTCCCCAGACATCGTCTTTATTACTGATTTATTCAAAATGAGCCTATTTTAATTTCCCTGTAGGATCAAAGAGTAAAGGCAAAATTTCCCCTTTCTGAAAACAATCCTTAAATCTGGCAACTTCCACTTCATACAACCCATCTGGAAGATCCATGTACAAGAGAGGTACAAAAGTAAGAACCTTGGCATGTGTGGGCATTTCAGTATGTTGAAGCAATGTGGAATACCTGACTTTTTGTGCTGTCTGGTTTGAGCCCTTTCCCCATCCTGATTCCCAGTTCCAGTGCGGTCACAAACCTGTCACTCCCACTGAGTGCTTATCTAATCTAAAACACTTGCTCCTTTTTTTTTGTTTGGATGGTGAGAAGAAAATCCTTCCTCACTGAGTATCAGTTTCTTCAATGTTCTGTAAGGATTCCCACATATGTACTCAGGAGTATATTTCCAATGCAGACGTCAAAGGAAATAGAATTTGTATATACATAACAATTTTCCTCAAGAACGAAGAGAATGTATCCTACTCATTCCAGAAAAAAGGTTTCTTTTAGAATTGAAGATGATAGCTCAAGTCAAAAGGATATGTGAAACAAGGAAGTCCGATAAGAATTGCCCTATTCCAGTTCTTCTTTCCAGATTAACCAACTGCTTCTCTAGTCTCCTGAAATCCCTGTGTTTGTATCCAAGTGTTGCATATTCACTGTCTGATTCGTTCCTATAGTGACCAGGAATCTATATTAGAAAGAAAGTACTTATTATTAAGACGATGTCATGTAATATCCTAATAAGAGTACATACATGGAGACAGGTCCAAGATGACAGACAAGACACTGAACTCTCCCCCTTCCATGAACACAAAGAATTTACACCTACATATAGAGCAATTCCCCCTGAGAGACAACTGAGTGCTGTATGAACAACTTCCACAAAACAAATGAGAAAGAAAGACCATTTGGAGAAGGTTAGGGAGCCATGGGACTTTTCCAGGATTGGCGGGAACTATCCAGGATTGGAGATGCCTGTAAGCACCATGGTTGATGCCCCCCTCCACCTACTCACAGACAGCACATGTGGGAGCTCTATCCAACTGCTCTGGTGGACCTGCAAGGCTGCCGCAGTGCATTTCCAGCCACATTTCCCTGACCCTACTCCAGCAATGGACAGCCAGGGTGCTGCCATGGGTGTGTGCACAGCGGGATACCCTGCCCAGAGCCTGCTCTGGCCCCAGAGCTGGACAAACAGGGACTAGCACACCCAGAGCCAACTCCAGTCCTGGTCAGTCAGCAGCCCAGGTGCCATTTGCACCCAACTGGCCTGCCAAAACTGCCCAGCACACATAGTCTACACAGAGGTCACTCCTACACAAGGCTACTTTTTCAAGATTTGGAGAGATAGCTATTTTGTCTAATTCACAGAAACAAACACAAAGTGAAACAAAATGAGAAGACAATGGAATATGTTCCAAATGGAAGAACATACATACATACATACATACATACATACAGAACGGAGATAAGTAATTTACCTAATAAAGAATTCAATGGTCATAAGGATGCTCACCAACCTTGACAGTAAAACAGAGAGAAAAAACTTAAGAATTTCAAAAAAGAGTTAGAAAATGTAATAAGGAACCAATCAAAGCTGAAAAATACAATAACTGGGATGAAAACTACTACAATGGAAAAAAGACAACAACAGATTAGAGAATACAGAAGAACAGATTCACTAATGTTTCACTAATAGTGAAAATCATCCAATCAGAACAGCAAAAAGAAGATTAAAAAATGAGGATAGTTTAAAAGACTTTTGGGATAACATCAAGAGCACTAACATTCACATTATAGGGATCCCAGAGGAGAAATGAGAGAAAAAGAGGTAGAAAGTTTATTGGAAAAAATAATGGCTGAAAACATTCCTAACCTGGGGGGAGGAAACAACCAGGTCCATCAACCACAGAAAGTTCCAAACAAGATGAACCCAAAGAGACACACATCATGAAACAGTTTAATTAAAATGGCAAAAGTTAAATATAAGAAGACAATGTTGAAGGCACCAAGAGGAAAACAACAAATCACTTACAAGGGAAACCCCACAAAGCTATCAGGTGATTTTTCAACAGAAACTGTGAAGGCCAGGGAGGAGCAGAATATATTTAAGTGCTATAAGAAAGGAACCTACAACCTAGAACACTCTAGCTGAAAAAGCTATCATTTAGAATTGAAGGATAGTTTCTCAGATATTAAAAAATTAAAGAAGTTCACCTGGCTTTACAAGAAATGTTAGAGTCTTCTTTAAGCTGAAAAGAAAAGACCATAACCATAAATAAGAAAAGATATAAAAGAAAAAATCTGGTAAAGGCAAATCAATAATTAACATAGTGAATCATCCACTTAAAAAGCTAGAATGAAGGTTAAAAGACAAAATCAACTATAACAACAATAAGTAGTTAGGGGATTAAAAAAAGAAGATCTAAAATATGACAGCAGAAAATAAAGCTTATAGAGGGGAGTAAAAATGTAATACTTTTAGAATGTGTTTTAAATTAAATGCCTATCAGTTTAAAGCAGACTGCCATTAATATAGATTGATATGTCTGAAGCTCATGTTAACCACAAACAAAAAACCTACAACAGATACAACATAAGTACACACATATCAATAATTACTTTAAATATAAATGGAGTAAATGCTCCCATCAAAACATATAGGGTGAATGAATGGATTAAACAAAACAAAAACAAAAATACAACACCCATCTAATAATATATACTGCCCACAAGAGACTCACTTGAGATCGAAAGACACATACAGACTGAAAATGAAGAGATAGAAAAAGATATTCCATGCAAATAGAAACAAAAAGAAAGCTGGGGTAGCACTACTCATACCAGATAAAATAGACTTTAAAAAGAGAAAAAAGGGGTATTGCATAATGATAAAAAGGTAAATCCAATAAAAAGAAAGAACAATCATAAATATCTATGCACCAAATTAGGAAGCCCTAAATATATAAAGCAAATATTAACAGACATGAAGAGAAATTGACACCATATAATAATAGTAGGATACTTTCCTATCCCACTTACATTAATGGATTGATCACCCAGACTGAAAATCCATACAGAAACAATGGCCTTAAATGTAACATTAGAACAGATTGCCTTTGTAGACATTTCATAACATTTCATCCAAAAACAGAAGAATACACCTTCTTTTCAAGTGCACATGGAACATTCTCCAAGATGGATCACCTATTAGGTCACAAAACACCTCTCAATAAATTCAAGAAGGTTGAAATCATGTCAAGAATCTTTTCTGACTATGGTGTAAACTAGAAAAAACAAGAAGAACAGTGGGAAAAAACAAACACATGGAAACTAGGTAACATGCTACTAAATAACCAGTGGATCAAAGAAGATATCAGGAAATTTTTTAAAAAATACATTGAGACACATGAAAATGGAAACACAACTTTACAAAATATATGGAATGCAACAAAAGTAGTTCAAGACGAAGTTCATAGCTGTGCAGCTCTACCATAAGAAACAAGAAAAATCCCAAATAAACACACAGGTGCACACACACACACACACACACGCACACACGCACACAAGCCAAAATGAGTAGAAGGAAGAAATAATAAAGATCAGAGTAGAAATAAAGGTAATAGAAACTAAGAATACAATAGAAAAGATCAATGAAACTATGAGGTGTTTCTTTGAAAAAAATAAAAATTGACAAACCTTTAGATAGATCTATCAAGAAAAAAAAAAAGAGAGCGCGCCCAAATAAATAAAATCAGAATGAAAGTAACAACCAACAACACAGAAATATTAAAGAATACTACAAACAATTATATGCCAACAAACTGGACAAACTAAAAGAAATGGATAAATTTCCAGAAGCATAGTCTTCTAAGACTGAACAAGGAAGATGAAAAATCTGGATAGACTGATTACTAACAGCTAAATTGAATCAGTAATCAAAAACCTCCAAACAAACAAAAAAGTCCAGGACCAGATGGCTTCACTGGTGAATTCTACCAAACATTTAAAGAATACCTAGTCTTCTCAAACTCTTCCAGAAAATTTAAGAAGAAAGAATGGTTCCAAACTTACTCTATGGGACCTGATACCAAAACTAGACAAAGACACTACAAAGAAAGAAAATTACACACCAATATTCCCGATGAACATAGATGTAACAGTTTTCAACAAAATATTAGCAAACTACCACATATTAAAAAGAAAAAAAAAGTTAAGTTATAAAGGTTGCATCAAATATGTATTTTTAGAAAAACAACTATAAAAAAAAGGAGAGCTAATTTGCAAACCAAATTCAACAATTTGATCCATTAAAAGGATCATATACTATGATCAAGTGGAATCTATTCCAGGAACACAAGGATGGTTCAACATCCAAAAATTAACCAACATGAAACAGCACAGCAACAAAATAAAGGATAAAAATCATATGATCATCTTAAAAGATGCAAAAAAAGCACTTGATAAAATTTAACCATTTATGATAAAAACCCTCAACATAGTAGGTATATAGAAGAAACTTACCTCAACATAATAAAGACCACATGTGACAAGCCCACAGCTTATATCATACTCAAGACAAAGATCAGGAGTAAGGCAAGGACGCCCACTCTCATCACTTTTATTCAACATAGTATTGGAAGTCCTAGCCACAGCACACATGAAAAGTAAATTAAACAAAAGGCATTCAAAAATCAAAAAGGGAGGAGCACAAGTCTATTTGCAGATGACATGATACTATACACAGAAAACCCTAAATATTCCACCGTAAAAGCTATTGAAATTAGTCAATGAATTCAGTAAATTTACAGGATACAAAATCAATATATGGAAATCTGTTGCATTCCTCTACACCAGTAATGAACAATCAGAAGAAGAATTTGTTTTTTAAAAAAAAAATCACCTTTAAAACTGCATGAAAAAGAATAAAACACTTAGGAATAAATTTAACCAAGGAAGTGGAAAAACTTAACTCTGAAAAATATAAGAACTCATAGACTGGAAGAATTAATATCACTAATATGTCCATACTCTCCAAAGCAATCTACAGATTCAATGCAATCTCTGTCAAAATATCAATGTCATTTTTCACAGAACTAGAATAAATAATCCTAAAATTTATATGGAGTCACAAAAACCCCCGAAGAGCAAAAACAATCTTGAGAAAGAAGTACATAATGGAAGGAATTATGCTCTCTCATTTCAAACTTTACCACAAAACTACAATAATCAAAACATTATGGCACTGACATAAAAATAGACACATAGATCAAGGAAACAGAATAGAGTGTCCAGGAATCAACCCTCATATATATGTCAATTAATCAATGACAAAGAAGGCAAAAAATAAACAATGGGAATATGACAGCATCTTCAATAAGTGGCGTTTTGGGAAAACTGAATGTTATAACATAATAAATATAATGTAATATAATAAATAATATTATAATATAATAATATAATATAATATAATATAATATAATATAATATAATATAATATAATATAATATAATATAATATAATATAATATAATAACTGGTCTATGGGGACAGAGCCAGGAGTGCAGTTTCCAGGCTCTCGGCCTCACATGAAAGGTGCTGGCTCGGGTAGTAAATGGCCAACTGTGATTGGATGGCCATCAGCTGTGGCTAGTTGGCCATCAGCTGTAACCAGTGAGCCATTGGTCACTAATAAAACTGCCATGGCTACGCTAGCAGCAAATGGGAGCTAGAAAGAAGATGGTGGCTGAGCTAGCAAGAGCGGATTGCAGTGAGCACAGCGGATTGCAGCTAGCAAGCGAAGTTAGTTGGCAGAGAAAAGTGGACGGCAGGTTGCGGATCGTGTGGCTCCTGCTTCCTGTGTCTCCAACCCAGCCGCCAGCGAGACTATAGTGGTATGACTCCCCTGTCTATGGCTCCGTGGGTGTTCCCTTTTGGCCTCACTATGTCCTGTGTTCTCATGCGGGGAGCGGGAGCTGAGATCTTGCATGACACCCTGCATGACAGGATCTTATATTAATTTTTACTCCAAAAGATGCATTAGAGCTGATTGTCTGGCTAGGACTTATTTTCGTTTTCGGGGAAACAAGGTAAGTGTCCAACAACAGATGAATGGATAAAGAAGTAGTGCCTATATTCAATAGAAACTTGTGCAGTGATTTAAAAAAATGAAATCTTGTGACAACAAGGATGGGAGGAGATATCTAGGAGATATTACGCTCAGTGAAAAATGTCAGACATAGAAAGACAAACACCATATGATTTCATTTACATGTGGAATCTAAGAAAAAAATAATAAACAGACTCATAGATACAGAGAATAAACAGATAGTTGCCACATGGTAGGAAAGGTAGGAAAGGGCAATAAGAGGTACATACTTCCAGTTAGAAAATAAACAAGCCTTGGGAATGTAGTGTACAGCACAGGGAATAAAGTCAATAACTGTAATAACTTTGCATGGTGACAGGTGGTTATAATACTTAGTATGGAGATCATATCGTAAGGTATATAAATGTCAAACCACTATGTTGTACACCTGAAGTTAAAATAATGTTATATGCCAACCATACTTTAACAAAAATGTTTTTTAAAAAAGAATGAGTGATTAGTGTTCTGTGAAGATATTAATGCTTCATGAGGACTGATCTTTGTCTTGTAATTTCAACCACCTGGTGCATCAACACATTAACTAAACTCTTAAGTCTTGTAAGGCTAATAAACATTTCTTCATCCTCAGGATTTATTTGTTTACAGTATTTTAAATTACTAGAGATCATAAAGAATAACCCTTCATCTCCCTTATTGCCATGACCTTTCTGAATGAAGAGAGCTATAAAATTAAAAAGAGAAAAGGGAAAAAACAAAACATCTCTGCATCATTTCAAATCTTTATGACATAGTCTGGCTAAGTTTACTCAACAGCTTGCTGATTTTCTAATGATCCCCTTTTCTGTTTTATTTCCTCAAATACATTTATATTCTGGTCTGCAAAAGCATATACTCTGTATGCTGTATCTCTCCAGAGAAAGCCATATCTGTATCTCTCCATATACATGCACCAGTTTCCAGAGATTAAATAATATCTAATCACAAATTGAAAGAAATAATTTAGGGAAAGACTGCCCATTGGTAGGCAGCCACCCAAAAGCTCTGTCTTCAGACACTCAGCCTGTCATCAAGTAAGGGGCTTTCCTTCCCAGACCTATGCTCAGACACAGGCTCATTTCACAGGAACAGCACTGGAAAATCATTCTGGGAACAGCATTTGCTACCACAGGATTATACAATGTTAAGAACAGGGGCAGCCTCTTTATCATGCTCACTGAATTACGTAATATGGGGTTGTCATTGCTTAATTTGTTAAAAGTTACTGGCAACATGGAAAGGAAAGCCATTAAGAGAAAAACCTCAGAGCAATGATACAATAGCCTAACTTTAAAAAATATACCATCACCTAACTATATAAATGAGTTTTTGTAGTTCGTTTCTGTATAGGAAAAATACTGTGCTTCTTGTTTACTCACATACAATACTTCTGACCCCAGATATATAGGTTATTTTTCTCATACCAAGCAACACCTGCAATATCAGCTAGGTATCCTACAATTTAATTCAATTCTGACACTACCTGAAGTTAGAGCAGATTCCACTAGCTAAGGGCTCAGTCCCACAAGACAGTCCCCCATGTAGGGCTCCTATTGCAAGTAGCAAGCTCCGAGGTTACCCACAACTTCCATCCAACTTGACTACACATATGAGGTTCCCACAACCCTCTCCTTGGAAAAACTTACTTATGCTTACTAATTTATTATGTAAGAAAGGATATGATGAAAAATACAGATGAACTGTCCCATGAAGAGATACATAGGGCAATATCTAGGAAGGTCCCAAGTGCAGGAGCTTCTGGCCCCATGGTGATGGGGAGGGTCACCCTCCCAGAATACAGATGTGTTAACCAACCAGGAAGCTCTCGAACCCCATCCTTTTGTGATTTTTATGGAGGCTTCATCACATAGCTATGATGGATCATTAACTCAATGTGTAGCCCACTTCCCCTTCCCAGAGGACAGGGGGTGAGGCTGAAAGTTCCAAGCTTCTATGGCTTAGTCTTTCTGGTAAGCAGCCCCCATCCCAAAGCTATCCTGGAGCCCACCAGGAATTGCCTCCTTAGAACAAAAGACATTCCTATTACCCAAGGAATTCCAAGGGATTTAGAAGTTCTGTGTCAGGAATCGGGATCAAAGACAAAATAACAGAATAACACATGCTTCTAGTGCTCTTATCACTTAGGAAATTACATTACTTGGGAGTTCTGTGCCAGGAACCAGGGGCAGAGATCAGTATATGTTGGCATATTTATAGACCAACATAATAGATAACATATTTTCTATTATTTCAGAGTTTGCTTATTGGAATTACCACATTTTGTGATTGATGAATTTCCTGCTTGGGATTTCTCTGTAGTTTTCTCTAATATTCTCATTGGCTTCTATTTCTGCCAAATGCATCTACACTCTGTTATATTTTTCCACATTAGGGGAAGACTCAAGAAATGCTTTAGAATGCCAAGTCACTCACAAACACAGTAAATTATTCAAATTCATTCGCAAAATGAGATATTCATTTTACTGGAGACTCTCACTGTAGATTGAATTCTTTTCATTCATGTATAAATATTTTGGAGGGTTTATGCCATTCACTAGACTACATCCTTGGGGAAACAAAGATGAATTAACCATGGAATCTACTTTACATCATCAACTACATTTTAAAGGAGGAGTCACACTTAATGTGTTTTCTATGTTAATTAGCTTGAAATGTTTGTTTTGTTTCATTACCTAGAAATAAATACCTTTCCAAAAGAAATATATTTCAAAAATATAAGAACTCTCCATCCACCTTCAGAAATGAATAATGCCTCAAAAATTCTCATTTCCCCACACTTCCCAAAATAATCCCCAAACGTCAATCATCTGCACTTCTATTAAAGGAATCAATCACTACTATCTTTGTAAAAGGAAGTTATAGGTATGGCAAGCAGTGCTCTGCAGAAAAGTGCTAGTCTTTGCTGCCTAGGTCTATGTCTGTACCTTCCCTGGCCGTTCCCCACCGTGTTCAGTAAAGCAGAGGTGAACAGGGAAGCCCCACTCCAGCCTCCCCAGCTCATCCCCTCACAGGATCTTCCATTTTTCCCACCATGAGCCAGATTAATGCAAACAGATTTGAGCAGCCTGCTAGGTTAGAACACAACATCGGTACTAATGAGGCAGTAACTTTAGAGTGAACATGTGTCACTTCTCCCAAAAAATTTATTTCTAATTGAAAGCCCTAACTCCTTAAGTGAAAGAATTGCTCTTGGTGGGAAATTAAGTCCTCAGTCATATCTGCAAATGAGGTATTTGGGGATGGAGGGTCTTTCAGTGTTCAAATTAGATCAGCTTCTCCCCAAGGTAAGTCTCTCCTGAGGATACGTCTCTACTCTCTTCACCTCTCCAACCCTACAATCCTTAAACTTCATCTCGAGTCCAATCTCCTTCATGGACTTTCTGCACCACTTCAGCCCTGAAATTATACAGCACTGTGAGTCTGCACAGTAAGTTATTGGACGGCTACAGACTGTGTGATTCGTTCATTCACTAAACAGACACTTACTGAGCCCCTAGAATGTGCCAAGCACTGTAACAGGAGCTGGAGACACAGTACCATGCGCTGCAATGGGTACTGAAGATTCAATGCTGAAGTATCTGCCCTCGGAAGTGTTCAGTCAATCAAAACCAATAATTTGTCTAGGAAAAACGACAAAGACCTGTAACCCCAAAATTTGATCATTGTACTTCATTTAAAAATTCATGTTATAATACCACAAGAGAATTAAGTAGCCATATGAAAATTTTTACTCAAAAATGAAAACATTGTAAAACTACTTGAAAGTTGGTTAAAATGACAGTTAAGTTTAATACTGCGTGAAACAACACTGCCCAGAAACTGCTTACCCCTGTGCTTGGCACACAGTAATCTATCATAGCTGCGGGTGCTGTTCTTAATTATTGATCCAATTCTTAGATTCCGTAATTCTATAGAAATTGCTGATAATCACTCTTAACTTGATGGGTGATCATTAAACTCTACACTACAGAGGAACTTCGTCTTCCACGGGAGAATGATCTGGATAAACTTTCAAAGTTTTAATTCATTCATTCATTCATTTGACACAGTAAAACCATATGCCAGGCATTGGGAATATAAAAAATGATTAGTTATATCCCTGCCCTCAAGGATTTCACAAGTTGAGGAAACATAACAAGAACACAGATAATTTCAAAATCAGTAATTGTTAAACTGGTTGTCTTCTGTGAGCACAGAGAAGAGAGACTGTCTACCCCTGTTCATAAAAGAGCTCACACGGACAGTTAGTCTCATGGACATTCTAGGCAGACGGACAAATAAAGGTGCAGAAAAAATAAGAAAACAAGCCAGGAATGCACATGAATTGTCTAGACAAATGCTGATAGTAAATCTGGTGGCCAGGCTACCTGTGACTTAAGTCGACTGTAAAAACATATAACCTCTGAAGGCTTGGCAGGTGGGAGAGTGTCAGATCATGAAGGGCCCATATGCCATGCTCAGGGG
The DNA here is from genome assembly GCF_964194185.1 of Rhinolophus hipposideros. Classification (NCBI taxonomy): domain Eukaryota; kingdom Metazoa; phylum Chordata; class Mammalia; order Chiroptera; family Rhinolophidae; genus Rhinolophus; species Rhinolophus hipposideros. The sequence continues at coordinate 92,402,915 of NC_138050.1, forward strand.
CTTATCCAATAGGCAATAAAAAAATTAATAAACCTGGTTTTAAGATAAACATATTTTACCCCTTCTCTTCTCAAAAATCATCCCAAAATAATAAACACAAGGAACAGAAATACTGCTCTACCTTCAATGAAACTAGAAACACTTGTAATGCCAAACTACAGTATATAACGACTAAACACACAGAGGAATGGCAAATAAGTGGACACAGCAGAGTAAGGTCTAATCAAACTGCTGGGCAGCATGCTGATTGAGTTGTATGCTGACAGGCAGCAGGCTGGTTCACTCAGAATCCAAGAGATGTCGGGACTTGAGGAAGCACGAGTGGTGCAGAAATGAAGATAGCTACATGGCTCAAGTCTATAAAATGCTTCCAAATTCCCACACGGTTTGGCCCCCATCCCTCAAGCAAAGGAAAAGGGTGGTATATATCCTGGAGAATCTGAACCAAAGAAGCTCCTGACTCTAGGACCCCCACACAGAAGAGCAAGGCTGTAAAGTTATTAATGCACGATCATGAACAATATGAATGATGGGACATTTCAACTTCCTTTTGCTACCCAGCTACAGAAGAAACTTATACCAGCAACCTTATTCCTACCCAAATACCCAGGAGGAAATGATGGGATAGATGGTTGAAGGGTACTTTTCTGGAGAAGTGTAGCTTACCTGGAGAGAACACTTACAGATCTTTATATGGAAGTCTCCAGAGGAAAGTACAGATACCCTGCCATTCTGAAGCAAAGCCAACCTTTCAAACAAGCCTTTACTAAATACTCAGAACCTCCCATCATCTCTTCAATGGTATAGACAACAGTGATAATCGGACATTTTAGGAAAATCTTCAACAGAAAATATAGGGACAAATATATCAGGTAATCTAAATGAAATAAAGGTAAAGCAAGGATGAGAAGAAATCATCAAATATGCTATAATTAATAGCCTTGAAAGGTAAGGCAAGAGCAGAGTATTAGATCTAAAAAAATAAAAATATGATATTGTTTTTAAAAAGGGAAGAATAGCTCTTAGAAAAATTAAAAATAAGAGAGCCAAAATCAAAAATTAATTATAATTATGGATCTGAAAAAGGGTGAAAAAATATTTTAGAAACAAGAAATGGAATAATGGGGGAAAGACAGAAAATTAGGGAATCTGTCCAGGATACCCAACACACAGCAAATAGCAGTTCCAAAAAGAGAAAAGAAAAAGGAAGAAATGATGACAATAAAAATTTCTCGTAAGTGAAGGCACCAGTCACCAGATCATGAGGTTATGTGAGCAAATAAAAAGACTGTTCTTTGGAGCCACTGAGTTTTGGAGCAATTTGTTTTATGCCAGCAGGATTATTACCCAGCCTAGATCCCGTGGTGGGAGGAGGTCCCTGCCTTCCATCAGTTTTGGGAAAGGGGTTTACTCCCAATTCTGCAGGTTAGCAATTTGGACTGGTCTCTGCTGAACCTCACATGCAATTGCAGCCATCTGGCTACTCGACTAGGGCTAGACAGTATGAGGTGACCTGATTCATGTCTGATTACTCCTCTGGCTGACACACATGAGCAGCCCAGCTCCAGCTGCTTTTCAGGCAGCAGAAAAGTTCCTAGAGCTAGAAAGGGCAAGCTCCAGCACACGAGCAGTTTTTTTTTTCTTTTCCTTTTTCTTTTTCTTTTTCTTTTTCTTTTTCTTTCCTTCCTTCCTTCCTTCCTTCCTTCCTTCCTTCCTTCCTTCCTTCCTTCCTTCCTTCCTTCCTTCCTTCCTTCCTTTCTTTTTCTTTCTTTCTTCAATTAAATTTATTGGGGTGACAATGGTTAGTAGAGTTATACAGATTTCAAGTGTACAATTCTGTATTACATCATCTATATTATCACATTGTGTGTTCAGCACCCAGAGTCAGTCTTCCTTCCATCACATATATTTATTTGACCCCCTTTTCCATTTCTACCATTCCCCCCAACACTTTACCCTCTGGTGACCACTAAACTGTTGCTTGTGTCTATGAGTTTTTGTTTATTTATTTGTTTGTCTTGTTCCTTTGTTGCTTTCAGTTTTATATCCCACATGGATGGATCTTGAGATTATTCTGCTATTGTTTTTCTCATATTAGATATTTCAACTGAGAACTTTAAAAATAATAAGTCTTTTAAAAATAACAATAACAAACTCATTACATGTAACAAATAGCATAATTATCAAAAAAAAACTTTTTTCAAATAAAAAGTACATTTATCAAAAAAATGTTTTCCAAACAAAAAAACATTTAGTGAAAAGAGTGCCATTGTTTAATATTTTTTCAAATATCTTTAATATCTTTCATAATAGAAAAGAATTGGATTTCCTTCTACATTCATATTGTTGAAACATCACTTAGCATGTAGCCTCTGGAAAATCCCATTGTGTAATTATGAGAGAAAGAAAGGGAAAGAGGCAAACAACATCTTAGAATTATTAGAAAAATACCTTGTCGATCCTCTGGAAGGGTCTTGGGTTTGTCAGGCATTTGTCAAGAGACAGTGGTGACGTGTTTTCACCTAAAGTTGGTGGCATCTTCAAGGGAGTGTAACCTCAAGGTACTATTTATTTAGAACCCAACAAAACAAATTGAATTGCTGAGGTTTCTAAGTATCAAACAAAATACCACTCTCAAAGGCTTGTTCATATTAACAAGTCCATTACTCAATAAAATACAAATGGACTTTCTTAATGGATCCTTCATATACAATGTGAGCTGTTTTGTTTGGTTGCTTTTCATCCATAGAGCAATTGTATAAATTCAGTGATTATTTGCATTCTCTTCTTTTAACTCTTCTAAAATCTGAGAACAACTATTAAGGACAGTCCTATTTAGGCACAACCATAGTCTCATATTAACTATGAACTAAAATTTCTTGAGTGCTTCATGTTTCAGGAAATCCTCAGTGTGCTTTATTGCATTATTTTCTTTAATCCTCAAAAGTAATCTCTGAGGTTGATACTATTATCATTATCATTTTATAGATGAGAAACCTGAAATCTACTGAGATTAAGTAATGTGCTCAAGGCCATATAACTATTCAAAAGCAAATCTCGAGCTTTTAACTACTGTTCCATACAGCTTCCCTAATTCATGGTTATGGTAATAGTAATATTTTCTACTGTTTTTCATTTCAACCACCCAGTTTTCATCACAGCTTTAAATGACTTTTGAGGTATAGTCTGACAAACTAACATTGTTTTCAGAATCTTTCCAATGTAAAAGTGTACGCCCAATCCCTCCACCCCAACCCCATGGAAACAGACATTTGGACCACAACACATTCCTGTACTCACTGTTGTGTTTCATTCCAAACAATTCCTTCTAGATCATTCCTAAAGCCACACCACCTCCACTCCTGTCATTTTATTGGTCACCCTTGTCTCTCTTATTTGAATTGTTCAGCATCACTGAAGACAGATTGAAAACTCGACTGACAGTGATGGTGAAGAATCCTCCAATAGCCTGATTGCCAGCCTGACCAAGGACCTGTGTCACACCTTTACTCTCCTTCTCAGAAATCTTGTCAGCAACAGCCTTCTGCAGACTCCTAGGACTTAGAATATAGCCACTCCATAAACATTGTAGAAATCAGCAGCAGATGTGTGCTAGCAGCCCTGGGAAATTCAGAAGTGTCAGTGTAATATCCTGGGTGTTGCTGGCTGAGCCTGAAAAGTCAATTTGGGTTATAAAAACTTCAGTAGGTTGCCACAAATCCCTGAATGTTCTCTTAAGTTCAAGTAGAGTAAATGTAATCGGCCACGGGAGAAAAGCAGGGGAAAACTAATGGATCCCATCTCACTAATTGTGAGCTAGCTCTTGAAAAGGATAATGATACTAAATACTCTATTTCCCCATAACTCCTAATTTTAGAGTAGCAAAAATATACATGAGCCATCATACCCTCCAGTTTCATCACAGGCAAGTCAAATTGGAACCATAAAAATGTTATTTTCTTCTATTATAGCCTTATTTATACCAGATAAAGTACATAATTTTTGCCTCTCAAGTGACACGTCAGTTGCCAAGCATTTTAATCATCAATTATCTGTACCACATACAGGATTATCATTGATTCAACTTTTGAGAAAATAACAATGGCAAATTAATTTAAATAATGGAGCAATACGTGTGTTTTTTTCAGAAACTTTTCTTTAGCTTAATCTTTGGAGCATTATACATTATTTTTTGTCAGTTCAATCACTTACTCTGTTAATGATTCCACAGGAAACACATTCATTTATTACCAAAAAGACATAGCCATTGGCATATTATTTTGGCATGAATGTCCCAAAAGAACCTAGTTTTCATGAAGTGAACAGGAAAATGAGAACAGCCAAAGCATTTCTCACTTAAGTTAAATATGACTAAATGTACTGTCACTGAGCTGATGCTATAGCTTTCTAATATAATGCAGTGTTTCAACCGATGCCTACATTGAGTACTCAAAATTAGTTTGTTCATTTATTTATCTTTTCATAAGCATCTACTCTGCAGCAAACAGTGTGCCAAGTACTATAGCTAAGAAGATTGATGGGTGTTGGTCCTTTCTCTTCAAGAGCTCACAGTCATATCTAATAGACCTACATATGATTAAATACTCATTTGATAAGTTTTATAACAAAAGAATGTACAGATCACAGATGGGGCACTCATCAATGATCTAAATTATACACAGAGACATGTGGAAAAGTTTCAAAATAAGTTTAAATGTTCTTCTGAACTCAAATCAAATTCTTTTACCAACTGGCCTGTTTTATTCTAAAACAAAGCCTCAAACATTATCAGTATCATTTGGCTATCTATCCAAAAAGAGATGCACTAGCAATCAAAGCAGAATACCCACTTGAAGACTGTCCTAATAATATTATTGTTGTTGTCATAAGCACTCTCTGAGGAGGTCAGAAATAATTCCATTTTACAGATGGGCAAAGGGCAATGCAATGAGATTAAATAGCTGCCAAACACTGAATTGTAGTAAAGGCTACACTGGGTGGTCCCTGGGATGGACACTGATTCCTGAGTCTAAGATGTTTCTGCTCTGCTACACTGACTGTCCAGTTAACTAATCTGCCAATGAAGCTATCAGAAATGTGTTCTACGTACATCCTCACACATACATTTCTTTTTTTTTTTTTTTAATTAATTTTATTGGGGTGACAATTGTTAGTAAATTTACATAGATTTCAGGTGTACAATTCTGTATTACATCGTCTATAAATCCCATTGTGTGTTCACCACCCAGAGTCAGTTCTCCTTCCATCACCATATATTTGATCCCCTTTACCCTCATCACCCACCCCCCACCCCCTTACCCTCTGGTAACCACTAAATTATTGTCTGTGTCTATGAGTTTTTGTTTCTCATTTGTTTGTCTTGTTCTTTTTGGTTTATATACCACATATCAGTGAAATCATAGGGTTTTCTGCTTTTTCTGTCTGACTTATTTCACTTAGCATTATTCTCTCGAGATCCATCCATGTTGTCACAAATGTTCCTATATCATCTTTCCTTAACGCCGAATAGTATTCCATTGTGTATATGTACCACAACTTCTTTATCCATTCATCTATCGAAGGACATTTTGGTTGTTTCCATGTCTTGGCCACCGTAAACAAAGCCGCAATGAACATTGGCGTACACATGTCTCTATAGAGAAATGCTTTTATATTTTTGGGGTAGATACCCAGGAGAGCGATTGCTGGGTCATAGGTAATTCTATTCGTAATTTCTTGAGGAACCTCCACACTGCCTTCCATAGCGGCTGCACCAGTCTGCATTCCCACCAACAGTGTATGAGAGTTCCTTTTTCTCCACAGCCTCTCCAACACTTGTTACTATTTGTTTTGTTGATGAAAGCCATTCTGACTGGGGTGAGGTGATATCTCATTGTGGTTTTCATTTGCATTTCTCTGATGATTAGCGATGTTGAGCATTTTTTCATATGTCTATTTGCCATTTGTATATCCTCTTTGGAGAAATGTCTCTTCAGGTCCTCTGTCCATTTTTCAATTGGGTTGTTTGTTTTGTTGTTGTTGAGTTTCATGAGTTCCTTGTATATTTTGGATATTAGCCCCTTATCAGAGGAACTGTTTGCGAAAATCTTCTCCCATTCAGTTGGTTGCCTCCTTATTTTGTTAATAGTTTCTTTTGCTGTGCAGAAGCTTTTCAGTTTCATATAATCCCATTCGTTTATTTTAGTTTTTACTTCCATTGCCTTTGGAGTCAAATTCATAAAATGCTCTTTGAACCCAAGGTCCATAAGTTTAGTGCCTATGTTTTCTTCAATGCAGTTTATTGTGTCAGGTCTTATGCTTAAGTCTTTGATCCATTTTGAATTAATTTTGGTACATGGTGACAGATAGCAGTCCAGTTTCATTCTTTTGCACGTAGCTATCCAATTCTGCCAGCACCATTTATTGAAGAGGCTGTCTTTCGTCCATTGTATGTTTTTAGCTTCTTTGTCAAAAATTATCTGTCCATATTTATGTGGTTTTATTTCTGGGTTCTCAATTCTATTCCATTGGTCTATGTGTCTGTTTTTCCGCCAATACCAAGCTGTTTTGATTATTGTAGCCCTGTAGTACAAGGAAAAATCAGGGAGTGTGATACCTCCAGTATTGTTCTTTTTTTTTAATATTGCTTTGGCTATTCGGGGTCTTTTGTGGTTCCAAACAAATCTGATGATTTTTTTGTTCTATTTCTTTAAAAAATGCCATTGGAATTTTAATGGGGATTGCATTAAATCTGTATATGGCTTTGGGTAATATGGCCATTTTAACTATGTTGATTCTTCCAATCCATGAGCACGGAATGTCTTTCCATTTCTTTGTGTCTTCTTCAATTTCTTTCAAAAATGTCTTATAGTTTTCAGCATATAAATCCTTCACATCCTTGGTTAAGTTTATTCCTAGGTATTTTATTCTTTTTGCTGCAATTGCAAAAGGAATTGTTTTTTCTATCTCTTTTTCTGAGATTTCATTGTTGGTATATAGGAAAGCAATGGACTTTTGTACGTTGATTTTGTAGCCAGCAACTTTACTATATTCATTGATTGTTTCTAATAGCTTTTTGGTGGAGTCTTTAGGGTTTTCTATATATAGCATCATGTCATCTGCAAAGAGTGACAATTTAACTTCTTCATTCCCAATTTGGATGCCTTTTATTTCTTTCTCTTGCCTGATAGCTCTGGCGAGGACTTCCAACACTATGTTGAAAAGCAGAGGTGATAAGGGACAACCTTGTCGTGTTCCTGAACGTAGAGCAAAGGGCTTCAGCTTTTCACCATTAATTATGAGGTTAGCTGAGGGCTTGTCGTATATGGCCTTTATTATGTTGAGGTATTTTCCTTCTATACCAATTTTAGTAAGTGTTTTAATCATAAATGGATGTTGTATCTTATCAAATGCTTTTTCTGCATCAATTGATAGAATCATATGATTTTTGTCCTTTATTTTGTTTATGTGATGTATCACATTGATGGATTTGCGAATGTTGAACCAGCCTTGTGCCCCGGGGATGAACCCCACTTGGTCGTGATGAATAATCTTTTTAATGCATTGTTGTATTCGATTTGCTAGAATTTTGTTTAGGATTTTAGCATCTGTATTCATCAGAGATATAGGTCTGTAGTTTTCTTTTTTTGTGTTGTCCTTACCAGGTTTTGGTATCAGGGTAATGTTGGCCTCATAAAATGAGTTAGGGAGTACTGACTCTTCTTCAATTTTTTGGAAGAGTTTGAGCAGGATTGGTATTAGATCCTCTTTGAAGGTTTGGTAGAATTCACTGGTGAAGCCATCTGGTCCAGGACTTTTGATTTTGGGAAGGTTTTTGATGACTGATTCAATTTCCTTACTGGTGATCGGCCTGTTAAGATTTTCCAGTTCTTCATGATTCAGCCTTGGAAGGCTATATGTTTCTAAGAACTTGTCCATTTCTTCTAAGTTATTAAATTTGGTGGCATATAGTCCTTCATAGTATTCTTGGATAATCCTTTGTATTTCTGTGGTGTCCGTGATAACTTCCCCTTTTTCATTTCTGATTTTGTTAATTAGTGTCTTCTCTCTTTTTATCTTAGTGAGTCTAGCCAAGGGTTTGTCGATTTTGTTAATCTTTTCAAAGAACCAGCTTTTTGTCACATTAATTTTTTCTATTGTCTTTTTGTTCTCTATTTCATTTAGTTCTGCTCTGATTTTTGTTATTTCCTTTCTTCTGCTGACCTTGGGTTTCGCTTGTTCTTCTTTTTCTAGTTTTTTAAGGTGTAACATGAGGTTATTTCAATCTTCTTAAATTTGCTGAGGCTGATTTTGTGTCCTAATATATGGTCTATCCTTGAGAATGTTCCATGTACACTAGAAAAGAATGTATAGTCTGATGTTTTAGGATGAAGTGCTCTATATATGTCAATTATGTCCAATTCATCTAATGTGTCATTTAGGGCTGCGATTTCGTTATTTATCTTCTGTTTGGATGATCTATCCATAGCTGTCAATGATGTATTTAAGTCCCCTAGTATAATTGTGTTTTGGTCAATTTCTCCCTTTAGTTCTGTTAGTAGTTGCTTGGTATATTTCGGTGCTCCCTAATTGGGGGCATAAATATTGATGACTGTTATGTCTTCTTGTTGTATAGTCCCCTTTACCATTATGTAATGTCCATCTTTGTCTCTTGTTATCTTTTTCACCCTGAAGTCTGTTTCATCGGAAATCATTATGGCTACACCTGATTTTTTCTGGGTACCATTTGCTTGAAGTGTCAATTTCCACCCTTTCACTTTGAGTCTATGCTTGTCCTTGTAGCTGAGATGTGTCTCTTGTAGGCAGCATATGGTTGGGTTTAGTTTTTTGATCCAATCTGCTACTCTGTGTCTCTTTATTGGTGAGTTCAGTCCATTTACATTTAGGGTGATTATTGATATGTGAGGATTTCCTGTCATTCTGTCTTTAGTTTTCTGGTAAGGCTGTGTCTCCATTGTTTCTTTGCCTTTTTGTTGTTGTCTGTTATTTCTGTGTGGTGGTATTCTATGATGTTTCCCTCTGTTTCTTCTTTTATTACAGTATATATTTCAGATTTGGATGTTTTTTGAGTGGTTACCCTTGAGTTTATGTAAAAGAAAGTTTGATATTTAGAGTATTCCAGTTTCTTCAGTACGCTTACTTTCTCTATTCCCATATTCCAGTTCAGGCCTTTACGCTCCCCCTTTTTATGTTTCGGTTGCCACAAGTTGTCCCTGTTGATGGTGGTCTAATAGCCTCCTTTAGTATTTCTTGTAGTGCAGGTCGTGTATTAGAAAATTCCCTCAGCTTCTGGATGTCTGGAAAGGTCTTTATTCCTCCTTCATATCTAAAGGAGATCTTTGCTGGATATATTATTCTTGGCTCATGATTTCTCTCTTTCAATAGTTTGAATATTTGGTTCCATTCCCTCCTAGCTTGTAGAGTTTCTGCTGAAAAATCTGATGATAATCTAATGGGCTTTCCTTTGTAAGTTACCGTCTTCTTTTCCCTGGCTGCCTTGAGGATTCTTTCTTTATCATTGATTTTAGACAGCTTCAATACAATGTGCCTTGGTGAAGGCCTGTTGGGATTGAGGTAATTAGGTGTTCTATTTGCTTCTTGGATTCGAGGATCCAGTTCTGTCCACAAGTTTGGGAAGTTCTCATCGACGATTTGTTTGAATATATTCTCTGTTCCCTTCCCTCTTTCTTCTCCTTCTGGTATACCCATTATTCTTATATTGCTCTTTCTGATGGAGTCAGAAAGTTCTTGTAGAGTTCTTTCATTTCTTTTAAGTCTCAAGTCTCTTTCTTCTTCCCTCTGTGTAAATTCCAGGTTCCTATCTTCGATGTCACTGATTCTTTCCTCCATCTGGTCAACTCTACTACCTAAGCTGGATATTTTATTGTTAATTTCTTCTATTGAGTTCTTAATCTCCAGAAATTCTATTTGGTTCTTTTTCAAGATTTCAATCTCTTTTGTAAAATGCTCATGGTGTTCTTTGATTGTGTTTCTGAGTTCATTAAACGCCTTTCTGTGTTTTCTTGCATCTCGTTCAGTTTTTTCAGAATTGCGATCTTGAATTCTCTGTCATTTAAATCACAAAGGTCCATATCTCTAAGTTCCTTTTCTGGAGACTTTTCACTTTCTTTCTGAGCTATCTTGTTGCCTTGGTTATTCATGGCAATCACTGATTTACTATTTCTCTTCCTAGACATCTACAGGAGTGTCTTCTGCAACAGGTTGATAGGTATGCAAAGAGCTTTTGGAGTTCCAAAGCTCTTTCTGCACCAGATTCAGAGCCCGTTTGTTTCAGCAGTTCTGTTTACTCCTGCAGGGATCCGCCCAGATAGGTGGGGCCAGGGGCGGGGTGAGTTGTGAGAGGTGGCCCAGAGCAATGGCGGCGACCACCACCACAGCCAGTCCTGCTTCCACAGCTCCCTCCCCTTTGCCGGAACTAGTTGAGCTGCGAATCTGTGTCTGCGGTCCACAGTTCTCAGAGCAGCAAATATTCTGTCCTTTGATCCAACACTGCTACTTTATCGCTTCTAGCACCGGGCAGGTGGGGGCGGGGCGAGATCTGGGAGGGTAGGGAGGGGGCGGCTAGTCTCCGTGCCTAGGGCTTCCGTTCTCCGCTCGGCAGTGAGGGCTTAAACCACCGATTTCAGCCCTCTTCCCTCAGTCTTTGCTCCGAGGTCTGCCGTGAGCGAGCGTTGGGTTCAGCGGTTTTGTATGCTGCCCCCTCAGCCCTGTGGGCCGTAAGCGGAGCCCTAGCAGTCCGAGTCCTTCCCTCTCCCGCAGCTGCGGAAGATCCGGGAGCAGCGGGCTCCGAGCACTGAGCTAGGTCTGTGTCCTGCGCCCCGCGCGGCTCCGTCTCCGCACTTCTCCTCTCCCACCTCCCCCGCTCGCGCGATTCACCCACCTGGAGGTGAATTCAGTAGTCGGCCTCTTCGTCTTGCCTGTCTGCTGTGCAAGGAGTCCTTTGTGGAGTTATTGTTGTCTGATTCGTTGTAAATTCCAGGGGAGCGTTACAGAGGCTCACCTCACGCCGCCATTTTTTTTCTTCTTCCACACATACATTTCAATTATTCAACTAGAGGCAGAGCTGAAATGTTTGAGTATCACATTTGAGCATCAGAAAGATAACATAATGTTAGGGCAAAGACTGACAGCAGAGACTCTGGAGTGGAACAGTAATGAATAAGATTGGGAACTATAGCAATTATGTGTTGAAGCTTTACATGATTGACTTCAAAACTGCTTGTTTCTTGGTATACTTCTGCCATATTTCCTACGTGTACATTTCATTATGATATACTCTAAATGACTTCACCTTCCAGACAAGACAAAGGATAGAATAAGCAGTACTGCAGTTATAATTACTTGACTATAAATGGAAAATCTACTGGTCAAGTAATCTATTACAATGGGAAAATTAATGTTGACAGTTGCATACAGGTAAATAGCTAAGATCATGTGTGTCCAGAGAAGCAATAGAGCATGGAGGTTAAGGGTTTAACACCTAAAATCAGATGGCCTGTTCTCAATCCTGGCCTCTAGTACCTAAGTTTTATGTAATTTGGGGCAATCTTAACTTATCCGTGTCTTTTATTATTTGTAAAAGAAGAATATGAATAGTGCCCCCTTCAAAGGATTGTTATGAGGATAAAATGCATTAGTAATTGTTAAAGGCTTATAACTGTGCCTGGCTCAAAGTATTGTTCCATAAATGTGTGTTATGAAGTGCATTTTAATTACTGCAGTATTATTATGTGGTCTAATGCTATCTTGTTCAGAAAGAATATATAATGTATATTCAGCCCTTAAAATAGTTATGTACACTCAGAATTAGTTTTCAAGGAGCACTGCCAATTATATCCAGCATTCTACTTAAAGAATAAAAAACAGAACCTATTTCAGTCAGGATGGTCCTCCCAGACTATTGCTTTCCATAATAAAGAGTAATAATAAATGGCTACACTCTATCCAATGTCAATCTGAAAAGATTCTAAAGCAGTTCACTTTAGAAGTGCTGGACTGGATCCAGCTTTCAGTGAATCATTTTTCTAAGGCTGCTGCTGTCTTCAAATTCAGGGTAAACATTAAACAGATTCTGAAATGTGATTGAACCATACCCAGTTAAGAATGGTTCTCATTTCAGTCTTAGAAATGGACAGAAACAGAGAGAGGAGTGATGCATGCAGTATGGCAAGATGATTTCATTTTACATCTCCCTTTTTTTCTTTCCCAAACAAGTAAAGAGCAAGATTTTCAAGGCCTTCTGCTTTTCTGTTCTTGTCAATGTCACTTCTGTCAATGTCCTCGAAGAGGTAATTAACCTTATACTGATAAGCCATTTTTTCCCCGAGAGCATGCTTTACCAGCCCTCCTATAGCTATTAAACTCTGAACAAGGATCATGTTCACCTCCATGTTCTCTTCACTACCTGTCAAGCCTCTGAAAATATTATTAGGTAATAACCTCTCATTAGCATTTCCTTTTGCTTCATGACTTAAATTTAATTTTGCCATGATGCCAGCACACAAAAGAAAGATATCATCTGATATGTCCAAAATTCTTTATGGTTTTAATAGATACTATTTCTGTATTTTCTCAATGTCCCTGACAACTCCCATACAGGATAACCTATACACATGGAAGGTGTTTGGTCCTACAAGTGAAGGGAATAGAATACCATACCACGGCCCAGTAGCAGGCTAACTCCTGGGAAGGGTGACATTTCCTTCTAACCCCCGTGCACACCACCACAATACCCATTATCACTGGCAGGAAACATAATCTAAGGCAAAATGATGAGAACATCAGGCAATTATCCAGCAAATGCGCCAAAGAGAAACTTGACTCCAAATTTGGCTTCTACAATTATTGTTTTCTGTTCATTTCTACCAGCTGCTTTAAGTACTCTGATATGTGAGTTACTAGGTCCTTGACATTTGCAATCCTTCCCATTTTATAGATGAGATTCAAACTATTTTAATAATAATTTTTTGTTTTATTTTTATTTCTTTAGGGAGTAAAAGAACAAGAATAGTATTTTAAGAAACAGAGCATGGATTTTATTTTAAGAATCAGAACACTGCCTACACATTGCATACACATCCTTATTCAACCTCTCTGAGCCTTAAGTTTCTCATCTGTAAAATACAAATGATAATAATATCAGCCTTACAGGGCTAGTATGAAAATAGAATGGATAACACCTATGGAAAATTATTTGTAAATATTAAAGAACTTTCCCCCGCAAAACAGAAGAATTCCAGCATTGTCCAAACCTTTCTGTGGGAACATTTTAACAGACATGAGTAATGAGCCAAGCACAGCTACTTAAATATAAGGCCTGGAATGACCCAGACCTGGAACTGCGTGAATGTGAGCTCTGTGCTTCTCTTACCTCTTCCACTCTACTCACCTAAGGAAAAGAGGGGCTGTCTGCAAAATTTCTGTTAGGAAGGACAAAAGTTTTGTTCAAAACAAAGTTGTAGAGAAACGTCTAACAAGCAAGAGTAAATATATTACTCTTTATTAGTGAGTGACAAAGAGTAAATATATTACTCTTTATTAGTGAGTGACAAAGACTAAATATATTACTCTTTATTAGTGAGTGACGAAGAGTAAATATATTACTCTTTATGAGTAACAAAAAGGAGGAGTTTACAACTATAGAGACATAATGATGCCATTTTGTAAACATATATATGGATCAGATTAAAAACTAACTCAAACTTAATTTGACCATGAAATTTCTCTTACTCAAAAATCTGAATTTTGTTGCTATTGCCATGTCAAATACTACCTCCACCTCCTTTCAGCCCCAACACCATCTGGTATCACACTGTGGGGCTCTGAAGAGACTACTGTAATGTTTCTGCAGTTAGGACTTTTACTACTTTCTGAGGAACTTTTACTGAAACTAACCTGGGCTAAAATATAAATCTAAATTATAACTGAACTGATCATGAGAATTCCAAGAAGGACTGACCTCTCAGGAGTTATGTGTTTACATTTCAAGAAGGAATAAAATCCTAAACAAACCCTGGGTTAAAATGTCAGAAATGCTAGTCTTTTCTTCCCACTAAAGACATATATTTACATGCTAAAGCATAAAATCTCAGGATCCTTCTTAAGGACAATTTGTACTCAAATACATTACGGAGCAATGATTTCTCTCCATCTCCCAGGAGGGTAAGTGTGACAGCTGTTGCTCTTCTTTATAAGCCCCAGATTCTTAATTTCAGGTTTCCTCACCTAGGATGCAGTTCCCAGTATGTGTAGGTTGGTATCTGGTCCTTACCCCATCACCCTCAAAAAAGGAAACTGAGGCATGAGGAACAGGCCCAATTAAGTAGTAATTAATCTGACTCTGTCCCAGAAATATTACATCTACTCTCAGGACAATACAAATAAATGCATATTTTAAACACTTATCACAAACTAAGTTTATCTAACCAAACTCATTCCTCTGTCACTTCCCATGTTCTTCTGTAGTCCTTTAAAGCGCTTCTTAAAAGGCTGTACTATACAGAATGTATTTGTTCCAACACCAAGTGTCATTCAAATGCTTTTTTTTCCATCTGAATGCCTTCTTTCCTATTTTCAATCAATCCCAATTCCTCTTTGCCATTACAAATTTAACAAGTCTACCTTAAGTAAAATCCTTCATGTTGTTCAATTTATTAGGTCATATATTTCAGAATCTTACACTACACTAATGTTAACAATTTCAAGGCAGACATTCCAAACCACATTTCAAATATAAGGAACCAGAATCTCAGAAAAGTTAGGAAAAGTTAGGAAAATTGTCCAGTCACAGTTAGTAAGGAAATTCATCATTGCTTAATACAAGGCTTGGTCATGTGACTTTCTTTGGCCAATAAAATGTCATTAGAATTGGCACAAGCCACCTCTCAGCAGAAGTGTAAAGGGCCTTTGAGTGGTTCCTGATGCCACAAGCTCAGCATTGTCACAGATGGGACATTTTCATCAACCAGCACCTTAGTGTAAAAGATATAGATAGGAGGAGCAGTCAAAAAAACATGACATACAGGTACCATAAATAAGAAATAAGTATTTCTTAAAGCCATTGAGATTTCCAAATTCTTTGTTACTATATTTCAGTCTAAGCTAACCAGACACAGAAATTGTTACAAGGAGTAGAGTGCAGCCAGAAGAGAACCATAAAAAATATGTGTTGCCTATTCTGGAACTACCAGCAAGAAAACATTATTTGGGAAGAGAAAGAAAACAATCTATGCTATTCAGTAGCAAATATTTGGAAAAACTGCCTCCTGCAGTAAGTTGAAGGGCAGAGAATATACCAGACTTCAAATAAAGCATCGGAAGAAAGAATATCATTAACCTAAATTAAATTGTTTTTTTTTTCTTTTTTTCTTTCTATTTTTTACCAAGGTGCTATAAAAAGGAGATGAGCAGCACAGAAAAGAAGTGGCCAATTTTGCAAGAGAATTGGGGGGAAAAACTAGATGAGAGCCTAGAAATTTATTTACGGTTTTGCAGAAATAGAAAATCCAACTTGTCTTTATTTCTTTTTTATTTTTTATTGAATTTATTGGGTGATATTGATTAGTAAAATTATATAGGTTTCAAATGTACAATTCTGTAATACATCATCTAAATATTGCATTGTGTGTTCACCACCCAGAGTCAGTTTTCTTTCCATCACCATATATTTGAACCCCTTTACCTCTCTACCATCTACCCTACCCCTTTCCCTCTGATAACTAAACTTGGTATCTGTGTCTATGAGTTTTTGTTTGTCTTGTTTGTTTGTTGCTTTCAGTTTTATATCCCATATATTTATTTCTAACTGTTAAATAATAAACATGAAAACAAAGACTGATTAAAAATCATTTTAAATAAATTAGTATCTCTTAAAAAAATAATTTTAAAGACCAAATTAAAAAGCCTTTTGATAAAAAAAATAAAAATAAAAAACTATGTATTAATTAAGATGGCAAACAGCAGATTTCTTCAGTTTTACAAAATGGTTCAAAGAAAAGAAGCCAAAGGTAGGGCTCTCACATGAACATCTTACAACTACAAGGTACCTGTTACAGACAGAATCATGTCCCCCAAAGATGGCCATGCCCTCCCTAGTCTCCAGTGAATACAATATTACCTTCCATGGCAATGTGATTAAGTTAAGGATTTTAAAATGGGGAGATTATTCTGGATGGGCCCAGTGTAATCACAAAAACCCTTATAAGCAAAAGGAGGCAGGAGATGAGTCAGAGAAAGAAATGCGATGTGAGAAGCGGTGGTGCAAATTCTGTCTTTGAAGATGGAAGGAGGCCATGCGTGAAGGAATGTGAGGAGCCTCTAGAAGCTGGAAAATGCAAGGTAACAGGTTTTCCCCAAGAGCTTCCAACAGGAAGAGTCCCACCAACACCCTCATTTTAGCCCAATGAGACTCATTTTGGACTTCTGACCTCTAGAACCACACAATAATAAAGGTGTATTGTTTTAAGGCTACTGTTAACTATTGTGAAGGATCTATTCTAACCCTATGTTTGTAGTAATTCATCATAGTTGCAACAGAAAACTAATACTATAGCCATAAGTAAGTCTAGAAAGACCAGCATATATCAAAGGAATTGTGGGTATAACTATTGATTACTATTGATTTTATCAATCAAATTAATAAAAAGCTGACTCAGTCCTCCAGAGAGTTGTAGTATCAATGGAGTAATCAGTCTAGACTAAGAGAGACTATGACTCTTTGAGATGAAATGTCCCCTTGATTTTAATGAGCAGGAAACACATTGAGAGAGGTGCTCAATACTCAAGTAGAACATACCCTGCAATGACTTCTTTAGATAGGACAAAAAAGGATACGTGGAAAGGGAGAGACATCCAAGAGAGTAGAGCCAAAAGTTCCAAGAGTCATGGAGAGCAATGGACTGGGGCCTGACTGAAACAACTCCCCATCTTCATGTTAGGGGCTCTCACAACACAGACCGATGTGATTTCAGAATTGTGTGATCACTTCTTGTGTATCCCGTTCTTTTCCTTTCCAAATGGGAATATTTGTCATCGTTATCCAGTCCTATTCTTCATTAAATATGCAGAATATAGGGGAATAAGAGCTGACTTGGGGTTTTTTTGTTTTTTAAATAAGACTCCAGCTCAAGAGAGACCACACCCAGACCTGATGTAAAGACTCGTACAGTCCTGGACGGCAAGCCTGACTGGATGGGACTTTTAGGTTGTTTCTGTTGAAAGAGAACTCTAACATTTCACATATTTTGGGTGCAGAATGGAGATAAGTGAAATTCTATGACCACATAGTGGACTAAGACAGCATTTATTATTGTTTCCAAATATTTTGAGGCCCTCCCTGTGGAACACTTCTTCTTCCCCGCCCTGTTGATGTCAGGCTTGGTCATGTGACTTGCTTGGACAGTAAAACAGGAGTCCAAGTAAAATACACTACTTCTGCGGAGATTTATGACCTACTACAATCTATCAACTCTCCTCTTTCTTTTCGCCACAAGCCCAGCAGTGCTCCATAGAGAGGCTGCTTTCTCAGCTTAGTTCCCAGAGTAAAAACCACTGTGGCACTGAGCTGTGGGCAATGAATGACCCACGACTAACACGGAATGGTAGCAAGCAATGTAGCTTTGTTGTGGTTGTTAACCGCTGTAGCTGTGATTGTGAGGTTTGATGTTACTGCAGTGAAACAGCCTAAGCTGACGGATCCAGGTGAGGTCAAAGAAACAGGACTGGTGACCACTGTTCTTAACACAATGACCCAATGGATGGTACTATTTGAGATATTTGATTACTTTAGTTCAATAAAAAGCTCTGAGCATAGAATGATACAAAAATCATTCTGCGTTCAGGTGTGATTTAGAACCTATGCATGGGCACTGAATTTCATATTTGAGAACAGCTGCAAGAAAAAGAATTCCACATGGTACTAGGATGAGAAAGTAGTAATTCACTTGAAAAAAACAAAAACATGTAATAACAAAAGGGTGAAGTATAATCTATGCTCCAATCTGGTGAAATGTTAAAGTCACAATTCTTCCATAGCAAATGGTAGAATTCCAGTACGACACAGAGAAGACAATAAATGAGTTTCTGACATCACAATAATATATTTAATGATCATACTGTGTAAAGGGCTAATATCCATGAACCAACAAGACTTGCTTGCAATAACTACATCACAAAGTCCCTGAATATGCATCACCACATATTTCTAAAGTGCAATCACAAAACTAATCCTTACAACCCATTCCCAGAGCAGACGTTTGAACTTGTAATAAACAAGAGTCATGTATGTATGTACATGTTAAAACCAAGGCACTGACAATCCGGCTCAGGCAAGGCAGGGCTATGATTTACATCACCAGGAATGTTTGCTCCCCTACTGTGACATGTAAGGAAAAGTAAACTTATGACTACATGGAAATCAAGTCTGTCTTCAAAACTATGTTTCCTAAAGTTCCCACATAATACAATTATAGAGGCCAGGAAGGTGGTCCCACCTTCCCATTTCAGGAATATTGAAGGAGAAAGGGGCTGATGATGAGAGTCTGAGATTACGCTTCTGCTGTTGCTGCTGCCACTATTACTACAATTGTTGTTTTAGGTACATATCTTTCTCCTCTACTCACTGTTTCATTGAGTCTTTGCCCATCATCTGGAGGCTTTCTGCTGTGCTTAGACAAAGGCTACACTTTGAAGACAGTAAGAAGAAAAGCAGCAATGACTTTTAGACTTGGGATTTTATATCCCCCCAAACTCAACAACATGCCTTGAGCATTGTGCAGAGTGGCTCAAAGGCATACCTTTGAATATGCAAAATGATTTCAATATTGCTCAAAAGACATGCAAGAGGAGGTAGTAGGCGTTGAAGCGTGCCCTCAAATGCTTGCCTACAGAGAGGCAATGGCAATGAGGAATACAAAAGCTGCCAAGAACAGGAAGCACAAAAGAGAATGGCTTTTATTAATGACATATAAACTTAATTAGAGCTTTCCTTCCAGCCTAATCTTAGAGTACTATGCTCAACCTACAATATTCAATAAGATTCCCAAATACTACACCTAATTTATATTACACATTTTAATACTGTGATATGATACATAGATAGAAAATATTATAAAGCACTGCGATATAAAAAAATTCCAATTCTTTCAGCTGTAAAATAGGAGTCACAAACTTAATGTAGGAATAAGACAGGAAGAACCTCAGACAATACAAAGCATTGGAGGCTATGGCCAATTAGAAAAAGCGCACATACTGTCTAAAGAGAGCAGCTACCACAAAACCCCACCAAATGTTCCCTTATAGAAAATTAAGCCCAGTACGGTCACCTGATTTTTGAAAAGACAGAAATCCAGAATTTTATGTGAATTGCTTTATTTTTAAATGCTACCAACTAGTTCAAAAAAGTAATAATAAATTAAACACTGTGAAGGGCAACAATTTCTGGGCCCAACAAAATATATCTACTGGACAAATTGGCCCAAAGGCCCAAGTTTCCAGTATCTGAGCTACTATGATTGATCCTTTCCACTCTCAAGTTATAGCCCTTTCTGATATCAAAGGAAAACATCAATGAAGAAGTTTCTTTTTACTCGACCTAAAACTAAATTTTAGATTAAAGGAAAAATATACATTTTGTTATTCAGTGCCATGACCAGAAAGATTCTTCTTTTACAAGTAACATGTTTGTGGTGTGCCATTCTTTTGAGGTTATTCTTAAATTTCAACTAGGAACAAAATGTTATTTTACGGAACTATTCTGCTAGTAGCATGATGCAGTAGGAAGTACACATAAGTAAGATTTAAGAGATGGCGATTCTAGGCCTGGCTCTGCTGTGCTACTCTTCAGGCGGGGTTTGACTCTCCAAAACAAAATAAAAGGCAGAGGTGACATTCTCTATAATTGGTGGCTTTCTCTATATTTATCAGGTAATTGCTACTTGAAGGCTTATAAGTGTACATAGGTTGGGTAGGGAAGAGCATAAGATCCAGAGCAATAGATCTATCCAGAGTCAGTAGTGTCCTAAGGTTCCATCAAACTCATGAAGAAATTATAAACCTTATCATGGTTGAGATGCAGTTGAGTAAACGATGGAAATACCTAAGAAAATTGGATTGAGGTAGCTCTCTGCAAATCTTTGAATGCTTTATAGGAGATAAAGACATTAAACCCACTTATGTGTTCCCAAGGGAGAGAGAAGCCAGAGACAGACTTCACAGGAAGGTGGAGATATCCAAAGGTAGATTTGAGCAGTTGGCGTCAATTCAGTTTATTTCCTGCCACTGAAAGTACAAGTCATTATTCACAGATTCCATATTTGGGAATTAACCTACTCACTAAAATATATTTGTTACCCCAAACTCAATACTCCTGGTGCTTTCAGTCACGGGCATGCACACCCACAGAGATGCAAAAAAACTGAGTCATCTTTCACACATGTTCCCAGCTGAAGTGGAAAAGATTGCCTATTGCCTTCTTATTTCAGCTCTCACAGTGCAAACAAGCATTCTTTTCTCAATGCATTTAGTGCCACATGTTTTTGCATTTTTGTGCCTTTTTGTTGGTAATTTTGTAATTTAAATTGGCTCCCAAACATAGTTCTGAAGTGCTGTGTAGTGTTCCTGAGCACAAAAAGGTGGTGATGTGCCTTTCAAAAAACAAAATACACTATGAAATAAGCTTCCTTGAGGCTTGGGTCATATAGTGCTTTTGGCCACGTCTTCAATGTTAATGAAACAACAATACATATTAAACAAAATGTCTTTCACAGAAACACGTCAATTGGTTGACAAAATGTTGTGACCAGAGGCTGGTAGGAACCTAACCCTCTATTTCCCTTAGAGGTAATGAATGACTAAGTATTCACTCATTCAGCATTCAAGGCAGCCTAAGACAGAACTACCACAAACAACAAGAACGGTTACAGAGCAATATGATCATCTCTAAAGAATGATGTCATGAAAAAGCTTCATGCATCAGATCAAAGGACACCAAAGAAGCCACGCAGTGTCCTTTTCAGTAGCAAATTCTAGTACTCACTGAAGAACTGATTCAAGCCTCAGACAGATTAAGTACCCTTCCAGGTCCTGTGAGCACCTCAAATTCCATGATTTTATAATTGGTCTAGGAGCAGACTGAGGCTTAGTTTCCGCTTGTATATAATATAAATGTTGAAACAAATAATAACTTAGGTCTCTTCCCATCTCTAAAGTTCTATTATTCAAGGAAAAAATTTTATAGCACTCTTCTAGGAAAATACATATTTTATCATTAAGTACCATGACCATAAAGATTCCTCTTCTAATATCAAATGCTATTTCTTATTGATGAGTTCCTTTTTCTTCTTTCAAAACTTGGTTACTGTCTTTAATTTTCTGATGTAGGGAAAAACTCTCAAAGTTTTCTTTCATGTTAAACACCCATACTTTTAAAAAGGCCCTAAATCCCTTTGTCCTTCCCATACCAGCTTTGGTTATTCTAAAGAACTAGATCCAAATTTTGTAATGCACAATGTGCCATGCACCTGTTGTCTTAAACCAAATGGATGATAAGCTTATAAAAACCCTACAGAACATCTCTACCAACATGAAGAAAGCGTGGAAGTAACATCTTATTTTCCTATAGCACTATTTTTAGGAAAATCCTCTTAGCTTCCTGATAGGTTCCCTAGATAAAACTCAGAATCACATCAAAGCCAACTGGGGTCATTTTTAAACCAATCTATAGCTGGGCTGGCAGTAGTAAACCATGAATATACCTGAACTGAGTAAGCACACAGTCCAGCAAGTGGTAACATTGGGGCAGCAACCAGCTTAACCATTTTCCTCATTCTAAAGAAAAAGAAAAAAAAAAAGACCAGATATGAAATAATGTGATTATCTGCATAATTTAGTACTATACAGCTTGTTCAAAGAAGAAATGGGCTTGTAGGTGTGAGTGCCTCTACAGAAGACAAAGCAATACCCAATGTAAAAAGAGGTCAATATGGAGTAAAAGGGATAAACAAAACAAAATAGAGGTAACGTTGTAACAGAAATAAAATAGTATAGAAGGAAAAATCAATATAGTAATTAAAATAAAACAACTCACATTGTTGCAGCCATGGTTTTCTTCCCCATTAAGCTCTGAGCATCTCGATGATAATGATATCGTCAAGTATCTTAATGATAACTACATCATCTGATTCACATATGATTTAATCATATGTGAATTCACAGTGCCTAGAATGTTAATAAATGTTGAGTTTAATTGAATTGAAGGCTGTTATTATTTTGGTTATCCATATCACTACTTTTCAAAATTATGACACTCTCAAAGGAAGCAGCAGGGTCTCTTAGATTATGCATGTGAGTGGCCCTTTATCAGGGTGTTATGTCTTGCCCAGCCGGAGGTGATAGGAAGGGTGAAAATCAAAGGCCAAAAATACTAGCCAAAATGGAAACGGAAATATATTACTCTTTCTTCTCTAAAATAAGATTTATTAATTTGTGCTTTAATATGCCCAAGTATATTTGCCTTGACCTAGAAACTTGAACAGATTGGTGAGAGAATATTGATAAGTTTAATATTAGCCAACCTAAAATCTAAGATTTACAACTATGATGATTTCATTTTATCATGAAACCAAAAAAGATAGGAAACATTTATGTATGCTCATGAACGTCAGTAAAGACCTCTGCTTCATCTAAAACTAAGTTGTTTTATGTCATTAGTTAAATAAAATCCTTATCATGAATTTAATCAATCAATTGTATAAATAAAATTGAAAATAGAATGACTATATTGTTGTCCACATAACAGATTCACCTCATTATATGTAACAACAAATACTTATCAAATAACTACTATATACTAGGTAAGAGAACAGAAAGTTTGGTAAATCATAATCCCTATTCTCAAAGAGAGTACAGTCTTGTCAGAAAGATACATAATTAAATAGTGTGGTATGTGATGTAATCTCCAAAATACTATATCAAAGTAAGCATAGCATGGTGGATTGGGCAGAGAGGGGTGGGTATATGTGGGGGTATATAGCCTAGATTAGAGTAGGATTAGGAGTGACCAGAAATATTTCCTGCAGACTGATGAGCTGAATATATTAATATTCATTTATTTCAAATTTGAAAATATCTTGAATAACAGAGGCTGTATATTCTTGTAAGTAGATATTATAGCAAAGTTATAAGACAACTTTTTCAATGCCCCTTGGCTAAGCCAAATTTCACCTTTAAAAATTCAGGTAAAGTTTTTAAAGTTTTTAATAGAGAGAAAACATTTCAGAAAGCAAGGTCTATTGTGTTAGGCCATAAAACAAGTCAGAAAATTCAAGAAGACTGAAATCATACCAAGGATCTTCTCTGACCACGATGACATGAAACTAGAACTGAACAAGAGAAAAACTGAAAAATTCATGAAGACAAGCAAATTAAATACTCTCCTGTACAACCAATGGATCAAAGGAGAAATAAAACATTTTCTTAAGACAAACAAAAATAGAAACAATATACCAGAAATGTGGGATACAGCAAAAGCAGTTCTAAGAGGGAATTTTGTAGCAATACATGACTACATTAAGAAGCAAAAAAGATCCCAAATAAAAAACATAACTCTATGGCTTAAGAAAATTTTTAAAAAAAGAATAAGCCGAGTGCAAAGTTAGCAGAATAAAGGAAATAATAAAGATTAGAGCAGAAATAAATGAAATAGAGGACAAAAAACAAAAAAATATTAACCACACTAAAAGTTCTTTGAAAAGATATACAAAATTGACATACCCTTAGCTAGACCAAGTAAAACAGAAAGAGGATCTAAATCAACAAAATTATAAACAAAAAAGGAGACATTAAAACTGAAATCACAGTGGGCTGGCCGGGTGGCTCAAGCGGTTGGAGTTCTGTGCACCTAATGCCGAAGGCTGCCGGTTCGATTTCCACATGGGCCAGTGGGCTCTCAACCACAAGGTTGCCAGTTCGACTCGTCGAATCCTGCAAGGGATGGTGGGCTGTGTCCCCTGCAACTAACAATGACAACTGGACCTGGAGCTGAGCTGCGCCCTCCACAACTACGATCGAAAGGACAACAACTTCACTTGGAAAAATCCTGGAAGTACACACTGTTCCCTAATAAAGGCCTGTTTCCCTTCCCCAATAGAATCTTAAAAAAAAAAAAAAAAAAAACTGACATCACAGAAATTCAAAGGTTCATAAGAAACTACAAGGAACAATTATATGCCAACAAACTGGACAACCTAGAAAAAATGGAAAAATTCTTAGAATCATACAACTTACTATGACTGAATCAGGAAGAAATAGATAATCTTCATAGACCAATTACTAGTAAGGAGGCTAAATCAGTAATCAAAAACCTCCCAATGAAGAAAAGCCCAGGACCACATAGCTTTACTTGTGAATTTTCCCAAGCATTTAAAAAAGAATTAACACTCATCTTTCTCAACTATTCCAACAAATTGAATAGGAGGGAACTCTTTAAAACTCATTTTACAGGGCCAGTATTATCCTGATAACAAAACCAGAAAAAGACATTACTAGAAAAGAAAACTACAGGCCAATATGCTTGATGAAAATAGATATAAAAATTCTCAAAAAAACACTAGCAAACCAAAATCAACATTACATTCAAAGGAACATTAACTATGATCAACTGGGATGTATCCTTGGGATGCAAGGATAGTTCAACATACACAAATCAATCAATGTTATATATCACATTAATAGAATGAAATAAAAGAACAATATGATCATCTCAAATGACACAGAAAAAGCAATTGCCAAAATTCAACAAACATTCATGATAACAAAAATTCTTAACAAATTAGGCACAGAAGGAGCATATCTCATCGTAATAAAGACTTTATATGAGATACAGCTAATATCATATTCAAGGGTAAAAGGTTGAAAGCTTCACCTCTAAGATCAAGAAGACATATGCTCACTCTCAATACTCTGAGTTAACATAGTATTGAAAGTTCTAGCTAGAGAACCCAGGTAAGAAAAAGAAATAAAAGGTATCAGAATTAGAAAAAAAGAAGTAAATTGTCTCTATTTGCAGATAATATGATTTTATACATAGAAAATCCTAAAGAATCAACCAAGTAAATGTTAGATCTAATCAATAAATTCAGTAAAGTTGCAGGATACAAAATTAATATAAAAATCATAAGCATTTCTACATATTAATAACATTTTTTTCAAAAATAAAGAAATCAATCCTATTTACAATAGCATTATAAACAATAAAATACTTAGGAATAAATTTAACTAGGAGGTAAAAGATCTCAACTCTGAAAACTATATGACATTAATGAAACAAACCTAAGAATACATATGGAAATAAATGAAAGGGTGTGCCATGTTCATGGATTGGAAGCATTAACATTGTTAAAATGTCCATACTACCCCAAACCATGTAGAGACTCAACAAAATCTCTATCAAGATTCCAATGGTGTTTTTCACAGAAGTAGAAAAACACTCCTAAAATTTACATAAAAATACAAAAGACCCCAAATAACCAAACAAATTCTTAAAAAGAACAAAATAGGAGGCATCACACTTTCTGATTTCAAGCTAGACAAAAAAGCCATAGCCATCAAAATATTATGGTACCTACATAAAAACAGACAAATAGAACAGAAGAACAGAACAGAGATCCTAGAAATAAACCCAAGACTATATGGTCAGCTAATATCTGACAAGGGAGCCAAGAATACCCAATGGAGAAAGAACAGTCTCTTCAATAAATGGTTTTGAGATAATTAGATAGTCATATGTAAAAGAATGAAACCATACCCATATCTTATACCGCTCACAAAAATTAACTCAAGATGAATTAAAGACTTTAATATAAGACTTGAGACCATCAAACACCTGGAAGAAAATAGGAATAAAGCTACTTGACATGGGTTTTGGTAATGACTTTTTGATATGACACGTAAAGCACAAGCAACAAAATAAAAAATGAATGTGATTATATCAAAGTAAAAAGCTTCTGGGGGCGGCCCAGTGGCTCAGTCGGTTAGAGCTCCATGCTCCTAACTCCGAAGGCTGCCGGTTCGATTCCCACATGGCCCAGTGGGCTCTCAACTACAAGGTTGCCAGTTCAATCCCTCGAGTCCCACAAGGGATGGTGGGCTGCACCCCCTGCAACTAGCAATGGCAACTGGACCTGAAGTTGAGCTGCGCCCTCCACATCTAAGACTGAAAGGACAACAACTTAACTTGGAAAAAAGTCCTGGAAGTACACACTGTTCCCCAATAAAAAGTCCTGTTCCCCTTCCCCAATTAAAAATCTTAAAAAAAAAAAAAAAGCTTCTGCACAGCAAAAGAAACCATCAACAAAGTAACCTATAAAATGGGAAGAAAATATTTACAAGCCATATATCTGATGAAAAATAATATCTAAAATTCATAAAGATCTCATACAACTCAATTGCAAAAAAAATAACCCAATTAAAAAGTGGGCAAATGACCTGAATATACATATCTCTGAAGAAGAGATGTGAAAAGTCAACAAGTACACGAAAAGATGCTCAACATTACTAGTCATTAGGGAAATGCAAATTAAAACCACAAAGAGATAGCACCTCAAGTCTGTTAGAATGACCATCATCAAAAAGATAACAAATGTGGGCATAGATGTGGAGAAAGGGAATCTTTGTGCATTCTTGGTGGTATTGTAAATTGGTACAGTCACTATGAAAAACAGTATGGAATATCTTCAAAAAATTAAAATTACAACTGCCATGTGATACAGCAATTCCACATCTGGGATATATCCAAAGGAAACAAAAAAAACTAACTCCAAAAGATATTTACATACCCATGTTCATAGCTTCATTATTTATAGCCACCAAGACATGGAAACAACCTAAGTGTCCGTTGATGAATGAAGGGATAAAGAACCTGTGATGTATAAATACAATTTAAAAAGTTTTCAGCCATAAAAAATTGAGGAAATCCTACCATTTGTGACAACATGGATAAATTTTGAAAGCATTATGCTTTGTGAAATAAGTCAAAGATAATACTGTACAATCTCACTTATACAGGGACTCTTAAAAAAAAAAAAAAAACTCATGGAAAAAAAGATCACACTTGTGATTACCAGAGGCGGTGGGTGGGGGAACAGGGAATTAGAAGAAGGTAGTCAAAAGGTACAAAATTCCAGTTATAAAATAAATAAGTACTAGGGATGTACAACATGGTGACTATAAAAAAAGTACAACATGATGACTGTAGCTAACGCTGCTATGTGATACGGTATGTCCTCACTTAACGTCTTTGATAGGTTCTTGGAACTGCAGGGAAATGACATATAGCAAAACCAATTTTAGCACAGACTAATTGATATAAACAAGAGATTAGTTTCTACAGCATCTCATCAGCATTATAATAAAATTACGTTGAACAAAATGACTTTATTCAAGGACCGGCTGTATAAAGGAAGTAAATTCTAAGAAAGTAAATTTTAACAGTTTTCATCACAAGGAGATTTTTTTATTTCCTTTTTTTCCTTTTCTTTTTATTATATCTATATGAAAAGATGGACGTTCTCTGAACCCATTGTTGTGGTAATCCTTTCACAATATATATAAATCAAACCATCATGCTGTATGCCTTAAATTTATACTGTGTGATGTATGTCAATTATTTCTCAATAAAACTGGGAAAAAATCAAGGTCTAATCTTAAAATAGATAACTGATCTTCAATCTAGACCGACAACAGATGCCTACCTGCTGGTGATACCAAGTCCACCAATTCTGCTGGCTTCCTCTACTATAAAAATTTGCATTGGTGTACTGCTTGTGAAGACAAGGGAGTGATTTTCAGCTTACACATAAGATGCATCACTCAGAGAGAGAATGAACTAAAATCCCAGGGAAATAATCCCAGAAACTGCCACAGCAGTTTACATCACCTGATTTCTGGTCATCTCGAGTGTGTAGTCTTTGGAGTGTATAGCTGGCCAAACAGTAAAGGCAAATAAATAAACGTATCAGGACATCATAAACAAGTATTATAATAGAGGTATTCACAGGGCTCCTCAGAAAGACACAGGAAAGTCAACTAAATCATAATGGGGAGGGATGTCAGAAAATATTTCTAAGGGACGATGATGTTTGAGTTGTTTTGAAAGAATTATTATATAGTTGAGGAAGAACATTTCTGGCCCAGAAAACAGTATGTGAGAAGAGTCAGAGAGACCTAGGTCTGGACTCAATTTTACTGTCAGGGCATCCATCATCAAGTTTCTTATCCCTCAGTAAAATGAGTCTAACAATAGTACTTTTACTACGTTGATCTGTTGTTTTGATTTCATGAGATAATATGCGTAAATGTGCAAAGCACAATGCCAGGTTCTGAGTATAAGCTACTCTTATTGATGATAAAATCATTATTTTTTTTTTCTACAAAGTCATAAAATATTATGACCTACGTCAGATGCTACATGTAGGTCCTATGAACAAAGTGTGGGGCAACAAATTTGAAGACACTTATAAGATCTATTTCATGTGGAGCTTCATATGTGTTAAAGCTAAGTGGTTTGCGAATTACCAAGAAAGTTGTAAAACTCCACTGATGGATTTTAAGCTGGGAAGCTGCAAAATCTGATATACATTTTAGAAGGATCATGTCTCTAAATGTATGGTAAGTGGATTCACAGGGGTTAGACCATGAGCAAGAAGACTAGATAGAGAGCCACCAAATAATCCACCTAAACCCTGCAATGACAATGATGAACCTGATGAGTTAGATATAGATTCAAGGCATACTTGCAATATACATGGAGAGTAACAATGGAGGTTGGGTAAGATGGAATGGTCAGACTACTTGCAAGTTTCTCTTAAATCCAAAAAAGAAAAAAAGAGAAAAGAAGAAAACTTGGTTTTGATCAAAAGTACACTTAAATATATTCATACATACTTAGTAGGTCACGTTAATTGTGTCAATAATAAAAGATAGAAATATCAACATTTCTTGTCTAGAAATAAATCTTGGTAATTATATCCCAAATTGCCAGCAACAAAATGAAATAATTCAAGTATCATTGTCTATGAACATTAACTGTGTACTTAAAAAAAAACTGCACAAAAGAAAGTCATGTCAGACTGGACCTACTCTGCCCCCATCCTTTTAGGCTTGTCCCCTCCAACCTCCACCCTCACCATCACAATGGATGCCCCTGACTTACGAATTTCTGTGTTTAACCAGGATGGTCTATCCCTAGTTGTAAGTCTCACTGAATATGCAGAAACTCTAAATAACATTCTGTTGCAAGGATTATTAATCTTTTGGGGGTCCTTTGATGACCTGATAAAAGCTATAGACGGACCTTCTCCCCAGAGAGGAACTGAGATACAAAATTTGCATTGAGATACAAAATTTCCTCTACTTCAAGCTCCCAAGAGTATATAAATCCCACATATGGAATTACTGCTACATATACATTACTGCTACATTATAGGGTAGACACACGGCCACAGAAAAAGGCAATATAAAAAAAAAGGACGTGTTATGTAGCTATATTGAAATCCTCTAAGGCAAAGTTACATAAGGTCCTTAGAATGTGTATGAGGGACATTAGAAAATAAACTTTCCAAATGTGTTTTTTAACAACAGAATGAATTACACACTGATATCAATCAGAAGACCAAGGAAACACCTTGTAATAATACAAAGGGGAATGAATGGAACATGATTCATAGGTAACAGAAATTAGCCTACGAAGGTTTAATTCTTCCTGTTTTTAGAAAAGATGTTACAAATAAGACAGCCACAAATTATAACCTTCCAAAAATAACCTTCTAAAGACTTTAATTGTTAAGGACTCATTTCTTATTATACCTAGAATAGAAAGAATATTTTAAAAAAGAAATTATCATCAGAGGTGATTCCTTTACAATACAGTACAATTCATTTGCTTAGTATAACTAGAACAATTTCTATCCAACAAGTCAGCACCATTGGAAAGAACCAAGGCCTGAAAAAAAATGCTCATTGATATTTATTTAGCTGTGCAACTCACATCAATCTCTTCCCCATCCTACTCCCAGAACACCTTCTAGAAGGGGACCCAGAAGTTGCTCCTCCAATATGTTCATTTCTCTCCATCACTGCCAGCACTGCCCTGGGCTTATGCTTAATTTTTTTCTGGTCTTTCATTCACTTCACAAAATCACCACTCTTATTGCAGGGTTCCATTGGTGTAATAAGTGTGGACAGGAATGAATGAGGAAGGTCATATACCCTTTTATTGCTTTGTCACTTTATTCTTTACAATATACACACAAGTTTTTAAGTGCATATGAGATTTTAGTGAAGCCTTGGGAATAGATGTAAGGAATACTAAAAGAGAAAAAATTAAATTCTCTGGCAAACATTTTTCCTGTAGTCGAAGAGAATAGCATCCAAGAAGTAAACATCTTTACACAACCTTTGTTCCTATGAATATTTCCTGTTTCTAAACTTGTTCCCCTATCCTCAATTCTACCCCCACTAACACTCTACCGATTCCATATATAATATAGTCCCTCCTCCTTTTCATCTCTACTCTTTGAGGAAGCTTCCTCACAAAACACAGTTGATTTCATTCCAGCATCTCATCTCCCCAGGCCTGAGAGAACTGCCCTAGGGTCAGCAAGAGAAGGGTCCAGGTGGCATTGGTGACCAGGATTTGCAGAGCAGGTCAGGATGTGAATGTCACTTGGAGCCCAGGCACACTTGACGTCTCTTCAACAGTGCGGTCTCACATAGGCCTCCTTGTTCTTCCAGTTGTCAAGCTGGGAACTGTTACATTAATCACCACACACAACACAACATGAATGCACATATACACACACCTTCATCTTCAAGTAAAGGTGGTTACTCCTCAGAGACAGCACACTACAGATCCATAAAGAAAATGATAAGCATGTCTCTGATTGTCTGACGATTTGTATGGCGGCTGGTCATGCTACAGAATTTCTATTTTTATTTTACTATGCAGGGACTTGTATGTTTCATTAATCACACCCCTACTTTCAAATTGTGCATACTCTGGATCCATGAGGATTAAAAACAAGGCCCAAACGATATACTTCTTAATGGCTTTTTCCTTGATTCACAAACGTTTAACCAGTGTTCTGAAATAATCACTTTAACTGTTTTCAAAAGTCTGATTTAAAATCATAAACAAGGTATTTTTTCTTGGTCCTATTCTCAATTTAGGTATGAGTTCGGGAAGCCACAGTGTCCATGAAGGTTTAATTATACTACTATTTTTTTAAACTACATATAGGCATTGTGTCTAGATAAAATGTTTCTTGGGATCAGCAACACAATGAACTTAAATGGACACATTATTTCACTGTTTCTGTATTCATTAGACCACACGGTTTTACGTGAATGTTCACATTTTCCAATGTTCTCACCTTCTTTCAGGCTCTTCACTCTCTCATCTGTGTCTTCTTTCTGTTGTGTGTTTGGAGGGTTTGCCATCATCTCCTCCCTTCTCTACCTCCTACTTGGCAAACCACCTCCATGAACATTAGTTTAAATAAAATAATTGCCAGAATTATTCTCATGTTCCTGATAGTTGATAGTCTCTATAGATTAGTGAAATTATACTGGGTCATGGCAAGGAAAACAAAAATAGAATTCACTTTTCCAATCAATTTCAAATTAAACAGAAATATATAATTGAGGCTAACAGCTTAATTATTTGCATGGATAAATATGGTAAGAAATAAAGAAATACAGGTCACTTAATAGTTACTAGGAATTACTATCATAACTCAAATGGTAATAAAAGGAAGCCATTTAATTCACAGATATTGTACACTTAGGAACATTGGTTGCTCACTCAACAAACAAATGACTGAAACATAAACTTGCAAGCTATGTAAATGAAAAGAATATTAACAAAGAAGAATATTGTCAATTGAAGATGGCAGAGTAGGTAAATGCTGTGCTTGCTTCTTCTCACAACCACATCAAAATTACAACTAAACTATATAACAACCATCATTGAGAACTGCCTAAAGTCTAGCTGGACAGAAGTCGTACAACAAAGGACATACAAAAGAAGCCACATAGCGACTCAGAGGAGTAATGAAGATGCGGAATTGGCTGGCCCTACATCCATGTGTGGCTGTTAAAAATCGGGAGAGCTATCTCGTCTGCAGAGGTCCCCCTGATGAGTGAGGGGTCCCAGCCCCACCTCAGGCTTCTCAGCCCCAGGTTCCAGTGCCAGGAAGAAAGGTCCCGACAATTTGTGCCTGTGAAAACCAGAGGAGATTGTGGCTGAGTGAGATGGAGAGAAGCTAGAGTCCCAGGTATTTCTCTTAAAGGGCCCACACATGGACTTATTCACTGACAGACATACTTACTCTGAATTCCAGTGCTGGGGCAGCAGCTTGAAAGGTACCAGGAACAGACAAGTAGGAACTGAATTACCTGGCTTTGGGGCAAGGGCTGGAGGTTCAGCTTTCTCCCAGACAAAAATACTGGCAGAAATCATGTTCCTTTTTAAGCCCTCCCCTGACCCATCATGCATATGCAGGTGGGCATATGCTTCTGAGTCTCCATCAACCTGGCTAACACCCTTGGCCCTGCCCTAGTGATTCCCTGGGACACCATACCACCCAATTTGCTGGCCTACTCAAGCCACATTCAGTGACTTTTTCATATAAATGGCCTGTCTTAGCTCATGCTACAGACATTCCTATAATCTCTCAAAGGTTCACAAACCCCAAACAAACAGCATCTGGAGTCAGCATGGCACATACCACTTGCTAAGCAGCCCCAAGCCCTACACTATCAGCAGCCAGCCTCAAGTTCACAGCTTAACCTATTTGAGGGACCTCCAAGCCCAGCACAAGTGGCAACTATCTGCAGATCATTTTGTATCTCATACCAAGTGGCCTCAGGCAGAGCACAGGCAGCAGCTGACATTAGCCGGGCTCCTCCCAAGAGGCATCAAAACCAACATACCTAGTGGCCAGCTTCAGACCACACCAGAGTGTCACCCAACCACCTCCACAAACAACACACCCAAAGGACAGACTATGCAGGCACCAGAGCCTTGCTAAAGTGAATCCTGCTCCATAGGGTCAGTCACTGCACAACAATTCCTCCACTGCAGTCACAGACGATCATTACAACCAATCAGCATCAGGGTCAATCCCTCTCACTGACAAGCAAACAGAAACCAAGGCTCAACTACAAAAGTAGGGCACATACACATAAGGGAAACACCTAGAGTATCTGGCTCTGGTGACCATGGAGACTGCACCATTGGGCCCCAGAGGACACCTCCTACATAAGGCCACTCTACTAAGACTGGGAGACATAGCATCTCTACCTTATACATAGAAACAAACACAGAGTAGCAGCCAAAATTGGGAGACAAAAGAACATGTCCGAAAAACAAAAACAAACAAACAAACAAAAAAACAGAAAAGAGCTCCCCCAAAAAGAATTAAACGAAAAGGGGAAAGCAATCTACCAGTTTCAGAGTTCAAACCACTGGCTATAAGGATGCTCAATGATCTCAGGGAGAACTTCAACAAAGAGAGAGGAAACATTAAAATGGAGATAGAAAATATAAAAAAGAACCAATCAGAAATGAAAAATATAATAACTGAAATAAAGAATATATTAGAGAGAGAATCAACAGATTAGATGAAGCAGATGATCAAATCATCAATTTAGGAAATAAGGTAGCAGAAAACACCCAATCAGAATAGCAAAAAAAAAAAAAGAAAGAGAGAGAAAGAAAAGAAAATTAGGATAGTTTAAGAGGCCTCTAGGACAAGATCAAGTATACCAACATTTGTATTATAGGGGTATCAAAAGGAGAAGAGAGCAAGGAATTAAAAATCTATTTGAATAAAGAATGATGGAAAACTTCCCTAACCTGGCAAAGAAAATAGACACACAAACCCAAGAAGTGTGGAAGTGTCCTAAACAAGATGGACCCAAGGAGGCCCACACCAAGACACATCATAATTGAAATGCCAAAGGTTAAAGACAAAATCTTAAAAGGAGGAAGAGAAAAGCAGTTAGTAATCTACAAGGGAGCTCTCATAACACTGTCAGACGATTTCTCAACAGAAACTTTGCAGGCCAGAAAAGATTGACAGTAAATATTCAAAGTGATGAAAAGCAAGGACCTACAACCAAGATTAATTTACCCACCAAAGCTATTATTTAGAATCGAAGTACTGATAAAGGCTTCCCAGACAAGAAAACCTAAAGGAAATCATCACTACCAACATTACAAGAAATGTATTACAAGAAATGTTAAAGGGACTTCTTTAAGAAGAAGAAGAAAAAAAGATAAAAAATATGAATAACAATATGGCAATAACTACATATCTGTCAGCAATTACTTTAAATGTAAAATGAATTCAACACTCCAATCGAAAGACATAGGTTGACTAAATGAATAAGAAAATACGACCCTTACATATGCTGTCTACAAGAGACTCACTTCAGATAGAAAGACACACACAGACTGAAAGTAAATGGATAGAAAAAAGATATTTCATTAAGAAAATGGAAATGCACACAAAAAAGGCTTACATCAGACAAAACAGACTTTAAAACAAAGGCTATAACAAGAGACAAAGAAGGACCCAGTTATCCCACTTCTGGGTATTTATCCAAAGAAACCCAAAACACTACTTTGAAGGGACAAGTGCATCCACATGTTCATTGCAGCATTGTTTACAATAGCCAAGATATGGAGCCAACCTGAGTGTTCATCAATGGATGAATAGAGAAAGAAGAGGTGGTACATATACACAATGAGTATTATCAGCCATAAAAACGAATGAAATCTTGCCATCTACAACAACATGGAGGGACCTCAAGGGTATTGTGATGAGTAGGGTAAGTCAGACAGAGATAAATGCTGTATTATTTCACTTATATGTGGAATCTAAAGAACAAAATAAATGAACAAATAAAACAGAAACAAACTCATAGATACAGGGAGCATTTTAATAGTTGCCAGATGAAACGGAGATTGGGATGGGTGAAAAAGGTGAAGGGATTAAGAAGTACAAATTGGTAATTACAAAATAGTCCTGGGGATGTAAAGTATAGCTTAAGGAATAGAGTCAATAATATTGTGATGGTGTCAGATGTGTACTAGATTTATCAGAGTGATGATCACTTCATAAGTTATATGAATGTCTAATCACTCTGTTGTATACCTGAAACTAATATAATATTGCATGTCAACTGTAATTGAAAATTTTTTTAAATATATTTGAAAAAGAATATTGTCAATCATTATAAAAGCTTTGAAATGTCTTTTTTATATAAAGAGATACTTCCCCAAATATAAAAATGCCAAACTATGAACTGTGCTCTTTAATATATCTTATAATACCTTATAACTCAATATTCTTATATTTCATGGAATGAAAAATGAAAGACTCTACTCAATTTCATATAAATTCTAACGGTTTGATCTAAATTCTCCAGATACAATGGAGAATGACCATAAAATAACCCAAATAAAAACCTAATCCCCAAATTTGAATCACTTGTAACTGAATCTTCATGAAAAATATTTAGCCACATTAACACTGTATAAAGAAAAATATTACTGTCAATTTTCAGCTTTTAAACACTCATTACTAAAAACTGACTAATCTTTATAAACATATATTCATTGCTATATTAAAAAGTTAATTGCTTGCTTCTTAAATACTTTTATTTTAAAATAATGATTGCAACAGCATATGTTAACATACATTTCTAATTCAGTGACAGTGCCCTGAAATCTTTACCAGAAGGAGAAAAAAATGCTGAATGTATAATTTTATCATTTTATTTCAAAGCAAAGTTCAACTTTCGTCTTTCTAAAGCAAGTAAGTGAAACAGACATGTGGTCTCTGGTGTAGTTAGATTCTCATTTGTAGTTAGTTATGCCTTTGAGCTCCACCATGTTGCTAGATCAGTTACATGGGAGAAATGCTGAATGACTTGCCAAGTGAATGACCAGCAAAATGTTTAAGGGGTCAGAGGTAAATTAAATGCTAAGGCAAAATGGGCCCTTAAAGGGATTTGTCAATTTGATGGCAGAAATATATTAGTAAAAGGAAAGCAACTGACTGTGAGAAGGAGCTGGAAATAGAAAAAGTGGCTTACATTATTTCTAAAAAAGAAATTCCACAATGGAAATGAGTTATTGGACATCCATAAATCTGAAACCACTTTATTCACCCTGGTATAAAAATACTGGCAACATTTTGGAAGGAAATGGCCAGTCCTAGAAAGACATAATTAAGTGTCACTCTCCTGAGAAGATGACTGTTATGTGTGCTAATAATCCTAATTCCTCCAAATGGAAGATGAGCTGTTATATTGAGTCATCAGACACAGCTCCATTATTTTACACCAACTGTGAAAAATTTTGCTTAATTGTGCTAAAATCACTGAACCATCAAAGGTTATCTCTTCTTCAAGTCATTGGGGACTTACTGAGTGAATTTGTGTCTACATTATCCAAGCTGCAACTACTTAGGCTATCTGTTCTGGGACTTTTTTAACTCTAATACATCCCACAAAGGGCAGTGCAAAACCTGCTATTCTAACTGCACACACTGTAGATGCACTGTAGTTTTAAAGAGAGGTAATATACAGATTTGTTTCCTAATGCTGTTCTTGATGATGTCCAAAGTTTTGTTGGCATTTTGACTCTAAAATTCATTAGGAAGTTGGAAGAGAATCCAATTGGATATTAAAATATATTGTAAAGTGAAACCAATTTAAATGGTGAAGTACTGTCAAAAATTTTAAAGTCGTAGTTTCATTAAATTGGTATGAGATATTATAGCTCAGAACTAGTAGACTTTACCATATATACAACATTAATGTATAAAAAGCATTACATAATCATCAAAGGGAGAATTCTGCTTTCAGAAGAAGTTGACATACTTTTACATATTCCTTCTACTAAATAAAACTAAAAAACTTGGACATGATATATAGTACAAACATAATAAAACTTGGAAAGTTCAAGAGAAGAAGGCAGACCAGCTAGGAACCTTGTGACCCAAGGGACAACACTGTGACGAGTCCCCTGAATTTCCTATTTTTTTTCCCATATCCCACACTTGAGGATAAAGAAACTAGCAACTCAAAAGCATGAGGTATGAAAACAAAAAAGACACAACAAAAGACTGCTCTCTCTAGCCAAAGAATCAAAATAGGGGCAGCCAAAACAAGACAGAAAACATTTAGACAATAAAGGCACTACTAACCAAACACAGAAGAAAAACTGTGGCTCCCATCCCTAGTGGTGCCAACCAAGGCTAGTGGGAGAGCCTAGATTTTCATGCTCGTCTGACTGTAAAGAGACATTCCACCCCCACCCTTCCAGAATGGTGTCAGAGAAAGCTGGACAGGAGTTAGAACATTCTTCTCATCAGTCAGGAACAAGCTTCCCTTATTGCCATAAGAATCAGTAGGGAACACATGGAGAGAAAGGACTTCCACACCCACCTGGCAATAATAAGTATTCCCTCAATAATAAGGATCCTCTCTGCTGGGGTGGTATCAGAGAAGACCTAGTGGAGAGTCAACTTTCATTACCTTCCAGTCAGTAGAAATGAAAATGAGGCAAACCTTTTACTTCATTTAAAGAAGAAGTCTCAAAAGAAACCAAAAATTTTCATTAAATGAATGAAGATGGAAATACAGCATACCAAATTTTGTGTGACACAGCTAAACCAGTGCTGAGAAGGAAATTTGAAAAATTAAATCCTTACATGAGAGAAGAGGAAAAGTCTCAAATCAACAACCTACGCTCCCACCTCACAAACCTAGAAAAACAAAATAAATATAATGCAAGAGAAATGATAGAAATTGGAATTTCAAACAGAAAGACAATAGAAAAATAAAAAAAAAAAAACGAAGAGCTGGTTCTTTGAAAATATCAATATTGACAAAATTCTAGCAAGACTGACAAAGAAGAGAGAAGACACACGTTACCAATACCAGGATTGAAACAGGATATCACTATAGATACTATAGACATCAAAAAAGACAATAAGGGAATACCATTCACATCAATATGAGAACTTACATAAAATGGTCTATTTCTCAAAAACCACAAACTACCACAACCCACACGATACAGAGCAGAGAATCTGAATAGCCCTGTAACTATTAATGAAATTGAATTCATAATATAAAAACTTCCCAAAAAGAACTCTCTTGGCACACTTTATTTCATTGATGAATTCAATCAAATATATATTTTTTAACTTAATGCTAATTCTACACTATTTCTTCTGGAAAACAGAAGAAATTCACTTCATGAAGCTACTATTACTCTGATATGAAAACAGTAAAGCTAGCATTACTCTGATATGATAAAGACAGTAAAAAATGAAACTATAGACCATTATTCTTCTTGAATAGAGAAACAAAAAGCCTTAACATTGTGTGTTCACCACCCAGAGTCAGTTCTCTCTTCATCACCACATAGTCTATGTAACTTTACTAACAATTGTCAGCCCAATAAACTTTAATTTAAAAAAATAAATGAATAAATAAATAAATAATTCTTAACAAAATATTAGCAAATAGAGTCCAGCAATATGTAAAAAGAAGCAGACACCATGACCAAGTGGGGTTATTCCAGGAATGCAAGGCTGGTTCAATATTCAAATATTAATAAATATAATCCATCACATCAACAAGCTAAAGAAGAAAATCACATGACTGTATCAATGAATGCATAGAAAGCATTTGACAAGGTAGAAGTTTTTTCATCAAAAAAACTCTAAGAAAAAAATAGTAGTAAAAGGTTACTTACTTTCTCAACTTGATAATGAACATCTACAAAAAACTTACAGGTAACGTCTTTAATGGTGAAAGACTGAGTGCTTTCTCCCTAAGGCCAAGAACAAGGCAAGGAAGGATGTCTGCTCTCACTATTCTTACTCAGTATAACACTAGAAGTTCTAGCAAGTACAAAGGGCAAGTAAAAGAAACAAAAGGCATACAGATTGCAAAGGAAGAAATGAAACTGTTCCTATTTGCAAATGACACTACTGTCTACACAGAAAATAACAAGGAATCTCGAGAAACTTCCCAGAAGTAGTAAGTGAATTCAGTAAGGTCGCAGGATACAGGATAAGCATATAAATATAATTTTACTCTATATACTAAAAATCAAAGAGGGGATATCACTACAGACCCTATAGCTAGAGGAAAAAAAGAAGTCAGGAGAAACTCAAGCCAAGAAAAGGGGTAGGCAAGCTACTCCCACAGCAAGATGGCTTCAAGGCAAAAACATGTTATCTTGGGGCCGGCCCGGTGGCGCGGGCGGTTAGAGCTCCATGCTCCTAACTCCGAAGGCTGCCGGTTCGATTCCCACATGGGCCAGTGGGCTCTCAACAACAAC